>NC_136800.1:1966521-2244678 GCF_951216825.1 Electrona antarctica | reverse complement strand
GGGTGGGGGTTTGGGGGGGGGGGGGGGGGGGTGTTCTCAAGCTGAAAATTATTTAAAGAGGTAAGTGAAGTAGTTAACCCCTCAGAGATTGTACCTAGAAATGAGCTACACCAGGTCCCCCTCGAGACTGGAATTGACTTACAACGCGGTTACTCTTTACGGCCAGGGGTGCCCCACAAGGTAGATCATGATCTACCAGACAGTAGATCACAAAGGCTGTGCAGGTATAGAACACATGACCCTTCCCTAAAAAAAAGATATGTCAGTGGTGCTCAACCTTTTTCCATGTCAAGGACCCCCAGAATTATCTCTATTGGGCCACGGACCCCCCCATCTCAAAATATGTAGTTCCAGGGACCTCCCCCAGAAGCAAATATTTTAGTTAAAAAACTAAATATAGATTCAATGATTTGCGCCACATTTTAACGATTTTTCTAAAGAGTGGCGCGCTACGAGCTTGTAGATCTGCTATTTTTCAATAGCTAAAGTATAACATAATGCTTAGTTAAAACACCAAAACGGATTCCCGTCCAGAATGGGTTAATAAAAATATATATATATTATTTGGCATCTGCCACTTGAATTTAGGTGACTTGATTGATTGACATCAAAAAAGGGCCTGTCGGCTAAACCCACAATGCAATACTTTACAGTTTTTTTAAGAGTGTTGCGCACAAACATCAGTAGCATTACAAAGTTATATACTGGTATACTAATGCCATCGTTGTTATTCCGAAGCACCCTCAGGTACATGTTTTAACTATTTTCAGCAATGCGATAATTACTTCTTTTTTGGGGTGGGTAGATCTTTGTTGAGCTGGTCATTTTGAAAGTAGCTCTCACGTAAAAAATCACACCCGTGTGAACTGAGTGGTGCAACTACACATTTATTGTTATAGTTACTGTACATTAGAACCAGGAAAGCATCCGTGTCATAAGTACTCTCCGCATGAATCCGCATGTGATCCGCATGTGATGTCAGTGATGTCACATACTGACCATAGCAACCATGCTCGTTTTTTTGGTTGCTAACCATAGCAACCATGCTCGTTTTTGAGTGGTGTAAACCACTCCTACAACTGGCTTTGTTAGTCTGTCTGTCTGTCTGTGCTCAAAAAATGAGCACGGTTGCTATGGTCACCCAGTTCACACGGGTGTGATTTCATTACGTCAGACATTACAGACCACAGCTGATCAGTCTATATAAGACCTTACACCACTCAGTTCACACGGGTGTGATTTTTTTGGTACGAACAAACACGGGTACACGGGTACAAAGCCAGTTGTTGGAGTGATTTGCACCACTCAAAAAAAAGAGAAGGATGGGCACCCCTGCAAGTTTACGCTGTTTGGGCAACACGCGTTCGCATCACGTCCCTCCATGGTAAACGGGACAAAAGCTTGCACAGTTATGTCTGACACCCCATGCTAAATCTAAATGAGGTCAAACATACAACTACACCAGAGGGCCATAGAGTGACTTAAAAGAGATTGACTTGCTAACATGCGGGAAGACACTTGTATCTTCCGTCAAAGTTAGTAAGCAAACATGTCAGGGCAGAGCTTTCTAATTCCATTAACAGTACATCATCCTGGACACGAAACAATGTACCAGTACCGTGGAAATGAATAATGGCGTACAAACATTCCCAACATCTGTTTTTCTTTCTCTCTCTCCCACCCATAGAGTGAGAAGTAAAAGCCGAGGAGGCAAATCTATCATCAGTTCGGATAGTGAAGGAAAAACTGTGCACACCGAGAAAGAAAAAAAAAAAAAGAATTCTTCACATCAGAATGATAGAGAAAATAAGCAAGCGTTTTAAAAAAGGGGAAGGCAAGCAATTAAAAGGTAATTAGAATAGATGGAGAGAAAAGGAGACAGCCCACATGTCTTAGCAAGAAATAAGGCTTGCGTGGGCAACTGGCGGCTGAAGGATTGCAAGCTTCCTTTAACAAAGCCTGTGCCTGCCTCACTCAAGATGGAGGGGAGTCCAGTGAAAGAGAAGAGAGCAGAGAGTGGGAGGGAGTCCAGGGTTTCCAAGACAGGAGTGAACTGAATGGATGAGGAGGAGAAGGGAGAGGAGAAGGGAGAGGAGAAGAATGGGGGGAGGTTGGAGAAAGAGAAAAAGGGGGCGGTGGGGGTCACGGAGGAGGATTGACAGCCTGTGTGTGAGACTGTGAGTATGGCTTGACCTAGCACCGGTTCGCCTCCGACTTCTCTCCGTATAGGCTCAGAGAGAGAGAGAGAGAGAGAGAAGGGGCAAAATAAAGCCGCAGGAATGTTAATTTATTTTCAATTGTCAAAATGCCTCGAGACGGGGCGAAATAAAAGCATGCATACATACATATCAAGTGAGACTGGGAACAAAACTTAAAGCACCAAGTCCAAGTGTAAGCCCGCAAAAACCCCCCCGACAAAATGAAATAGAGATGTGTGTTCTCCAGTCGGCGCTGAACCTTTGCCAACACAATGGTTTGTCTTCCACTCACTCCGTGAATAACTACTAATTTGGAGAGCTTTTCTACCCAACCAACCCCAACCCCCCATGCCCTACATGCCCCCCCCCCCCCCCACAAAGAAGTAGAAAAACCACAACATGAGGAGAAGCGGAATTCCAGAAGGTGGTTGGATACTGGATAGTGGGGCTGGACTCAGTGAGGTTCTTCTGGGGGTTGACGACAGAGACCAACGTGGACTCCAGACTCCTTTTCGTCCTCAGTGCACCCCCCCCCCCCCTCCGGTGTTCCCAAGAGAACCCTTTTTTGTCGTGACAGTCCTGTCAGGGCTGGACTTCTCAACGCCGTCAGGGGGACATGATGTCACTTCCTTTGGCTCCGCCGCGTGAGGCCGGAGCACCTTGTCATCGACTGGAAGTGACAGCGACGCGTTGCACTTTCAACCCTGGTTCATCGGGAGTGGTATAGGATGGGGGTTGTGCCCCGGCTCATCACAGAGCAGATAAAGCTATTTTTGGGATAGCGGGCAGGAATGAATGAGGATGAAAAATGTAAACTATAACCACACACACAGAAAACTTCCGCGGTTCATCTCTTAAGATGTTATGGTTTTGTGCGATGGCTGTTTATAGGAGGAGAAAGCATGGAGTTGAAAGGCTTCACAGTCGACACCTTTTTCCATTCTGTGATTATTGTCATGTTCAGATTAAGTGACTAAAAAGTAATGGTTTGGCCTATGGTGTGCTGCTCCTTTTACTTTCATCGTAACCAATCAAATGCTATATACAATTCACTGGGAGTCCCACAGGACTTTAGATTAGGGCCTCCTCCTGTTTTCGCAAGGTCGCAGCGACGTCTCGTGAGTTTGTAGATCTGCTGTTTTTTGCCAAATGTCCTCCCCAGAATGCCTAGGGTTCAAGTGTCCAGTGGTTTACACATGTCGTCAGACCAGTGCGTCAAAAGCACACAAGTCGTTTTATGCCATGTGCTCTAAGTGCCTTTGAGAGGATGTCACAACATGCGCGGTTAAGCATGGTAAATAAATAACAGATGTCTCCGGGTTTTTTAAGGATAAATATCAGTAAGTTAAATTGTTAATGATGTGATGCACCGTATGTTTTCACGGGTGGTTCTAGAAGTGGATCTGAAAAGCCTCTCATGGTGAAAAGGCAAAAGAACCTTTTTAACCCATTGAGACCGGAGGCCGATTCTACGAAAGTCTTCTAATAATATTAGAATTGGATTGTAAGAAACTTGTCGTGATATTATCATGACAAGTTTCTTACAATCCTATATGATTTCATATCAGTGGGTTCTCAAAACTATTTAATGTCATCTCAAAATATGATGATCCCCCCCCCCCCCCAGAAGCAAAGATATGAGTTTAAAACGTTCGCTGTGAAAGATTCAAAGATTTGCGCCGCAAGCTACGAGCTTGCAGATCTGCTATTTTTCAACAGCTAAAGTTTAAAATTAAATAATGGTTAAACGCTAAAACGACAGACGCGTAGACGCGTTCCCGCCCTAAGTGGGTTACTTAAAAGGTGCAACGTGTTACCGTTTCATATACAGTGTACAACAGTCGCGAGGTCCTTTGCCAAGCGATAGAGGCTGCAGATAACACAGAGTGCCAATGGGCAGATGGACATTACAGTGAAATGGAGAAGGGCGGCGTCGCAAGAAGCACACAGGAGAGAGTCAAATAGAACAAAAAGGGTCCCGCTCAGACCTAACAACCAGGTTAGTGTGAAGCACACAGGAGAGTCAAATAGAACAAAAAGGGCCCCGCTTGGACCTAACAACCAGGTTAGTGTGAAGCACACAGGAGAGAGTCAAATAGAACAAAAAGGGCCCCGCTCAGACCTAACAACCAGGTTAGTGTGAAGCACACAGGAGAGAGTCAAATAGAACAAAAAGGGCCCGCTCAGACCTAACAACCAGGTTAGTGTGAAGCACACAGGAGAGAGTCAAATAGAACAAAAAGGGCCCGCTCAGACCTAACAACCAGGTTAGTGTGAAGCACACAGGAGAGAGTCAAATAGAACAAAAAGGGTCCCGCTCAGACCTAACAACCAGGTTAGTGTGAAGCACACAGGAGAGAGTCAAATAGAACAAAAAGGGCCCGCTCAGACCTAACAACCAGGTTAGTGTGAAGCTAAGCACACAGGAGAGAGTCAAATAGAACAAAAAGGGCCCGCTCAGACCTAACAACCAGGTTAGTGTGAAGCACACAGGAGAGAGTCAAATAGAACAAAAAGGGCCCCGCTCAGACCTAACAACCAGGTTAGTGTGAAGCACACAGGAGAGAGTCAAATAGAACAAAAAGGGCCCCGCTCAGACCTAACAACCTAGTGTGAAGCACACAGGAGAGAGTCAAATAGAACAAAAAGGGCCCCGTTCAGACCTAACAACCAGGTTAGTGTGAAGCACACAGGAGAGAGTCAAATAGAACAAAATGGGCCCCGCTCAGACCTAACAACCAGGTTAGTGTGAAGCCAAACAATGAGAGGGTTGAGGTGTAGTGTGGAAAGAGGTGGACGAGTAAAGATAGAATATAAATGGAATGTAAATGGCGCCTCCTTGCCTTATCCCATTTTGGGCGGGAAACCCCTTTTGGTGTTTTAAGCATTATGTTATATTACTTTTTAGCTATTGAAAAATAGCAGATCTACAAGCTCATAGCGCGCCACCGGGTGGCGCGCTACGAGCTTGTAGGTCTGCTATTTTTTTGAAAAATCGTGAAAATGTGGCGCAAATCTTTGAATATAAATGCTTTCAGAGCGAACGTTTTTAACTCATATCTTTGCTTCTGGGGGGGGGGAGTTTCCCTGGAACAACATATTTTCAGATGGGGCAAATACATATATTTCTGGGGGTCCTTGACATGAAAATGATTGAGAACGACTGACATAGAAACATGTTTTTTTTTTAGAAAACTGTCAGGATTTAGAAGGCATTTGTAGAATCGTCCTCAGGTCTAAATGGGTTATACAGACCAGCAAGTGGTGACGTGAACCGTCTCGAACTAAAAAAGGTGACCGCACGTTGGTACAATACTGGCCTTTTTGTCCTAGACACAATTTCCACGTAGCATTAGGGGATAGGGATGGTCATTTTAAATAGTTTACACGGACAGTAAACCACTATCCGTTTGAGGACTAATTAACCAAATATTTAAAATAACTCATGATATAAATAAATAAATAATTGAAATATTGCATACAGTTGTAACTCGTACAATACTAGCAGGGTTACATGCCCGTTCTGTTTTTATATAAGGTGGCGGTCGGCAGTCGTCAGCCTGGATTTAAGACATTAAAGATGGAGTTTGTTTTTTTGTTTTGCATGTGTATAATATGTGAAAGCTGAAAGCCTTCGAGTCAAAAGGCCCAATCGAAATAACACCATTTTAGTGACATCATAACCCTAACCCCTCCCACATCATCACACAACAACAGCTGTGGGCGAGGCTTAAGCTCAGTGGTGCTAAGGTGAAAACAATGTATACTTAATGAACTGGTGGGTGTGGCCACATAAAAAAAACACAATTGTTAACACTTTCTGTGCAGTTTTTTGGAAAGAAATCTTCCTCCTAGTATAATCAAATCATAGTACCTGATGATCATATTTTAGGGGGGGGGGGGGATCACGGCATTCCATCTTCAACCACCTGGTGGACGCGAGAGCCAACGCTAGACTGCCGACCCAGATGTACTTCGTTTGAGTGTGTTGCACGCTGCAGGATACATGTCCGGCTATCTTAGATGCTAAATAATTAGCGTCAATGCTAGCAAGCTAAAATGAAGTCATCCTTATGATGAATAATGAATTGCATTTTTATAGCGCTTTTCCAAGTGCTCAAAGCGCTTTACAATGGTCCATTCATTCATGCATTGGGAGGTGAAGTGGCGAACAGTCGACGCCAGCGTCCTCACTTCCAATGTAGGGTTCAGTGTCTTGCCCAAGGACACTTCGACATGTGGACAGGAGGAGCTGGGATTCGAACCGCCGACCCATGGATCATTGGTCGACCTGCTCTACCTTCTGAGCCACATCCTTGCTCTAGAAAGCGCGGAGAGCTCCGTAGTTTTAGAGTTGTTCAGCTTTTTAGTCCGGCTGTAGACAAGAAGTGGGCGGCACTGCGGATGCGCGAAACCAGCCTAGGATCGCTGAAGAAGGAAAGGCCAAGCCAAAAAAAAGAGCAAAAAATGAAATCAGCGATCCGGTTTGATATCAATAATAAAGCTTATCTGACAGAACGTTCCGCCAATAGCGGTTGCCGGTTGGATTCTAATTGGCGGAACGTTCCGTCACGAGCAGTTCATTTGTTAATGAGTTCTACAAGTGTTTCATTCGAAATGTGGGATGTGCGCACCGCTAACCGCTTTGAGTTGCCGACATGTGCTGCTATTCGGTGGCAGCTGAACCACCTTTACTCTATCCAGAGCTGTGATACAGACGTGTTCACTAGACTGTTGGATTCATCCAGCGTGCAAAATCGACATGAACATCGAAATAAGCAGCACCTTAACAGGAAAACCTGTTAATGAAAAGCTTTGTATTTAACAGTCTAAACTCAAGGCAAGTTTAACCCATTTAGACCTGAGGCCGATTTTAAAAAGAAAAAGAAAAGACTGACAGTTTTCTGAAAAAAAATATTTTTTATGTCAGTGAGTGGTTCTCGTACTATTTCATGTCAAGGACCCCAAAATGTAATTGGCCGCCGACCGTCATCTGAACATCTTTTTTTTAAATAGCAGATCTACAAACTCGTAGTGCCGCGCTACATGCTTATAGATCTGCAATTTTTCAATAGCTAAAGTTTAAAATAATGGTTAATGTGGTTATAAAAGGAGAGTCTAAAACATTCAATTCGACTGTAAAGTCTTATTTTGACACCGTTCACTTTGTATAGGTTCCGCAATGTGAGTATAGGCTACAGCTGTGCTACATACACAGTAGGATACCGTGTCCAAGGCTCAGGAGATGATGAGTACAGGCTACAGCTGTGCTACATACACAGTAGGATACCGTGTCCAAGACTCGATGATGAGTATAGGCTACAGCTGTGCTACATACACAGTAGGATACCGTGTCCAGGAGATGATGAGTATAGGCTACAGCTGTGCTACATACACAGTAGGATACCGTGTCCAAGGCTCAGGAGATGATGAGTACAGGCTACAGCTGTGCTACATACACAGTAGGATACCATGTCCAAGACTCATGAGATGATGAGTACAGGCTACAGCTGTGCTACATACACAGTAGGATACCGTGGCCAAGACTCAGGAGATGATGAGTATAGGCTACAGCTGTGCTACATACACAGTAGGATACCGTGTCCAAGGCTCAGGAGATGATGAGTACAGGCTACAGCTGTGCTACATACACAGTAGGATACCGTGTCCAAGGCTCAGGAGATGATGAGTATAGGCTACAGCTGTGCTACATACACAGTAGGATACCGTGGCCAAGACTCAGGAGATGATGAGTATAGGCTACAGCTGTGCTACATACACAGTAGGATACCATGTCCAAGGCTCAGGAGATGATGAGTACAGGCTACAGCTGTGCTACATACACAGTAGGATACCGTGTCCAAGGCTCAGGAGATGATGAGTATAGGCTACAGCTGTGCTACATACACAGTAGGATACCGTGTCCAGGAGATGATGAGTATAGGCTACAGCTGTGCTACATACACAGTAGGATACCGTGTCCAAGGCTCAGGAGATGATGAGTATAGGCTACAGCTGTGCTACATACACAGTAGGATACCATGTCCAAGGCTCAGGAGATGATGAGTACAGGCTACAGCTGTGCTACATACACAGTAGGATACCGTGTCCAAGACTCAGGAGATGATGAGTATAGGCTACAGCTGTGCTACATACACAGTAGGATACCGTGTCCAAGGCTCAGGAGATGATGAGTACAGGCTACAGCTGTGCTACATACACAGTAGGATACCGTGTCCAAGACTCAGGAGATGATGAGTATAGGCTACAGCTGTGCTACATACACAGTAGGATACCGTGTCCAAGACTCAGGAGATGATGAGTATAGGCTACAGCTGTGCTACATACACAGTAGGATACCGTGTCTGTCCAAGGCTCAGGAGATGAGTATAGGCTACAGCTGTGCTACATACACAGTAGGATACCGTGTCCAAGGCTCAGGAGATGCGCTGCAGGTAAATCCGTGATTTAGATACATGTGGTGGTCTTGCCTGCATTTTCAGTGCATGTGTATTTTAATGATAAATCAATCCGTTGATTGTGCTCCGGATTGGATCAATGGAACCAACATAGCATACCGTAGTAACCGCACATACGTTAAGGTCTTATTTATTGGTATCAATATGGAGGGTTGGAGAGGGGAGGGGTGTGTGTATTCTTATTTTAACCCATTTAGACCCGACCACGGTTCTACAACAAATGTCTTCTCGATCCTGACAGTTTTCTTGAAAAATCCATGTTCTCGTACATTTTCATGTACATTTTCATGTAAATGGCCGCCGACCCAAATCTGAAAATATGGGGGACAACATATTTGTTCCCCCCCCCCCCCCCCCCCCCCCCCCCCCCCAGAAGCAAAGATTTCCGCGCTATGAGCTTGTAGATCTGCTATTTTTCAATAGCTAAAGCATAACATAATGCTTAAAAACACTAAAAGGGGTTCCCGCCTAAAATGGGGTTCAATATTAATGTTATAATACAATGTTAGTGGTTTGCCAACTATTTGGGGGCCCACGACTTGCAATACCTATGCAGCCCACCAGTGGACCCTGGAGTAACTATGGCACTGTACATGATTGAATCATGTTTAACCACGGAGCAGCAGGCCACTTGTACACAACGACACGCTTACCAAAAACAAAAACACAAGACCTAATAAGTGGGTGCCGGTGGCATGCATTTCCAACTAGGCCAGTGGCCCAATGGGCACCGCTCTAGTAGCATAAATGTAGCAAAGTTAGTATCTTGGCTTGTTCAGGGTGAAGGACGGCTGCCTATATGAGCCATGCCATGCCATGCCATGCCATGCCATGCCATGCCTCAACTGCCAGAAGGCAGTTGAGGGATTCTGGCTCTTACTGTGGTGGAGGTGCTGTAATGATATTAAACAACCCAAGACCATTATGGTGTGTCACCAATATAAGTTCATTTGTGTTGGCAGGAGAAACCGATACGTTTGACAAGAGATGAATTAAAACGTTAACCCGTTTAGGCCCGACGTCGAAATAAAAAAACACGTTCGCTCTGAAAGAATATATATTCAAAGATGTCGCATTTTCACGCTTTTTCAAAAAATAGCAGACCTACAAGCCCCTATGAGCTTGTAGATCTGCTATTTTTTTTCAATAGCTAAAGTATAACATATATGCTTAGTTAAAACACCAAAAGGGGGTTCCCGGGTTAAGTGTGGAGAATCAAGCACCATCTGCCAGTTTCATGAGGGCATACAGTACGAGTACGTGTATTAAGATATTATCAATATCATCTCTTCCTTTTGGAGAATTGCCAGCCCATGTTGTCCTCTTCCGCAATGTCAAGGGCCGGTACCAACATTTTGTTTTCTCTGATAAAAACTTTGTTGGCTGAAATAGTTTCATCGTGGACGATCAATATTTCGAGCTTTTTCCAACTCCTACAGTGCGACGTCATGGTAGTATAAGATGGTATGTATATATGGCCAGGATTGTGCAGTCAGTGTACAAGCCACTTAAATCTTGCTTAAATATTAAATTGGATCGGATGACGTCACAAATGCGGAAGCAAATCGGTGCCACCACGTGACGGAGACGCCCAAGAACCGTTAAAAATGATACTAGCGATGCTGGATCGCATTATAAACTAACAGGTCGTTCGATGTTGACCTATAGGCGATCTGTGACTATTCTACAAATGCCTTCTAAATTCTGACAGTTTTCCGAAGAACCCATGTTTCCATGTCAGTGGCTCTCAAGCGTTTTCAAGTCAAGGACCCCAAAAATTATATGTATTTGGCCTCAGACCCCCATCTGAAAATCTGTTGTTCCAGGGACCCCCCGCCCAGGATATTAGTTAAAATCGTTTGCTGGGAAAGAATAAATATTCAAAGATTTCGCCACATTTTCACGATTTCTCAAAAATAGCAGACCTACAAGCTCGTAGCGCGGCACTCGGTGCCGCGCTACGAGCTTGTAGATCTGCTATTTTTTCAATAGCTAAAGTACAACATGTGCTTAACCGAGTGCTTAACCCGGAATGGGTTAAGCACTCGATAATTATGACCATCATCGCTGAACGACCGTCGATACCTCTGTTGCTAACACGATCCATCAACATTAGCACTACCGACGTCGCTGCTAATTGTGGTACCCGCCTTGACATTATCACCACTGAAGAGTTAATGTAAAGGCCACATGAAAAGTCAAATTCATAATGGCCATTCCTGCCGAATTCCTCACTGATCCAATTTGTAAAAGGTTACTTGGGCTTAACGAGCCCAAATATATTCTGTAATTTTTTTTAATGGGGTACACACCAAAATCTCAGCTTAATTTACCATTATAAAGTCTACTTCTACACTGTAAAGTTGCATTTTTAACCCATTCTGGGCGGGAACCCCTTTTGGTGTTTTAACAGTTCTAGTGCCGCTAATTGTTTGATCCAGTGTTCCGCCGCTGCATAATACGCTATTCCCGCTATTTGTTTAATGCGTTTAATCCTCTGTTTTAAAATAATTAAAAGAAACAGCGCATTTATCCGGGACCTGATGACGAGGCCGTCGCGTTATGATGACGAAACCGGAAATCAAGTCATCATCTGGGCTGCTAGGGCTTCTGGGAAATTGAGCCCAATGCAAGTGGACGGGGGGGTTTGTTTGGACTACAACTTGCTCTGCATTTTTTACCGGATTTTGTGGTTGAAAGCTGCAAATACTTCAGCGTATGCGCCAAAGGTAATAAAACAATGTCGGCAGCGTTGGATATTTGATTAAAATGCGGGTTCCGCGGGGTATGACGTCAAAGTGTTAAGCATTCTGTTATACTTTAGCTATTGAAAAATAGCAGATCTACAAGCTCGTAGCGCGGCACTCGGTGCCGCGCTACGAGCTTGTAGATCTGCTATTTTTGAATAATCGTGAAAATGTGGCGCAAATCCTTGAATATATATATTCTTTCAGAGCGAACATTTTTAACTAAAAATATTTGCTTCTGGAGGTCCCTGGAACAACATATTTTCAGATGGGGGGTACGGCGGCCAAATACATATATTTTTGGGGGTCCTTGACATGAGGACCCCCCAAAAACATGGGTATTTCAGAAAACTGGTCTTCCAACTGTGAATTAGAAGACTGGTCTTCCAACTGTGAATTAGAAGACATTTTTAAAATGTCGTCGTCAGGTCTAAATGGGTTAAACGAAAATCCTCGCCGTCCACACGTTAGTTAGTTAGTCAGTCTAGCACCTAGACAGGAGTAATCAGCATTCATACACGTGACACCTGGCGTGGGCCGACAACGAGGTGGGAATGTTACTGGGAGGTAATTCAAGACGTTTGTTCATGTGAGAGGTGATAAGGGACTTGACAACGTGAACAGGAAGCAGACATGTCTGGCTGTTTTCAAAAAAGGGCTCTGTTCCCGCTATCCACATGACAAAGCGCAACGCACGGGTTTTCAAACGGTGTGACAGCGAAATATCAGAGACATATCAGTGGTTCTCAAAACTTTTTCGTGTCAAGTAACCTGAAAACTGGTATGTATTTGGCCAGGGACCCCCCCCCCATCCCCCCCGTCCCCCCCGTTCCCCCCGTCCCCCATCTGAAAATATTTTGTGCACAAGGAACCCCTATAAGAGAAGGTTTCAATTTAAAACGAGAATAGCAGATTCTTGTAGAGCTTGTAGATCAGCTATTTTGAATAGCCTTAATAAAGATAGTAAGAGAAATCTATGAAGATCTGGGAACTACATCGTTACCAAGAAATGTCTTCACCAATGTGTTTCTAAAGGTGTCTACTAACATGTACTAAAAGTTTGAAATTCAACTCCCGTGGGAAATTGAGTTATTAGCATAATATGTGACCATGACCCATAACATCCTATATAAGGCAAAAAAGTCCAAATTTCATCATTCTTTAAGTAGCATGTGACATATGAAACTAGGGTGTTTGCATGATTCTGAATCCATTCCAAGCATTAGTTTTGCACAAAAAACACTCCTTGGCAGGAAAACGGCCACACAAACGTGATGAGGTCAGCACATTTGGTCAAGTGGATATGGCCTAATTTAGCCCAAGGAGTGTTTTTTGTGCAAAAATAATGCTTGGAATGGATTCAGAATCATGAAATCACCCTAGTTTCATATGTCACATGCTACTTAAAGAATGATGAAATTTGGACTTTTTTGCCTTATATAGGATGTTATGGGTCATGGTCACATATTATGCTAATAACTCAATTTCCCACGGGAGTTGAATTTCAAACTTTTAGTACATGTTAGTAGACACCTTTAGAAACACATTGGTGAAGACATTTCTTGGTAACGATTTAGTTCCCAGATTGGTCAAATACCTGATAAAATGCCCTTACTAAGAGTTAAAGTGGTTAAACTAATTATAATGCTATATTAACTCCTTCAGGACGGGAACCCCTTTTGGTGTTTTAAGCATTACGTTATACTTTAGCTATTGAAAAATAGCAGATCTACAAGCTCGTAGCCCGGCACTCTTTTGAAACATCATGAAAATGTGGCGCAAATCTTTGAATATATATTCTTTCAGAGCGAACGTTTTGAACTCAAATCTTTGCTTCTGTGGGGGGGGGGGGGGGGGACCTCTGGAATAACACATTTTCAGATGGGGGTCGGCGGGCAATTTCATAACATTTTTGGGGTCCTCGACAGGAAATAGTTTGAAAACCACTGATATAGAAACATTAGGTTTTAAAGAAAACTGTCATGATTTAGATTTGAAGACATTTGTATAGAATCTGGTCTCAGTCCTAAATGGGTGAACTAATTTCGCAAGGGACACACCCTGGAACCCCCTCCTCAAGGACCACTCGGGGGGGGGGGTCCCCGCCACCGGACCCCACTTTGAGAATCACTGGTGGTGTGGATGTTAGCTGCAAAAAAAAAAAAAAAAAAAACTCTTCTCAGTGCAGATGTAGCTCCGTCTCCACACTGAGCTCAGTAGCTGTTTGTCCTTATAGCACGTAAATGAATAGGGTGACCTCAGAGCAGTCGGTTAAGCAGGAGGGGTCACCGTATACGGGAACGGAGTAGAGCTCTGCACTGACAAGCCCAGATTCTTCTTTCAGTCAGTCTCTCTATGGCTTAACTGAAAGCCACACTCCTCTGTACTCCTACATGCCTTATGCTAGAACTATAACTCACCCACGTCGCTCGCACGCACACACGCACACGCACACGCACACACACGTTTGTATTACTATACTTAATGTGAGGACTGCAATTTTATGAATGCCATTTTCTTTTCTTTTTTACCACTTTTTGCCATTTTTAACACTAACCCTCAAGTCTGAGTTTAATTACGCGTCTGTGTTAGGCGACGCATTGTGAGCTTGTAGAGTAGACCCGCTATTTTGGGTGGGACAGCATTTCACAACTAAAGTGTAACCGCCTGTAAATCAAGTCTAACATCTCAATAACCTATAAAATAGCCATTTTCCTTTAGAGCAATGGTTTTCAACCAGTGGTCCCGGGGACCACCAGTGGTCCTTGATGGGGTTCCAGGTGGTCCCCATGCTAAATGATGGGAGAGTTGCTAACCAAATGGACCCTTATTAGAACTTTAACCCATTCTGGGCGGGAACCCCTTTTGGTGTTTTAAGCATTATGTTATACTAAAAATAGCAGATCTACAAGCTCATAGCGCGGCACCGAGTGCCGCGCTACGAGCTTGTAGGTCTGCTATTTTACTTGTAGGTCTGCTAAATACATATAATTCTAGGGATCCTTGACATGAAATAGTTTGAGAACCACTGACATAGAAACTAAGGTATATCAGAAAACTGTCATGATTTCGAAGACATTTGTAGAATCGTCCTCAGGTCTAAATGGGTTCATATATTGAGAGTGTAACCAAATAAATGATTGTTAAAACATCTGCATTACTTAATTTAGAAGTCCACACAGATATGCAGAAGAATTGTTATTTTTGATCTGTTTGCCTGTTATCCATCCTCATGGTACATACAGACATCAATACAGCATGGAATTGTGGACAAAATCTTATCAAGAGACGACAGAATATTCAAACGTTTGGGGTCAGAGAGGCTAAATGTCATTACATGGTGGTCCGTGGCTCACCCGTGATTTCTTTCTACGTACGCTTTAACCCATTCAGGCCTGACGTCGAAATAAAAAAAACGTTCGCTCTGAAAGAATATATATTCAAAGATTTGTGCCGCATTTTTACGATTTTTCAAAAATAGCAGACCTACAAGTTCATAGCGCGCCACTCGGTGGCGCGCTATGAGCTTGTAGATCTGCTATTTTTCAATAGCTAAAGTATAACATAATGCTTAGTTAAAACACCAAAAGGGGTTCCCGCCCAAAATGGGTTAAAAGCTATAATATGACACAGATGCGTCCTCAGGTCTAAATGGGTTAAGACATAGACCCGCCCATCTCAAGAAAAGCAGTGCAATCAAAGCTTCTGCAGCCACACACACGCTACAGAAAATCATATCATGAGCACACTTACATAAACACACACTTTTGCCTACACATGCACACAGGACGTAAACGTAAGCCATAGTTCACCGTCATGAATCATGTCACGATTATGATTATGTCATGCGGCGACAGATAAATGTTGGCGTTTTAATATTATTATCACTAAATCGCTTTTCGTTCTGTGCAAACTACAACAAAAATAAGTGTTCACGAGACAGTTACAAGGCTTACGATTCTACAAATGTCTTCTAAATCCTGACAGTTTTCAGAAAAAGCTATGTTTCTGTCAGTGGTGCTCAAAGTTTTTCATGTCAAAGACCCCAAAAACTATATGCATTTGGCCGCTGACCCCCATCTGAAAATATGTTGTTCCAGGGACCCCCCAAGAAGCAAAGATATGAGTTAAAAACGATATGAGTTCAAAACGATCTACAAGCTCATAGCGCGGCACTCGGTGTCGCACTATGAGCTTGTAGATCTGCCATTTTTCAATAGTTAAAGTAGTTAAAGCTTAACAACAAAAGGGGTCCCCGCCCAGAATGTGTTAAACAACGTCAGAACAGTCATTACGACTATCAACTGTAGATTTAGTTGACTAAAACTAGACTAATACTAAAACATTCCGGGTGACTAAAACTAAGTGAAAACTATTCAAGAGACGACGACTAAAACTAAAATCTAAATTTGCTGCCAAAAACAACACTGCTTTTGTGTCACCATAGAGTTATACTGTGTCCCTCCGTCGGAGCGGTGTTTGAACCAGTGAGAGACTAAAACAAGCACTAAAGTCTCATTTGACCACTTTCCTTGCTACAACTGCTCTCCCAAATCTGGCTGTGACAGGCCGTCTATGCCCTACACTGAATACTATCGCCATTTGATTTCATCGTGTCAACTAAATCCTCCATTAGAGATGGTATTAATGCAAACTAGATTCAACGTACTCAACCCTGCACACATTCTAAATATGCCCCCGAAATATTGTACTGAGCAAATATACTAGTCATATATTTTCTTTGTCATCGACACTTGTACAGTTGCATTAATAAATCTACTCGAGTTGAAAGCATTAAGACCCATTTTAACCCTCAATGGCTTCCTTTCTGAGAAATCAGAATTCAGATATTGCTATATATTTACAATGTAAAGCGGACGGGAGCTGGTGCCACTCACTGGACCCGGACTACCAAATGACGTCGGACTTAAATACAGAATTAGGTCCTCACAAGTATAGTAATGCAAACAAGCATGCACGCACGCACGCACGCACGCACACGCACAGTCACACACACACACGCTCACTCACATGTCTCAATCACAATTTATATGGGAAAATTGTGGTTGGCTTGGCAACCGCACTCGCCTTTAAATTGACAAGCAGAGTGTGCTTCTTGAGATCATGTAAACACAATTCTGAACACATTTCAAGGACAGGGACCGTTTGCCTCCTGCCGATGCGATAGGAAGTTAAAGCCATCAAAATGTTGTCGGTAAACAGCTAAATCCAAGAGTGTAAAACTCAAGAGTGCAAAATGTGGACCCAGAATGGTCTCTTTTTTTTTTGGCGCTCCCAAGAGTGAAATGAACACACCGAATTGTGCTGTGTTACAGTGTACGAGGAATTAAGGCTATAAACGATAGGGCACCAAAGTCCCCAAACCCAGAGCTGCCTATGAATTTACAGTATGTCCAGGAATGCAGAAGCTGCATGTTAGCATCAGATTCTGTGAGAAATGTAGGCCAATGTAGAGCAGCCTATTGCAAATACTTCTCAAACCAAGATGATCGCGCACGCGCGCGCGCACGCACGCACGCACACACGCACACACGCACACACACAAACAGTCACTGCACTCAGACTATGCTGACTATAGTCAGACATCTTCATAGGATTGGCCTGGGCCGTGGCTCAGCGGTCCAGGCACCTTGGCTGGTAATCCAGTCTGGCAGTGTGCCGCGGGTTCGACTCCCGATCCCGACGGCCTTTACTGCATGTCTCCCCCCCCCCCCCCCCCATCTCTCTCCCCATTTCCTTTCAGCCTACTGTCTGTCTGTCCCTCCATAAAAAATATAAAATAAAAGGCGAAAGCCACAAAAAAACATTTAGAAAACATTTAGACATCTTCATAGGATTCATGCTGCCAATATTGTTCTCTATACCAGGGGTTCTCAACGTTTTTGGCCGGGGACCCCCGGAAATGCTTTGGCAATGTCTCGGGACCCCCGCCCCGCCCCCTCCCGACCCCCAATATAAATTGACTGCTACAATAACCTTAAACCATTTTGGGCGGGAACCCCTTTTGGTGTTTTAAGCATTGTTATAATTTAGCTATTGAAAAATAGCAGATCTACAAGCTCATAGCGCGCCACTCGGTGGCGCGCTATGAGCTTGTAGGTCTGCTATTTTTGAAAAAAAGTGAAAATAAAATGTATTTATTTATTTTTTATTTTATTTATTTTTTTGAAAATAATTTGGGGACCCCCTAAAATAATTTGGCGACCCCCCGAGGGGTCGCGACCCACGGGTTGAGAACCCCTGCTCTAGACACGCAATGCAACTACTATCCAATGGAGTGTTAGTTGTGTTGTGTCCCTGTCACAATGGGATGTTTGTTAGCCTGAGGGATATTAGAGAAGATAGACGTTTGGCCCAAATGTTGTTCCGACAATAGACAACATAGCCAATATGAAGTAAGCCTATACGTCTACCTAATTGTTTTTTGCTGCGAGGCTAAATTCACATTATGAATAGTCTGTCTTTGATACCTTGATCCTTTCTGAAAACTATGCAATGCCTTTGCCGAGGCTGGCAGGATGTGAACTGTCTGACTTGCCCTCTTTTTGACTAGTCGAGCCCAAAAGGAATGAGTCCATTTCTGCCAAGCCCCTATAATCTGTTTAGCATTACATATGCATAGACAGCACATCTACTGTACAAAATAGTGCATGTGTTCTCTATTTGCCACATATGATTTGAAAATTGCATTGCTCTATGCTTTCCTTTAATTGCCATGACTTTTTTTCTCTCTCTCTCTCTCTCTCTTTTTGTTCCTTATTTGTGGACAAAGAATCACAGTACAAACACTTTTCGTCCCACGAATGAGGCAAATGGAAAGTGCAGGTGGTTAACCCATTTAGACCCGAGGCCCATTCTAAAGAAATGGCTTCTAAATCCTGGCAGTTTTCTGAAAAACCTACGTTTCCATGTCAGTCGTTCTCAAAACTATTTCATGTCAAGGACCCCCAATATTATATGTAATTGACCGCCGACCCCCGTCTGAAAATATGTTGTTCCAGGGACCCCCCTCCCCTCCCACCCCAGAAGCAAAGATTTAAACGTTCGCTGTGAAAGAAGATATATTCGAAGATTTACGCCACATTTTCACGATTTAAAAAAAATAGCTAACGTATAACGGTTGAGCGGTCCAGGCACCTATGCCGGTAATCCAGCCCGACGGCGTGTCGCGGGTTCGAGTCCCAAGCCCGTTGGCCTTTGCCGCATGTCTTCCCCCCCCCAAAAGGTGGACCCAGAATGGTCTTTTTTTTTTTTGGCGCTCCCAAGAGTGAAATGAACACACCGAATTTTGCTGTGTTACAGTGTACGAGGAATTAAATACACATAATGTCACAGCCGAGGGTACAAAAAAAGGCTAGAGTGACTGAACACCTATGTCTCCACACAAACAGCGAGCATAGCACGCGCATGCATGCAATCAAACGCAGCCTCGCCGGGGCTCACACAATGCATGGCAAGAAGCACCGATATGGAAAGGTAAACAAAAAAAAGGGAGTTACTTATTCAGACGAGCCTGTAAACGGATCTGTTTCAACAGCAAACCTTTGCAACTGGTGAGATGAATGCAGGGGGAGGTATGTGCATTTCATTGGCAATCATAAACCAGGCATCACGCAGCATTTCCTGTGGGAAACCGGAGCCGGTTGGACTCGTTTTTCCGGGTCTTTATGTGCCTCATTTCATTCTCGTTTTCTTGCTATGTTCTACTTAGACTAATAGACAGTCTCAGGTTAACCCATTGAGACCTGGAACGCATCCATGTCACGTTAGCGTTTAACCACATTAACCATTAACCCATTTTGGGGCGGGAACGCCTTTTGGTGTTTTAAACATTGTTATAATTTAGCTATTGAAAAATAGCAGATCTACAAGCTCATAGCGCGCCACCGAGTGGCGCGCTACGAGCTTGTAGGTCTGCTATTTTTGAAAAATCGTAAAAATGCGGCACAAATCTTTGAATAGGTATATATTCTTTCAGATCAAATGTTTTTTTTATTCGACGTCAGGCATAAATGGGTTAAGAGATACTGCCCCTGACGCAGCTGTTCATCGACTCACTTTTGATTCTGAAAGATGGAACCAGTTTTGTTTAACATCTCTTTATTTTGTAACGGGCTACTCAATATCCCTGGTATTAAAAGAAAAACCCAAAAAAAGAAAAAATCCCCAGCTGAAAGCCACATTATTTAAACTAAAGGGGCCTTTCTCTCCCCGTGCAAGCTGGAATTGAGCAATTTAGAGTGAGAAAAAAAAAGTACTTGTCACAGCATAGACTGTATAAAACTTGCAAGAAGATTTATTGTTTTTATTAACAGCCAAATGTATATCAGTGCGAGCAGGGCAGCTTCTTCTTTTACAACATCCCCAAATTGCTATGTTGAAATTGAGCTAATTGAGCAATTGCACTAAAAAAATATCACAGTGTATTCCATGCATTTTATTGTTAAAAACGCTAAACTACTGCTACATCACCCGCGGTCATTAAAAGGCGTTTGTCCCGCCCGCTTATTTGCAATGCATACCAGTGCTGCGCATGAAGCCATAGAGAATCAATTGGGGAAAACATGAAGGATTATATATGAGTTTTCAAGTCAGGATTATATAAGGGCACATGTTCTTGTTTACAACTGATGTCACTAATGGTACCATAAACATGCATCTCGGTTATGTCACTAATGGTACCATAAACATGCATCTGGGTTATGTCACTAATGGTACCATAAACATGCATCTCGGTTATGTCACTAATGGTACCATAAACATGCATCTGGGTTATGTCACTAATGGTACCATAAACATGCATCTCGGTTATGTCACTAATAGTACCATAAACATGCATCTGGGTTATGTCACTAATGGTACCATAAACATGCATCTCGGTTATGTCACTAATGGTACCATAAACATGCATCTCGGTTATGTCACTAATGGTACCATAAACATGCATCTCGGTTATGTCACTAATGGTACCATAAACATGCATCTCGGTTATGTCACTAATGGTACCATAAACATGCATCTCGGTTATGTCACTAATAGTACCATAAACATGCATCTCGGTTATGTCACTTAATGGTACCATAAACATGCATCTCGGTTATGTCACTAATGGTACCATAAACATGCATCTCGGGTCACTAATGGTACCATAAACATGCATCTCGGTTATGTCACTAATGGTACCATAAACATGCATCTCGGTTATGTCACTAATGGTACCATAAACATGCATCTCGGTTATGTCACTAATGGTACCATAAACATGCATCTGGGTTATGTCACTAATGGTACCATAAACATGCATCTCGGTTATGTCACTAATGGTACCATAAACATGCATCTGGGTTATGTCACTAATGGTACCATAAACATGCATCTCGGTTATGTCACTAATGGTACCATAAACATGCATCTCGGTTATGTCACTAATGGTACCATAAACATGCATCTCGGTTATGTCACTAATGGTACCATAAACATGCATCTGGGTTATGTCACTAATGGTACCATAAACATGCATCTCGGTTATGTCACTAATGGTACCATAAACATGCATCTCGGTTATGTCACTAATGGTACCATAAACATGCATCTCGGTTATGTCACTAATGGTACCATAAACATGCATCTCGGTTATGTCACTAATGGTACCATAAACATGCATCTCGGTTATGTCACTAATGGTACCATAAACATGCATCTCGGTTATGTCACTAATGGTACCATAAACATGCATCTCGGTTATGTCACTAATAGTACCATAAACATGCATCTCGGTTATGTCACTAATAGTACCATAAACATGCATCTCGGTTATGTCACTAATAGTACCATAAACATGCATCTCGGTTATGTCACTAATGGTACCATAAACATGCATCTCGGTTATGTCACTAATGGTACCATAAACATGCATCTCGGTTATGTCACTAATGGTACCATAAACATGCATCTCGGTTATGTCACTAATGGTACCATAAACATGCATCTCGGTTATGTCACTAATGGTACCATAAACATGCATCTCGGTTATGTCACTAATGGTACCATAAACATGCATCTCGGTTATGTGAACAAGCATTCTGTGCCTCCACCAAGTCTGCCATTGACAGGACAGGAGGAGCTCAAGTTTTGTGGAGTAGAACTAAGACGTCGACTACCTTTTTTCACTGACCAACACTAAATGGAAACTACATGAAAACAAACCTATGACGACTAAAACTAAGACTAAATATACTGACAAACAAGTTCTTGTAGATCGGCAAGTGTAAAATCAGTCATTACGACGGCATCAAGGCCCGCCGAAATACATGTCGACAACAACCAACTGTAGATTTAGTAGACTAAAATCACATGACATTTAGTCGACTAAAACTAGACTAACACTAAGGCATTCCAGGTGACTAAAACCAAATTAAAACTATTCAGAAGACTATGACTAAAACTAAAATCTGCTGCCAAAATCAACACTGCCACCAAGTCTGCCATTGACAGGAGGAGCTCAAGTTGGTAAATCTCCATGAAATCACAGATTAGGGTCTTCTTGGTTTCATTACCAAATGTTTTGTACATGTTTACAATTAGTTGGTTTGCCCTGTCCAGTAGAATTACATCATTCATTTAGATTAATTGGCAAGTACATTTTTGTTATGTTGGTCTTTAATTCAACAGCCAATGTGCTTAGAATATGTAAATCAGAATTTATTTGTATTTGCTTAAATGAAATTGTCTATGCACACTATTTGCACACAGTTGTGAATGTGAGATATAAAAGTACCTCATTAAACAAACTGAAAATATTGGTTCTTTGCCCGACATTTACCTATATGTGGAATCATTAAAATTGTCTGTTTCGCTTTTGAAAAAAAGAAGCTGCCTTCAAACGGTGTGCTACGTTCCAAATCCCACACAAAACTAACCAAATAAGCAACAAATAAAACAGCAACCTTGCCACTTTCCCAATGCTTCAAACGCGGCGCAAAAATAAAGCGTCTGTCGAATGCAACGCTTTTCTCTTGTGCCAAGGGTTCTCTGGTGCTGTGGCTTTAAGCCCAACAGTACTAGTATAAAGAATTCACACAGTCGTCTTTATTTTATTTTCAGCCCTGCTGCCTTAAGAGTTGCTTTTTTCTCTTGTTTTCGCCCTCCTCCGGTACATAGGGCTAATTCCTTTGGGTGTTTGTGCAGTGTCCCTTAGTTACCGGATAAAGAGAGCCCTGCTCGGCAGCTCAGAGAGTTAAAAGCCTGCCCCTGTCCCACTCATACATACAAGGTCATCAATAATTCACCCTCATCGGGAAGCATTATCTAACAGCCTGATGAAATTTTAAAGACGGTGGGTGACAACACGGAACCATGCAGAAAGTGCTCCGTAAGAGGACACTCCAGGTGGCAACAATGCTGGCAACAGATGTGTCGAGTGGCGGCGGAAGTGGGCAATGTCGGACTTCCTCCAGGCCACCGTTTGCTAGCACCTCGGAGCCATTTACACACACACACACACACACACACAAAGGACAGATGCCTCGCTGAAGTAGAAGGCCCCAGTATAGAGTGAAAGACGAGTCTACGTTGGTGTTATGCTTGCAGAGGCTGGTGCAGAGAGAGAGAGGTGGAAGCATTTGGTATAGGGCTGTATTAGCGGCCAGGCTCATTCTCATTGACAGTGAAATCCCTCTAAGCCGAGATCAATTACACCCTGCTCCGCTGTAATTAAAACGTCCTATAAGGTCTAGGAGCACGGGACACATACCTGCAATGTGGGTAATAAGCGTAGGGAAATCTTGGACTATCTGCACAGTGCACACGCAAAGAAAAACATCCATTCCGGGCGGGATCCCCTTTTGGTGTTTTAAGCATTATGTTATACTTTAGCTATTGAAAAATAGCAGATCTACAAGCTCATAGCGCAGCACTCGGTGCCGCGCTATGAGCTTGTAGGTCTGCTATTTTTGAAAAATCATGAAAATGTAGTGCAAATCTTTGAATATATATTCTTTCAGAGCCAACGTTTTTAACTCAAATCTTTGCTTCTGGAGGGGTCCCTGGAACAACATATTTTCAGATGGGGGTCGGAGGCCAAATACATATCATTTTTGGGGCACTTGACATGAAAATGTTTGAGAACCACTGCATAGGGTTTTTCAGAAAACTGTCATGATTTAGAGGACATTTGTAGAATCGTTCTCAGGTCTAAATGGGTTAAGATAAATTGTTAGGGCTAAGCTTAGAGATCACCATTGTTTTTCAAATGGGCATGTATGTCCTCATAGGCGAAAATCTTTAAACATTTTCAAAATGTAGGCTATTAAAAATAGCAGATCTACAAGCTTACAAGCATGTTACATGTTTTTTGTAACCGCAAGGTTGCCAGTTCGAACCCTGTGGGCTCCCCCAGAGTTAGTGTCGACGTGTCCTTGAGCAAGACACTGAACCCCTAAATTAGCCCTAATAGGCGCTCCCGATGTGTTGGTTGGTGCCTTGCATGGTTTCCGCCGCCATCGGTGTATGAATGCGTGTGTGAGAATGGGTGAATGTAATGCACAATCTATATAAAGTGCCTTGGATAAAGGGGCTATATAAATGCACCATTTACCATTTAGAATACAGCTAAATTCTGTTTAGTGGCAACCCACTCCAAATAGGAGCATAATAATAAGTGGAATGTGGTATCATGTGGAATGGTTTGATTACATCAAAAACAACATTTGTTTGGTTAAAGCGTTTACACAGATTGAGATGTATGCGTCATGTGCACATTCTTTCACTTAAAACCAACATTTGCAGCAATATACTTTGTATCAGGAGAACGAGTGTGATAAGCTTGTTAACAAGCACGGAGAATGAAATGTGCGTTCACGCATACAGCCAAAACATACATTGATGTATTTCTGTGTTCCGGCGCCAAAACCAATTACTTGTTCACTTTAAGCAATGTTTGATACTTGACCGTTCTCCCGAGAGCTGACGGGATGCCTATGACTCTCCTAATTATGAATCAGGGAGCAATCAGCAATCACAACTCCATCTCTTCAAATATCAAGATCTGATTTGCTCTGCTGATCAACAACAAACCCGTCTCTCTCTCTGTGTGTGACTGTGTGACTGTGTGTGTGTGTGTGTGACTGTGTGTGTGTGTGTGTGTGTGTGTGTGTGTGTGTGTGTGTGTGTGTGTGTGTCTCTCTCTCTCTCTCTCTGTTCAACAAACAGGCCCTGCAGCATCTCACATGCAGAAGCTTTTTGAAAATGGAAAGAAATTTACACCACTGCACAAGAAAGAAACGAAGGCTCGTTTGATTTTTTAATGATAACACTTTCTCCTTTTGCTAGAACACCATCTGAATTCTAATACTTTCCCTTGTGTTGACTGGCTAATACTGACTGTATCAAAGATCAAGATTTTTTAAATTATATATATTTTATTGTTGATTAGTTATATGATTGTTATATCACTGTGTTACAAGTTAATAAAGTATCTATTATTTTTTTTTATAGATCATCGCTCATGTCAGGGTATAATCTAATTTAAAAGAAACTCGTATCAATCGATAATATCAGTGTAATTCAGGCAGCTAATTAGATAACATTTTGAAGACAGTCTACAGAAGGCGGAGTATGGCACAGACAGAGAGAGAGAGAGAGAGCAAGATGGCGGACTAGTGCAGTCACTGACATGTTGTGGAAGTATGCCTTTCCATTCTAGGTTAGCTAATGGATTCTCTTTTGAATGTGGTTCCCAAAGTGTCTCACCTTATGTGACAGCACCTGCCAATCAAAGCTCAGTGAACATTCAGGGGCTTTGACAATATCTCCTCACCTTGAAAACATAATGGTTCCGTCACAATACACACACACACACACACACACACACACACACACACACACACACACACACACACACACACACACACACACACACACACACACACACACACACACACACACACACACACACACACACACACACACACACACACACACACACACACACACACACACACACACACACACACACACACACGTGACACTAAATAGGTGGTTAGACATGGTAGACAAAGACCCGCAAAAGTTCATGTGAGTTTGTGTCTAATCTATGAAGCATTGCTTTTGTGCATGGAAATGGCAATACAAGCATAAAAATGCATGCTAGAAATGCCAGCAATTGGTTAAAAGGTGACATTTAGCGAAGTGTTGGGCGGAAGATGTAAGCCGAATAAAAGTCGGTTCGGCCTACAATGTGACGTCATTTGAGGTTCGCGGGGGGGGGGGGGGGGGGGGGGGGGTTGGGGTGGGTACCGTCCTAAATGATGAGCCGAAATCATTTCGGCACTACAGCGCAGAAACAGCGGTAAAATAAGAGTATGAATCAGCCCTAAGAATGCAAGTAGTGCATGTATCCTCATATACAGTGTGAACAGAAAAATAATCATAAAAACTAAATTTATATAATAATATGCCTAGAGAATTGAATGCCACAGCATTTTAACAAGCTGAACCAGTTTCTCAGTAAGCTATTGGAATTATGAACACAATTGAAGGCATTTTACAGATTCATTCGACCCGTCTATCACATTAACAAATACTACTGTTAAAATGTGGGTTTGGGAAATGGGGTGTGGCAGAATGACTTATAATCTTTGTTTAGTTGTCAACGTAAAAGGAGTCATGCAGATTATTTTGCAGTTGGTCCGTGGTTCTGCCATACAAACCGTATTGCCCAGCAGTCATAAACCACGATATGACACATAACATAAATGCCGCCAGGCCCATTTAGGAATTTTAGGAACAAGTAAAAGGATTTCATCATAGCACAAGACAGATGGCCTGTCAGATACACCTAATAGCAACGGAGAACCTTTGGCCCTTCGTCTGCACACTTCGGTGACCTCTGTTATGAGCGAACCAAATAAAGCAGACTATCTTTGTAATCCCCAATGAGATGGAGCGGTGTCCTCGTATGCTAATGTCAGCCCGGCGCTGCCTGGTGAAGAAGCTCCGAGGGCGGTCCAGACAACTCACAGGTCAGTGCTAATCTCCTGATATATAGAGCCTTAAGACCCGGCGCTATCCATCACACTGCAGCCGGCGGCTCAGCAAACCAGGAGAGCTCTGCACACACCACCAACGGGTTAACAGGGAACCCAAAAGACCTTCTGATGATCCATCACTCAAAAAACAGCCTCCCTTGATGGGCTGGGCTTTTTTTTTTTTTAAAGAGAAAAAAACACCAAGGGGGTAGCTTTCTTTAGTGGGAGGAAAGAGCACTCTGCATCAGGTCGTTCTGAGGCGAGAACATATCTAGCCGGCCCAGTGTGACTTGCACTAAGCTCCGGGCCTCTGGTGATCATTAAACATCCATTTCAAAGCAGTGGGGGAAAGTCAACTGTCATTTTAGAACACAGGAGGAGATGTAAAGAGTGGCTGTTTCGCTTCAGATTTATTGCCGAGGATAGTAAGATACTGATCCAACTGGTTTCCCCTAATTCAAAATAATTCGCTACGGTCATTACGTCCATGCATCTCCATATAGAGGGAGAGAAACACAAACACCAAAGCTGCAGCTATGATGGGCTGTGGCAATTAACTTTAATACCAATTAAGGCTCTCGTGATCTTTTCATCCATGTTGTTCATATTCCACCGCCTCTCTCTCTCTCCTTCCATCGGTTTGTTTCCAACTTTTGACAGTGAGTGTCTGGAACAAACAGAATAAGACAGCTGTCAAACCAACCTGATGTGAGTGAGGATGGCAGGTGAAGCCATCTTCTTTTTCTCTCTCTCTCTCTCTTGCTGTTTAAAACTTCAGCACGTCCTCCTCCCGCTCGTACTACTCTCTCTGAAACACTCCCGATTCCGTTTGAACAAAAAGCTAGGGCAAGCAACACTTCCATTGTGTGCGCCGGGGTATTTTTTGGGGGGGGGAACCAGTACAACCGTGAAAACCTCAGTGTTCATTTTAACTCGGTGAGAGTGCGCAGATGTAATCAAATGGATGGATTAACACTGAAGATACTACTACTACTACTACTGTGCAGGCTCATTTTATTACACTGGAGCAGGTTGATCGGGGGCACTGACCCCTACCGTGTCGGCACTGATGCACCTCTTCCACTGGCATTTACATTCCCTGCCTGTGGGCTCCCCATAGTGAACACCCCCCCCCCCCCCCACATCTGACAGACCACTCTCTTTCACTATTAACCTATAGTGATCCTATCTCCACAGAAAGAAGAGGCAGCCAAGGTCCAGCAGGCCAACCCCCTAACTGATGACAATCCATGCTTTTAAAAAAAATGGGTTTTCGTGTTTGTCTTTAGACTAGAGCAAGTGTGTGTGTGTGTGTGTGTGTGTGTGTGTGTGTGTGTGTGTGTGTGTCCTTATCCATTACTAGTTTTAAACTACAATTGCAGTTTGACAAACGATGTGTATCTCTTGTAAAGAAAAGAGAAATGGAAACTATTAAAACAGTGTTAGCAACACCCATTGCTTCATCTTGTTACAGCCAAACAACAGCTGCAGAGCACAAGGAACACATCTCTGCTAGTGGGGGGGGAAACAACCCAAAAAAAGCAAGAAACGCGAGAGCTACTCAAAGAAGCTCTGAAGGTCCTAAACATCTCCTCTTATTGACATTGACGTGACTGAAGACAAATTAAGTTTGGACATTTTTTGATTTTGTTTGCTGTAACCAAACTACCATTCAAACAGCTTCCCACCAGTTTATTTGGTCTTTTTTTTGTTTCTTGTCATTGACGGAGTGGGCTGCTTTCTCTGTGAAAATACAGATGTTAGAGGTCCTATTTGTACTGAAAGAGATGCTTACAGAGTAAATCCTTTTAAATTCACAAAGTAAACATTTCTCTCAATGTTTTTCCAAGATTTCTACATCATGCATGGCTTTTGGTGTTAAGATTATGGTCTGCAAATGCTCTCTCAAGCACAACAAAACTATGTTTTCCAACAAAAGCACATAGAATTAGAAACACAGTTTCAAAAACAGACGTATATACAATACACACACACACACACAACTGACTGCAGAATCCAGCAATCTGCCAGTAGCCAGCACCAGCTCTCTCTCTCTCTCTCTCTCAGGACAGCACTGCTTAGGAAGGGGGTTGGTAGAGCTCATGTTCTCTCCATTGAAATGCAGACACTTTGATATGTAAATTGGCAGTTACAAAAACCCGCTAGAATTCACACTAGCATGCATTGAAACCATTTGTGCAATGTGAGATGCGATGACACTTCCTCCCCAAGACTGCATGGACAAATGGACCAACCCAGCATGTCTGGGGCTGGTGAGAAATGGGGTGGCGTGTGTGTGTGTGTGTGTGTGTGTGTGTGTGTGTGTGTGTGTGTGAGCACGCTGGTGGGGGTGTTGTGCGTGAACTTGCATGTGCCAATGGATTTGGCAAAGTTGTTAAAATTAATTTTCGCTCTGTGTGTGGGGACAACAGGACAGTTGTCCCAGCAAATTCCTTCTACCATCCTTATCCTTAGCATTGTCCAGAAATCCGAATACAGGCCTAAAAACCTCTGAATACAACACACAACATCAACACACAACACAGTGAACACACATTGAACAAATGTCTCCTTGTGGGACGACTAGACATTATTGGGGCACGTTTTTATCATCTAAAATGAGCAGAGGAAGTCGTAACCGCTTAAGCAAAATTTAACCAGAGCCAAAATTGACCTGGCATAGGCCGCTGATTCCGCACCCTGTCTATAAGGTTTATGACTCACCACTGCTCAGATGTTTATAGATATCTATAAAAGTGGTGAGCCTATTTAGCATATAACAAAACCTTAATCCCTCTGTGGTTTTTGCTTACTAAGTCACAACAGACAGCCCTTTCTCAAGTGAGAGTGAGATATGGTTCCTTCCTTTGCCAATAAAAATCAAACTCTCTCTCTCTCTGTGTGTGTGTGTGTGTGTGTGTGTGTGTGTGTGTGTGTGTGTGTGTGTGTGTGTGTGTGTGTGTGTGTGTGTGTGTGTGTGTGTGTGTGTGTGTGTGTGTGTGTGTGTGTGTGTGTGTGCGTGTGTGTGTTCACCACACACATGACTGGTTCTGGTTCAGATCTTTGAATTATAAATGTTCAGTGAAATGATCTTATTTAATATCCACAGAATGGAGCAGCAAATGGAGCCTGCAACTGACATCCAACTAGCTCTGTCTGAATGTGTCCTGAATGTGCTCGTGTTGTTTCTGTGAACTGAAGGCTGTTTTCAAAGTGCTTTACTGACTCTGCAACCGTTCAGCCCGTTATACAACACAACGAATTCCGTTAATCGAGCTTTTAACTATACGTTCAAATTGTAATCTCCTCTCCGCTGGTCTTGGGATGCTGCATGAGCCCAATTAATTGATGATTCTAAGCGATTTTGATTCAAATGCAATTGTTCAATTATTGGTTTATAAGCCCCTTTGCAGTTTGGCCAACTGACGATATAAAGTAACCTTCCACGGCTTTCTCGGTGGACATAATATGAAGGATATTTCCACTGGAAAAACGCATCTCTGGATATAATCCTAATAAGCTCAAACTTCTGAAAATCCGGTGTCTCAAAGCCCCGAGTCGATTAGTTTCTGCTCGTGTAGATTATGGCAGAGAGAGCAGCCAGAGAGCTCCTTCTGATTAACTGTTATAAACTCATTGAATCGCCATTTGGGGGCCCAATTTGAGTATCCTCGGGGAGTTAAATGGACGGCGAAATGTTCATGCTCGTTCATGGGGGTTTTCGGCAAGAAAGACAGACAAGACAGGTTTCTGTGCCTCACTTGAGAAAAGTCGCGAGGTGATAATAATATCATTTGAAAACAAACCCCCCCAAAAAAGGCCACGGTATAGTATACTTACATTTTTAGTATGTTTATGTTGCTTCAGAATGTGGATAATGTCGTCTGCAGTCTGTCTTGATTCCAGAGGAAAAACTCCAAAAGGCATCAGCGACAACCCAACCGGGCACCCCCTTTAGCAGAGGCCCCCCGAAACCCAGCAGCAGCGGCGGGTAGAATAAACACAAAGACAACTGTGGTGGTGGTGGTTCCGAATCATATGCATGCTGAACTGCTCCACTTTAGCAGGGAGTGGGACACGTCGCGTCTTCTTTTCGCATGGTGGCAGGTAGTAGCAACAACGTTGTCGTCTTTCTGTCTTCGAGAAGAAGTCCACCACAACACGTCCACGAAGAAGACCGAACGGATAGGTCCATTGTTGTTGTTGTTGGACTGCTCGGGGACCCAATGACCACCAAAATGACCATTAGTTTCCCCCCCCCCCTTTATTAATGCCAGTATAAACGCATCCAGTCTCTCCTCCGAACCGAACAGGCAGAAGAAAACGCCAGAATCACTTCTTCAACGCGTACAGTACAGTGTGATAACCTTAGTGCGCAACGTGCACACACACACACACACGACTCAAGATGCAGCAGCACGCTCGTTATACCAAAAAAATAAATAAAATAAAACTCGCGGTCGTCTTCCTTCCACACACCACCAACGTGCCGTCGCTTCTTCTTCTTCTTCTTTATAACTCTCCTTACATGCCCTGCTTCTTGAAAGGAGACGGTCCCAAATGTCCTCCTCCTCGTGCAGTCAGACTAGACAGTCACACGAGTTCTTCTTTACAGTTCAGGCTTTTAATAATAATGCTCCTCCGTCCGTCCTCCGGGGCTTTTTTTGCTCCATCCACGCTGTGGCAGCTCGGCGGCAGGCGGCTAGGCAGGCAGACGGCAGTCAGTCCGACTGGTTCGAGAGGCAAACGAGACGAGGAAAAACGGCGCACCGCACCGGCTGCTGCCTGCTCTGACTGCAGCAGCTGGCTGGGAAGGGGCGACCACAAAACCTGGAGGCTGGAGCGGAGCGGAGTGCTGTGTGTGTGTGTGTGTGTGTGTGTGTGTGTGTGTGGACTAGAGATCATGATGATCATCACAGCCAAGGATGGGTTCTTGTTCTTCTCCTCCCCATACCAATTTTCACCACGTCCTCCATCGCAACACCAACAAACGACGAGCTCCTACCTAGTACCTACAGGTACTCTGACTATACTCCCTTATAGTTAATCAAATTCAAGGGCGGACCTTAAACCAGATAAACCTCCAGCAAGTGTACATTTTGGTCATCTTGTGTGATTCATCATCAGAGAATATTAGGCCTAGGCCTACTATAATGCATGGAAATAGGCCTATATGTATTAAGTAAGGATACAGGTGAATGCATGCATTAAATGTCCACTGGTAAACATTGGACACACACAAAACACACACAGTCACACACACAGTCACACACACAGTCACATAGACACACACGCGTCACAGAGTCACACAGACACACACACACACACGCGCACACAAAACACACTCCCTCTCACAGACACACACACACACACACACACACACACACACACACACGCACACACACACACACACACACACACACACACACACACACACACACACACACACACACACACACACACACACAGTCTCTCACACACACACAGTCTAACACACACACACACACACACAGTGAATTACACTTACCATAGCATTCACCTCTACTCTGCAGAGTTGATAAACACTCCAAATGTGTCCAAGTGTATTTCCTGTTGTAGTGATTGTGATTGGTATAGCTGACAGGAAATAAACTTAGACCCAACTTAAGCTGTTCCCTAGCAACTGGGCCGCGTCTCCAAACTTTCCCACTCTGGAAGGTGGTTTCAAAATTAGCCGGTTAAGTCCCCAAAAACGCCGTCCCCAAAAACGCTGTCTCCGTGTGACAGAAAGGGCAGATCGGCTAAATACTTGCCCGGGTAACGCAGAATACGTCCTCGTCTGGACATCAATTACAATGACAAGGTCTAACTAAATAAAGGAGACCAGATATCACCAAAATAGATAATTTAAAAAAAAAGAAAATATATAATTAGTTCAAAGTTTAATATTACTGGATTTAGTCACCAAATGTATTAAGTGTTTTATTATGAGCTGGAATAAATTAGGATTAATTGAAAGTTGTGAACAAATCCAATTACATTATTATAACCTGTACAACATCATGCATATGTTAAGCATATCCGTCCAGAGATTTAGTCGTGATTGCTGAGTAGTTTTTAATGGGCTAACTGCAGAACACGTGTTCTTCATTCTCACAAAGTCTTTAATGCTATTACACTAAAGTGTATGAATCAACAGTAAATGACAAATGGGTGTTTTTTTCACCCACACATTTTGAGTGGATAGTAGACAGATTCGCACTCCCAGCTGAAAGCAGTAGCATAGTAATCATACAATGTTTATCTGCCTTGTTTCACAGCCTGTTTTAACTACACCCAAACAAACACATTCACCTTTTTGCATTGAGGCCATAATTGCCGATATACCGAACTGTAATTCTATCTCAATACAAATATATATACAGCTATCCAATTGTGTGGCTATATTTCAACAAAAGATGTGCTAAAAGGAAATCGATCTACCCAGCTTGAGAGTTTAAGGTACCAGGGTTTAAGGTAACATTTTCCTCAGGTTTCTATGGCTTTTAGGCCCACGCAGAGTCCCTTTGAATGTGATATTGTACTGTCAATATAAATTCTCACTCCTTACTGTCACTCTCCCTATTTTTAGATCCTAACTTTTGACATTGTAACAGTCCAAATGTATTTATCTGAGAAAGGACTGTCTTAGAACAACACAAACCTGATAGCCATGTTTGGGGCTATTAATGTCCCAAAGATTAATTCTCTTCTTCTTTGCTCATAAGCCAAAGTACATAGCCAGGTCAGTGGTCTCCGTTACACGTGGCTTCAATAAAAATAAAAAAAGTCCCCTGGACGCACAAGGGAAATGCGAATTTGGGTCAAATTCACCAGGTGGAAAGTGAGAGGATTAGTACAGAGCGCTCATGTTTTCCAAGGCATAATTTTACATAATAAAGAATAGCGGGGTAAGAGAAAACAGATGTAATGGTTCTGGTCACATATTCTTATTTAGTAAAATAATGTTTATGTATGGGGAAACTACTGAAAGTATAAACACTCCACTTCATTTGAACGGACCTGTGAGCGCTTGCCGCTTGGGTTATTTGTGCTTTATACACTGTGGTCAATGTAAATCCAAATATGCACAATAAGTCCTTTTCTGTGTATTATGAACACCTCTGGGGTGGTCATAGCATTTTTGGTTGGGAATTTAGAATAGTGACCCTGTCATTCTTGTCTGAATTCAATAGTCACGTATTTGAAAACCTATAGTACCAGTACTTGCAATGCAAAACCAATGTCAGGTCCTTGATGTTGAGTCAGTGTAAATGCTTCAACATGATAGAATGAATGTAAAAATATCAGATTCTTAGCTGTTGATTGTTGGTCTTTACAGAGTTCTATGCGAAGCTGAGCCGAAATGACAAAAGCACTATTACAGACAAGCTCTCTTTCCAAATGCGTACATCTAACTGTAGGTATTGTATGTTTCTTTCCCCCTTCATTCGAGTCTCTTGCTAGTGGTGAGAACAATGGATGCGACCCATACATATGCATCACCTCCCTTTGCAGGCTTTCTCACGATTGTTAGGTTACTGCTTTCCTCCATAATGAAGCTCTGCAGTATGAAAGAAAGCATGTCATATCCTATTTACTGACTTTGTTTCCAGGCACTAAGATGTCTCCTTCGCGCATTCAGTATGTTTTGGTCAACGTAAACAGAAGAATAAACAGAAGAATAAAAATGATATTTTCATATTTTTTTTTGTTACTGTTGTTGCTTTCACTGTACCAGGAGGGTATGTCTTTGTTAGCTCAGTTGTGAATTAAGTATAATTCATAACAGCTAATGCATTACATTACATTACACAGACTGGCATCCTTATGAAATGGTATACAATTGTTATTTATATTCTATATTCAAAAGTTTCTAACCATATTAGGATTTATAGCAAGGGTGTACTGTGTATATATATATGTATATGTATATGTATATGTATATGTATATGTATATGTATATGTATATGTATATGTATATGTATATGTATATATACACACAGTACACCCTTGCTATATATCATATATATATATATATATATATATATATATATATATATATATATATATCATTTCAAATTCTTCAATTCCAAGTTGTGTTCTTATTCTCACACTTCACATAATAATTGGACATTCTGAAGGTAGCATATTTGTGGCTTTCTTTGCCGTCACAGAGACCCCCCAAAGAGTCAACAAGTCTCACAATCCTAGTCCCTAACCCCTATACTTTCTTTGATTTTGCCTTCTCATACATGTGTGTTCCCCTTCAAATGGGCTGTTCACATTATGGGCAAAACCTCATGCAAGATTGTGGGGTGTTTCAACAAACATCGATGTGGTAAATAAGAGGCTAGCGGAGAATGTTGTGGTGAATGTGTCTAGAGTCATTATTAGGTGGTTTTACTCATTATGATCAAAAGCCACACATTCAAAGGGAATCTCGGTCTGAAAGGAAAAAAGACATCCATCGCAAGAATGAAAGGGTCTAAAACTAAACTAAGTTTTGAGGGATTTTCTTCAGAATGCGATAAATGGTCTTGTTCCACGCAGACAAAAACACTCTGTTCTTTCTATCTTGAGACGAAGCTAATTCCATGCAGCAACCACTTCCCACTTGGAGTTTATTGTGTATAGCATCTCTATAGTTTTATAATTATAGGGCAACAAAAGTTTGGGGTGGGAATGATGATCATTATATCGCTAGTCAAATAAGGGTCAAAATAAGGGTTAACTCCACCTATAAAACACCAACCACAATCAACTACTTCATTCTTAATAAATAAGGCATTATATTAGGCACCAACTTGACTTATTTTCTGTTGACTTCTTCTTCTTTCTTTTATTATCTTTGCATATACATTTGTTGGAAAAACAAGAAAGAAAATAAAGCATTTAAAGTAGGCTATAATCATTTAAAATAGAAAACAAATGTAACTAAATTAATTGCAATTTATTTTAGCTCCCTTGATCATAAACAACAATAAAGTTGAAATAACTTCATGGGTGAAATCATGATTACAGTCCTTCTCCTTGTATAAAAACATTTTAGATTTAAAGTGTTCTTTTCTTTCTTATGAAATATTTTGTGGTTCCAATTCTTATTTGTGTGTCTGTTACCCTTCTGATGAGGGCTGAATTGAAGATTGCGTCTTTAAATTGCTTTGTATTTCAGTAGACACTATTCTGCCAAACTAGCCCTCCATCTCTTCCCTGTGGAAGAGATGGAGACTCAGTGGACAGAAGTTAGATCAAGCAGTGAAAGAATCCAACCCTCTACAATAGATATAATCTGACAAGCAACGTGGATCCAGACTTTGCCTTCGAGACCTTTTTGGCTCATAGAACTTTGCCTTCTCGGTGTCCTTGGGATGTCTCTTATGATATAGGGGGAAATGCTATAAATACTTTCTCCCTATATAAATCAATGACTTCCAACTGTCACATGTGTTCCAAAAACGTCAGTCAGTCAGTCAGTCAGTCAGTCAGTCAGTCAGTCAGTCAATCAATCAATCAATCAATCAATCAATCAATCAATCAATCAATCAATCTTGTCATGGGGAAAAGGCTCAACTTATATGTAGGAAATTGATGAGCATTGTGTACTTTTGATAGATGGTTTGCCCTTGATTAGGTTTCCAATGGTGGAATATTTATTTGTGCGTGTGGTTATAGAGTTATTCTGTTGTTCCTGAAGCCGGTCAGCCTTCCTTCTTCACAGAGGTTGAAATGCTATAAATGGAAGCAGATGCCGATTGTTCCACTGTGAAAATTGGAAAAGAACAGGAAAAAGATTTACAGCATCTATAATGATTCCATTCAACAGTAGCTGACAACCTAGTTCCCTTCTTTCTATTGAAATGCCATCCTCGCTGACCTATTATTGACCAGAACAACATGCTCAGAGATATAAAAAGGTAACGCGAATCAACTATATTAATAATGATAACATCAACAGACAAAATGATAACATTTTTGCATAGACCCTAAAAGTAGCTGAATATTGCAGTGAATCAATGAACTAATGACACGCCCCAATATAGCTGCTGATTACGTTTTTAGGGGAAAGGAAATGGGTCATCTTTGCGTGCAAACGAATGGAATCTGTTGTCACTCAAGGAGTCCTGGGACTGCCTCTAATTTTAGCACCTGGAGCTTGGAAGCATACCGTACAGTTTAACCCTGACACACACACAGACACAATAAATCATATAAACCACTGTAAAGGCGCACAGAATATTCTCTTGGGTTCAACTGAGTCATTCATTACAAATAAGCTCATTTTAGTCTAAGCATAACTTATTTCTTTGAAGTTTTGTAAAACATGCATTAATGTACCGACAGTGTATATATCATTTTAAACCTTCCGCACAGGTTGCAGCTGAATTAAACACACTGAATCTGTCCTCAATTTTAATAGCCAAGCTATCCTTGATAACTATTTCTATAGTATTTGTACATGTATTATTTTATAAGATATGGAATGATTAAATGTATATTTAATTACTCAATGCTACCATAAAGTATATTTAATAACTAATATATTAAATATGACTAATACATGCTTATTAGTGCTATGATTCACAACACTTATGTAATGGCAATGCTGCCTAAGGAATATGGGACAAATATAATTATATAATAATAATAATATAAGAAACAAATGTAAAACAACATTCCTCCACTCATATTGTCTCGGAATGCTGCCCATGTATGTAACACATAAGCGCTATTCAAACATTTTCAAACAAGCTCACAATATTAAGGCATCACATGGCGATGCATTGAGTTTGTAGATCTGCTATATCTTCTTTTATTATTGAAACATGTTGAAATATTTCTCCTACTGTAATGACATGCCCAAAATAGGGACACCAGGGTGAAAGACATTTCACCTCAACATTTTAAATGCTACAGAGCAGAGGGTCTGTCATCTGCTTCAGACCGGAAAGGGTAGTCAAAAATATATATATATACATTTCTGAATTTCTCTATAGAATTGTACTATTTCTGCTAAGCAGGGAGCTAGCTAGGCTTAGACCAATTTTGGTTTCCAATAGGACTCATTTATGCGACTGTACAGGCAATATGAAAGGGGGGAAATGACGGGACATTGGCTTTACTTATATATTAATTTAGTCTCAAGTATCTAGACTGTTAGCTGGAAGCATTTGAAAACTGTGGGAGCCGACACTTCTGCCGAGAGAGAGAGAGAGAGAGAGAGAGAGAGAGAGAGACTAGGGTGAAAGTGGTTAAGGACATTTTGCCATCCACATGAATCTCAGTCATTAACCTGTTTTAATCAATAATGGTACAAGTCTGAGGACCCTTTCAGTGCTTATGTATGGCATTCATTCACAGGTAAAAGCCTCCAGAGGATATGGCTCCGACTGGGGCCATGAGTCTGTTATTTGGCTGTCAGCGGCAGCTCCATACAACACTTTTTTAGTGCATACAGCTTCGCTTCGAAGGATAAGTGCAGCATTTCACAGCCAACGGCATCCCAGCATGGTCGGAGCTGCCCAATACCACGCTGTTGCCGTCTAGGTTTCAGATATTACTCGTGCAGTCATCTGCTCTAAGTTCAGATTCGTGTCAACCGAAAGGTTACAATTCAATAGAACAAACATGTGGAAGCACTAACAACGGAATAGAACAAACAGTGTACTCTCCTACCTGGTGGAAGCACAAATAGAAGAATAGTACCAACAATATACTCTTATACCTGGTATGGAAGAAATAATAGAGGCACTTTGCTTTAATTGTCCAACCATAAACAACGCAAATGTGCAAACATCTTACCAGTTACTGCAGACATATTCTATGTTTTTGTCATTTGTACTGTTAGAACGGAAAACAAAGGCTTTAGTCGCTAGTTATCAACGGAAAACAAAGGCTTTAGTCGCTAGTTATCAAAATAATACAAAGTAATGAGGTATGCAGATTTCACTCGAATTATGTATGGCCCCATATAGCTGCCAGTTTGAAGGATGTAAATGCTTCTGGGTGGTGTTTGAAGGATGTAAATGCTTCTGGGTGGTGTTTGAAGGATGTAAATGCTTCTGGGTGGTGTTTTGAAGGATGTAAATGCTTCTGGGTGGTGTTTGAAGGATGTAAATGCTTCTGGGTGGTGTTTGAAGGATGTAAATGCTTCTGGGTGGTGTTTTGAAGGATGTAAATGCTTCTGGGTGGTGTTTTGAAGGATGTAAATGCTTCTGGGTGGTGTTTGAAGGATGTAAATGCTTCTGGGTGGTGTTTTGAAGGATGTAAATGCTTCTGGGTGGTGTTTTGAAGGATGTAAATGCTTCTGGGTGGTGTTTTGAAGGATGTAAATGCTTCTGGGTGGTGTTTTGAAGGATGTAAATGCTTCTGGGTGGTGTTTGAAGGATGTAAATGCTTCTGGGTGGTGTTTTGAAGGATGTAAATGCTTCTGGGTGGTGTTTTGAAGGATGTAAATGCTTCTGGGTGGTGTTTTGAAGGATGTAAATGCTTCTGGGTGGTGTTTTGAAGGATGTAAATGTTTCTGGGTGGTGTTTTGAAGGATGTAAATGCTTCTGGGTGGTGTTTTGAAGGATGTAAATGCTTCTGGGTGGTGTTTTGAAGGATGTAAATGCTTCTGGGTGGTGTTTTGAAGGATGTAAATGCTTCTGGGTGGTGTTTTGAAGGATGTAAATGCTTCTGGGTGGTGTTTTGAAGGATGTAAATGCTTCTGGGTGGTGTTTGAAGGATGTAAATGCTTCTGGGTGGTGTTTTGAAGGATGTAAATAAATGCTTCTGGGTGGTGTTTTGAAGGATGTAAATGCTTCTGGGTGGTGTTTTGAAGGATGTAAATGCTTCTGGGTGGTGTTTTGAAGGATGTAAATGCTTCTGGGTGGTGTTTGAAGGATGTAAATGCTTCTGGGTGGTGTTTGCATCACAATTAAAGTAGCGAATGTGTGTTCCTCCCCCTACAAGTGTGTTCACAATAAAAATAACCACTTCAATATCACTGGTGAGAAAAACACATGTCATGGTGTGACATCTGTCTTGAGGCTGAACTGTGAGTACTGGACTGGATAAAAAGTAGAGAAATATGCCAATCACCCCTACTGTCAAAACCCCATTGTTCTTGACTATTGTATGAGTTATGCCTTTCAAGTGAATATTGCTTAGCATATCAATATTTCCTCACTGCTGGATTTGCACCTTCTCTTTCACATGCATACCATGTGTGGAGGCTATTTGACTTGGTGTTACTGCGGCGGTGTTCAGGCGTAAGGCATCATGACAGATACTTTACACATGCCAGACCGTTAGACCATGGAAGACTGTGAGATAAAATGTTCATATCAAAAGCATTTACCCCTCTTCAGGCGCCAGACTGTCTGACATGGGCTCAAATTGATTCTTAATCGGGTTTGTATGGACCTTGAATCTACCGTTGATGAGCACAGTGAAAAGTGGACTTCCCTCGTGCTGCCATATAGTGGTATACAGGAAACGCGATAACGCAACTGACCCACAGGAGAACAAGACAAAACACTTCTGTCAATGGAAAGAAAATAATGATTATGAAATGGATCATCTGCAACATCTTGAAAACTAATTCACGGGACCGATCCATCATCCAGACGTGGTAGAACAAAGCTACTAATTCAAAGGGATGTCATTACTCATCGGCAGTCACAACCAGTTGGCGTTAACCAGCTGTGTGGCTAAATGTCTTTTCGGAAGAACTTGTCTTTTTTGGTTGCAATAAATCACTCAAGACTTGCCGAGGAATGCGGCCCGGCGCTCTGGAACAGCTTGGACTTGGTAGAGGTGATTTTCTTTTTCGAGGCTGACATTCCTCATTATCTATTTTGGCGTGCCTTGCGTGCAACACTGGGTTGCGCAAAGGTTGGTTAAAAAAAAGTGAGGGGTGGGGGTATACCCACTGTCTCCCGCCGCACGCACGCGCACGCGCACGCACGCACGCACGCACACGCGCACACACACACACACGCGCAAGCTCAGCGTGCCTCTAACCTAGGAGAAGGGAAGGAGGTCACCCCCACCTTGTTTGTGCTTATGAATTCTTTCTCCCCTGGTCACAGAAGAAGCTTGTTACCAGAGCACGTAGCGAAGGCTGGCCACAAAGACCTATTCAGGCTGACGGGGAGAATCTGCTCTGGATTATGCCTCATCCTCCGTTCTGGTCTGGTCTCAATTTCACTGCTTCTCTATGGTCAGAACTGGAGCGTTGCTTCTGATTATTCGCTAACCTTTGAAGGCACAGTGCAATTTGACCAATTTGAAAATCATTTATTATTATTTTTTTTATTATTGATCATCATCATCATCATCAAAGAAGAGGCCCCACTGTGTCTGATGAATTGAAAATGGTGGACCCTGTTGTAAACGAGTGTAATGCTTTATCACGCATCGTCCTCAAAGTAATCGTTTTTGCATTGACTTGTGCTTTCGTTTGAAATGTACCCATTCTGCACACTGTGAAATAAAAACTTCAATCAATCAATCAATCAATCAATCAATCAATCAATCAATCAATCAATCAATCAATCAATCAATCAATCAATCAATCAGTCACCTGCAGTGAGCAGGTGACATACAGAGTCACACTATCTCTATCTCTATCACTGGGCCTCTGCTTGCCAGAGTGGCTGCAACGCAATCAGCTACTGTGGGTGTCGTAAAATTGGCACGGACACCTCGAACCTGGCAGCCCACTGGGGTGGTCCTCCCTTAGATTCATCCCAGGGTGGGCTCAGAGGACGTGCAGGCCCAGTGGGCTCGTCAATGTCACTTTGGCACTTCTATTCTGGTCCCCGAGTCAAGAGTATATAGGAAGTGGGTGAGTCGCCGAGTATGGGGGGGCGAAAAAGAAGAAGAATCTGCCGTGTGCTTAGGTATGTTCCCAAACCCTTGGTGGTCTCCTCCTTTTCCTACATTAGACGACTGGGTATGCAAAGTGGGAGGCAGGAATTTACAAGGTGACACTTGGAAAGTGCCGGTGCTTCTATTTAAGAATTAGGATTCACATGGCTTCAGTGGCTCCTCCTTATTGCCTGAAAAGTGGAAATGCAGTGGCGTGCACAGATAGACACTAGGGGGTGCTAGAGCACCCCCTGCCCCTTCAGCAATGTGCCCTTTTGAAGAAAAAAATAAAATAATATATATATATATATTATTATTATTTATTTTTTTACAGTGTACAGTATGTGGACCATGGGGACATTGATCAATTCTTATTTAATAAAAAGCTTCTAATATATTATTTAGGCCCCAAAATCTATAAATCTCACACTATTAATGCAACCGGCCGGTTCCACGCGCTGCACAAGGTGCCCTTTTTTTCACTTGAGCACCTGCCCCTCTAAATGTCTGTGCACGCCACTGTGGAAATGCCTTCAAGACCATTGAATGCCCTACAGTGTTGTGACTTTCCCCAAATCAAGATTTATGAAATGATTCTCAAACTCGTTTACCAAATGCACAAGTTCTTGCCCCTTTGCTAGATCCTTATTTCTCCTCTCTGTGGTTCTGAAACACAGTTGTCATTAATCTTTAAAACAGACATGAACAATATTTGAATTATAATGTTCATGCCAAAAAAGTAAGGTTTGGGTGTTTTCCCAGCAGTGGGATTTCTGTTCAATTGTAGCACTCAGTTGAAGTCATTCTTCATCTGCGCTGAACAAAGGAGCCATGTGCTGCCAAGCCAGATTCAAATGTTTCTGTTTAAAGACTTCCATTATGATGCTATCCATTTTTCAAAGTAGCACATTTTCATTTGTCGGAGAGGACATTATAGCATTACTGCAACCTATTAGCTTGTACACAGGGCCTTAACTCTGATGCAGACGCACGCAAAAAAATCACACGCAAAAAAAAAAGTGATGGTGTTGATCAGTTCCAAATTAGGATTAACACTGACAACGATTTATGTCCTGTGGCTTGTAGGACTAAAAGAATGAATGTTCTGTCTTCTATGCTGAGTTGGAACATTCTGCAGTGATCACGGAAAACCCTACTCGCGGCAGGATAGATCACAGCCAAGGTTTTTCTTCACATTCCATAAATGCATGGCTGTGATCTATGTGTTCTTTCATATCCGTCATTTGCTGCCTTTGCCACTCCTAGAACCTTTGTGTAAAGTCAAATTAGGGCTATTTCATATATTGTTTTTATTACATTCCAACTCTGACCAGATTCCTCTAGCACATTTAACGGGTAAAAATGTCCGTCTGTAGTTTCGCAGGGAGAAGGTCTCCGCTGCCAAATGTGCGGCCTGTTGTGGTCCAAAAGAACAGCACCACAGGGAACGACAGAAAAACTCACTCAGATTTCAGTTTTTTGAAATACGGTCCGTGCCTGCTGGGGGATCAGAGCATTTCCCAGCCCGTTATTTCAAATCAGAAATGGCGTGGCGCTCTCCACGAAAAAAACAAGGGAAGGGGCCTCCCGCAAAAGGAAAATGCAGCCTATACTAAATAAATGACACCAAACAAACAAACTGTAAACATGAGCATGTACGTATAGCTGGCTACTTGTTGCAGCGTGCCCATGGTTACAAGGAGACACACGAGTGACCCCCGGACAGGTGCTGAGGTCTTATGTGTCTGAAGGGAATTTCTATGTTTTTTTTTACAAGGGCAGCCTCAGTTTTATGCTGGATTCACCCGACACATGGCAGTATTTTACAGTGCACTGGCAAATGCTATGATGGGACTTGACTTCGTAATACTGCAGTGTCCACAGACTCAATGGAGCCATTGTGTGTTTTCATGAAAACCATAACTATTTACAGCAGCTATTGTAGAGCAGGATTTGTAATGAGACACATTGACTCAGCTTTTGTGATCTTAATATAAGGGTTATTGTACCTATAGACACTGGCGCAATAATAGATTTTAGGGACAAACTGAAAATGGAACAAAAATAATGACCTCTGACACCTGAATAGGGGCTAAACGCAAAAAGTATTTTTCTGGTGGAATATGGCTTTTCAAAAATGTTGGTGCATTCTCTATAAGGAGTGGTGCAACCCCCCCCCCCCCCCCCCCCCCCCCCTTCCTCTCTCTCTCATTAGCAGGCAACAGTGCAGCACTATCTCTCTTTCTCTGTTTCTGGCACAACAGCGCCCCTACTGGTACTCATGAGTCACACATGAGTCACACACAAACATAGTCACAAACATAGGTTAACACGGACATTGCTGTTCCTTGGAGTGGTTGCACCAACTCAAAAAAATATGAATGTGGTTTGTTGAAAAGAAAAACAGACAGACAGACAGACAGACAGACAGACAGACCTAAATATTTCATTATGTGGCATGGCCTAAAAGGACCACTTCACTACTTTTCAACCTGCCTTCATATAATTGGCCCACACTAATAGTTCATGATAAAATGCCACAGTTTTTCTATCTATAATAATAACTTTATTTATATAGCACCTTTCCAAAAACAAGTTCACAAAGTGCTTTACAGATAATAATAGCAGTAAAATAATACAATAAGAATAAAACAAAATAAACACAATTAAAACATTTCATAAAAAGGCTGTGCAATAAAGGTGAGTTTTTAACCGCGATTTAAAAGAGGATACTGAGTTTGCCAGCCTGAGATCCTCAGGCAGTGAGTTCCACAGCCGAGGGGCCCGTACAGCAAAGTCCCGGTCGCCTTTTGTGATAAGGCGAGATTTTGGAACCTTTAATAGGGTTTTGCTGGATGATCTCAGGCAGCGGCCAGGCTTGTAGGGAGTTAAAAGATTACGGATGTAAGCAGGTGCCAGACCATTTAGAGCTTTAAAAACAAGTAATAAAATCTTAAAATCTATTCTAAAACTTACAGGTAACCAATGAAGTGCCGCAAGGACAGGTGTAATGTGCTCACTTCTCTTTGTGCGTGTCAGTAGTCTAGCAGCTGCATTTTGTATCAGTTGTAGTCTGTGAATGTTCTGTTTACTGATACCTGAATAAAGTGCATTGCAGTAATCTAATCTGGAAGAGATAAAAGCATGGATGACTTTTTGTAGGTCAGAAAAAATAAGAAATGGCCTGACCTTAGCTAATTGTCTCAACTAGACAAAACAGGACTGGACTACCTTAGTCACCTGGAAATCAAAGGACAGCTCAGGGTCAAACATTACACCTAGGTTTCGGACCTTCGTTTTTTTATTACTGGAGAGGGAACCAAGACTGGAGGTAAGATTATTAGCAATTTGTGTGTTTGGGCAGTGAGGGGTAAATATAATTAATTCCGATTTGGACTAATTTAGTTCCTATGAGACTCAGTCTGTGTCTCATAGGAGGGCTGTGGGCACTTCAGAAACCCGTCCACCAGTGACATCATCGATGGGGAATCGATGGGATTATTTGAAACTGTAATAATGTCAGGTGTACAAAACTGTGTTGTCTCTCTCTCACGCGCGCGTACACGCACACGCACAGGCACACGCACACGCACACATCGACACACACAATGGGAATAGAAACTGCAGGCTATTATTCCTGAAAAGTTGGAGTGCGATAATGGAAGCCATCGTTCTCACAATAATAAAGAAATATTAAAGCTAAAAATCTTGTTTAAAAAAAAAAAAAATCTGCCTAATGATGATGCCTATGGTGGACGGGTTTCTGAACTGCCCACAGCCCTCCTATGAGACACAGAGTGAGTATATCTTTTTTTGTATTTTATCATGAACATTATTGAGGACTAATCATAATTTATCATAAGATAAATAAGACAAATTGAAAAGTGGTGAAGTGGTCCTTCCTTTAACTTGCCTCAAAACAGAGGCACCTAAATGGCAGAGAGACATTGTGACTCTTCAGTGTTCTTCAGTGCAAATGGAAGCCCCAGTGAAGCAGCATAATGTGTACACAGCACACATTGATTAGTTCCCGCATGGAAGATCCTCCTCCCCATCTATGCTAATAAGACCCATCATGGTCGCTGATTCCCTTTGAACTTCTCCTATTTCGTCGCGGGTGGAGCAAATCACAGAGGTGGAGGAGAGCAGGAGTTTTTTTTTTTTTTTTTTTTTTTGCTGCAAGCCTCACGGCCCCGTTTCCACCATCTGCCGGACCTCATTTCATTTGAATAATAAATGATAGACTTTTTTTTCCTTTCTCTCCCTTCTCTTTATACACAGAGAGGCGCTTCGGTTCACTAACGTGTTTCTGCAGTTCAAGGGAAGAGCCACCAGCCATGACTGAGGATTGTTTTCTCTCACACTAAGAAGCCTGATTTATACTTTGTCGTCGGGTGGAGCATAAATTAGGTATAAGCTCTACTTCTCGGTCTACCCTCTATAGCCCGCCGACTTCCATGGACGCAGCGGCGGCACTCCCTGGCATTTCAAATGTGATTCAAAGCTGAACTGGGCTCTGAATCCTTGCTGTGAAGGGATTGGATTCTTCTTTATTTTAGAGTAACTGCACACTGGAAAGACGGGGGCATCCTGTTTATTTGTGGCGAACAAAGAGACCTTGGAAATGTACTTTGCGCTGCATGGGTTAATTCCGCTATAGATGACAAAAAAAAGCACTTGAATACAAAAGAACAAAACCAGAAATCGTTATTATCAGCAGGATGTCTGCTTGCTTGCCGCTGATGGTCAGCAGATATGAAGGGACAACTATCCAGTCACCAGCACATGATAACAGGCGAGACATTCAGTATAGGACCGGCCTGGGGCCGTGGTCCAGCGGTCCAGGCACCTAAGCGGCCTGGTATGGCACCGCGGGTTCGAGTCCCGTTCCCGACGATCTTTCCTGCGTGTCTCTCCCCCTGTTTCCTGTCAATCTACACACTGTAATCTATGAATATAGGCAGAAAACCCCCCCCAAAAAATATCTTTAAAAGTAGGACCAATGGTACAGTCTGGTCTAGTTCAGGGGTTCTCTTTTTTTTTCACGATTTTTCAAAAATAGCAGACCTACAAGTTCATAGCGCGCCACCGAGTGGCGCGCTATGAGCTTGTAGATCTGCTATTTTTCAATAGCTAAATTATAACAATGCTTAAAACACCAAAAGGGGTTCCCGCCCAAAATGGTTTAAGGTTATTGTAGCAGTCAATTTATATTGGGGGTCGGGAGGGGGCGGGGCGGGGGTCCCGAGACATTGCCAAAGCATTTCCGGGGGTCCCCGGCCAAAAACGTTGAGAACCCCTGGTCTAGTTGGTTCCCAAACAGTGAGTCGGATCATGGAACGATGATTGATTGTGATTGATTGTTTTTTTTTTTCTTTTTTTTTTTGAAGAATTCCTTAAAAAAAACTTAATTAGAGGGGGGAAATACTTGTAAGAAGTAGTATGAGTTTGTAGATCTGCTGTTGTTTTATTGGTTTTGGTCCCGGGCAAACTTCTCTTTTGCGTCTGGAGCTAAAAAGTTTGGGAACCAGAACCACTGTAATAGAATAGACTCTAGACTATACTCCTTTCCTTGCACACTTAAAAGGTACTTTTCAGGCAATTTACATAAGCCCCCAGCTGGAGATGCACCGAACCAAATCTAATAGAAACTTTGTTCCTCGACGGACAGTATAGTACCCCAAATGGCAAAACAAAATAGTACTGCACTATGCCCCCCCCCCCCCCCCCCGGTACACGCCCATGGAGGTCTACTGCACTATGCCCCCCCGGTACACGCCCATGGAGGTCTACTGCACTATGCCCCCCCGGTACACGCCCATGGAGGTCTACTGCACTATGCCCCCCCGGTACACGCCCATGGAGGTCTACTGCACTATGCCCCCCTGGTACACGCCCATGGAGGTCTACTGCACTATGCCCCCCCGGTACACGCCCATGGAGGTCTACTGCACTATGCCCCCCCGGTACACGCCCATGGAGGTCTACTGCACTATGCCCCCCCGGTACACGCCCATGGAGGTCTACTGCACTATGCCCCCCCGGTACACGCCCATGGAGGTCTACTGCACTATGCCCCCCCGGTACACGCCCATGGAGGTCTACTGCACTATGCCCCCCTGGTACACGCCCATGGAGGTCTACTGCACTATGCCCCCCCGGTACACGCCCATGGAGGTCTACTGCACTATGCCCCCCCGGTACACGCCCATGGAGGTCTACTGCACTATGCCCCCCTGGTACACGCCCATGGAGGTCTGCATCCCCATATCCCGTTGGAACATGTGCTCGCCAATGAATGATATTCTAGTCCCTCTTCCCCTCTCTCTCTCTCTCTCTCCATCTCTCTTTCTCTCCGTTGCCATTGAGCCTGTGGATCTCAAATAGCTACGCTGTGTCTCTCTGCAGTGGTTAGTATGCACATACTTGGCCAGAATTCAACCCTCTATAATTTGCACTTCATTCATGTGAAACAGAAACAGGATATAAATGTCATCAAGATGTTAATCCTCTCTCTCCTTGAACAAAGTCAAAATGATGGCCGAGCCTGATACTGCAAATGTACATTTTCTTTCTACGAATGTAGGTTTTTTTTCTTCTCTTTTCTGTCTCTCTTTTTTTAAGGAGGTCAGGGTGCAAGCGGCGGTATTTACCGGGAACTAAACGACCCTCGCCCCCCCTTTCTATCGGAGAGATTATTTAAGCCTGCCCCGAAAATGTTAAAGCTCCTCTTCCAGGTTTTGAAACGATTGACCTCTACAGTTTCCCAGATGCCTGGAAATAAGGAATGCCCTTGACACATTAGGTATACGAGAGAGAAAGCAAAACCTGGTGAAACCCCCGGGGATCAGCAGGTCACTGAAGCAGGTTGTTCCATTTCTCTCTCCATTAGAAAAAGAAAAAAAAAACACAAATCCAAGCTTCTGCTGTCAAGCTAGGACCCACGGGCCTGGTGCAGGGACAATAGGACCACATTAGAATTAATGAAACAATTATCAGTAGACCCTACAAATTAACCAGCTTTTCCAAATTGTCCTTGTGCTCGAATTTGCTGACGTAATATGAGAAGGGGGGTAAAAATATACACAAGTGCCATGATGGAACGAACAACGGTGACTGTTCATATAGCCGTAGAGTGCGTGCCAAGTGTCCCTGAAGCTCAAGGGAGTGAGAGAGACGAACCCTCCTATGTTTCCTTTCCCATCAAAACTATTAGTGGTGATAATGGCTAAGCATACATCCCAGCTGCTGCCCACAGAACAGCATGTCAATGAGAAGTGTGTCGTCTTTCATTATCAGAGCTAGAGTGTGATCAGTGCTCTATGCCAGCTGAGTGCAGCCGGCAACTCTATAGACTAGTATAGAGTACCACGGGCCTAATCGTAGGATGAACACAAAGCCTACTGTGAAAAATATCACATTGTCGCCCCTTACAGTTCCTCGTACTGCCCCGGCTATATATATATGAGAGCCAAAAGCTACTGGCGCAATGATGAAATAGCTGGGGTAACAGCAGTGGCGTGCACAGATAGACACTAGGGGGTGCTAGAGCACCCCCTGCCCTTTTGGCAATGTGCCCCTTTGAAAAAAAAAAAAAAAAAAAAACCTTTCTTTTTTTTTCTTTTTCAAAAATAGCAGACCTACAAGCTCGTAGCGCGCCACTCGGTGGCGCGCTATGAGCTTGTAGATCTGCTATTTTTCAATAGCTAAAGCATAACATAATGCTAACACCAAAAGGGGTTCCCGCCCAAAATAGATTAAGGCAACCGGCCGGTTCCACGCGCTGCACAAGGTGCCCTTTTTTAACTTGAGCACCTGCCCCTCTAAATGTCTGTGCACGCCACTGGGTAACAGTGTGTTGCAGCATTTTGCAGGGCTTCAAAGCATTTCTGATCCCTAGCAGGGTTTTTTCCAATATAATGTGACATTGTGGCACAGCACCTTTGGGCAGCTATTAAGTGTAATTTCATGGTGAGCGTAGCTTGTTAGTCATATCGGGTCACTATGCCTACTGAGCCAACATGCTGGGAGTCTACTGTCCGTTGATAGCCGTTTAATGGAGCCTTTGTTGCAAAAACAGTTGACATTAAGCGCTTAATGTGCCACTTAAGAAAATAGAAATAGTATATAAAATCAAGTCTATATTTGGGGAAAAAATAAGTTGCACATAAATGGTCTGTAATGCTTGACTGGAAAATGCCTGACTTAGGGCAAAGTGGTTGACACAGTGGCTACACTCATCAATAAATAGCAGCATATGTAAATATGTAAATACAAACAGGTGATTTTTTTTTTGTCGTTTTAGTCCTTTTTTTGGGGGGGGGGTGGGGGGGGTTGTTTACTGTTTTCAATTAATCCGAAATGGTTTGTAGCTCTGCCAAGTTCATGGTCTTGTGTACAAACACAAACAGTACACAGAGACTGACAGTCCAGAATTATGGTGGGCAGACTGGATCCGGGCCGCCAGCAGGGAGGAGAGAGAGAGAGAGAGAGAGAGAGAGAGAGGGCCCCAGGCAAGCTGCCCTGGCTTTGTTTACAACAAAAAGCCATTGTTTGATGTGGTCGCGCAGCCCGCTCCAAATCTCTCTCTCCCACAGGATGTGCTCTGGGTAAAACGCCAGACGGAGGCCACTGCTGGATGACTTACACCCAGCCAGTCTGGGACTCTGGGCCGGGTCCTCCTGAGGCCTCCAGAGACGACCCTCTCCATCAACCAAACATGTGGAACAATGGCCGAGTTTGTATTGTTGCCACGGTGTCTTTTTCTTTTTGTTTCCATTACTTAAGGCAATATGTGAGTGTGTCTGTTAGTCAATTCGGGTTATGTCAGACCTCGGAGAGAATCTGCTGAATGAGCAAAGTAAAACTAACAGCAGCAAGATGTGTGTGTGTGCGTGTGCGTGTGCGTGTGCGTGCGTGTGCGTGCGTGCGTGCGTGCGTGCGTGCGTGCGTGCGTGCGAGACAACACAGTTTTGCACACCTGACATCATTACAGTTTCAAATAATGTATCCCTTGCGCTCAGTGTTCAGAGACACTGATAATTAAGACATCGATTTGTGTTTGTTCATGAAGGCAGGAGCAATGAAAAGTAAGCACTGTTTTTTTAATGGAAGTATACAGGGTTTCAAATCTATGCTGCATATATTTAATTTTGTATTTCTTTGCAACAGCCAAGTTTAATGTTTTCAAAAAAGGAAGGCATATTTTCTCTTTTCATTTCTTCTTCATTTCGTCAGCGGAACAAAAATTAAAGTCATTCCCCGCATGCCCAATGCTGTTTTCTGCCAAACCTTTGAAGGTATATGTACAGAATACTGGAAAGCAAAGGAACAGTTGCTATGTTATGATGATGTAGTTTGTTCAATTTAAACCGCACGCTTCAGATGTAGGCCACTCAAAGGATGCGCTGTCAAAGTATATGTGCACATACCCAAAGCTTTATTAATGTTTTATCACGCACTCTCCTTTCTTGTCTTTTAAAGAGGTGGCCAGCGAAATGCCTGATTGGATATCCTGTAAGATGTTTCTAAAGTCTTGGTGGTGTTTGTGTGTATCTTCATATGGTGGGCAGAGAAGGCTTTGATTAGAGAGAAAGTTGCAAATCAAAGTAAACTAGTGGATGGAAACCCGGCCTTCTGACAGCCAATCAAATCTCTCTGGTAACAGGAACTGGTCTGCCAGAAAGCCGCAATAGGTTTGCTCCTACAGTAGCCGCAGCGCCCGGTATATAGCGATAATCTGTACCTTGAAGCAACACTGGGCAAGCAAAGAAACATGTGGTGGTAAGCCAAGCTTAAATCCCACCTGACCTTGCCCCTTTCCTGCAGCCAGGAGGAGATGAAAGGAAGTGATGATGCCTCTAGTGCCCCCCAGAGGTGTTATAGCTTTATAGGCAGCAGGGAGAAATATACTTTCAAGGGGAATATGTTCAAAAAACGTAATCTAAAGGTATGCTAATGCAAACTCCACTTGGCTGATGAAGCATGAATGTACATTCGGATTTGTAAACATTATTATTTTTTTGTTATATACATACATACAGACTGACAGGAGTTTATCAATGTCTTGCAGGATCAAATTCTTTTTTGGATTAGTCCCCCCCCCCCGTCAGAACTGTGTATGTACCAAAAATATCCATGGACTCAAAAAAGAAGGGGGGAAAAGAAAAAGCAATATGTAAAGTCTGGTGGTCGGTGTGTTAAATCTGCTGTCCATCCTTTCCCTTCACAATGTGATGATGCTGGCAGCGTTAAGAAGACATAATGATAGAGGAAAATAACTGAAACAAAGCCAGCCTAACGAGGCCTCTCTATCTTTTTTTTTTTTTTTCGTTTAGTTTTTTTTCCTCATCCTGCATCGCACAAAAGTTTGTCACTGTGGTTTAGAGCCATCCGTTTCATCTTTCAACAGTCAGAGTTTGGGATTAATAGCCCCTTAAACACAGGCAGCTGTGGATGTTTCTAAACTACGGCCTGTGGCTTCAGGAATAGCTGTTGGTATTTTGATATGACGAAACCAACCCTCTCTAAAGTCATGGAATGGGTGCAGTGTTTCGTCCCCAGTGAGACACCGCGACAGTATACCGTATCAGACCCAATTGAATCTTCCATTTTTATTCCTGAGCTGTGTCTTTGTTGACAGCTGTTGAACGCACGGCATCTAATGGTATTTTAGTTTATATAGTTATCACTGAGGGAATGCAGGATACTTAATATTTCATGGAGTCAATAAAACTTGAAGCAAACCGGGTGACGCACTGTGAGAAGAACGTCTTGTTTCCAAGACAGGATATAACATATAGGACATGACTACACCAGAATGTAGTACAAGCGCAACCGACACATGCAAATTATTTAGCAAAGTGACTAATACTGTGACAGCCACGGCAAGGAGCAATTTTCTTGTTCCACGGCTATGCATTCCCGGTCTCAATCCGGGCTTCCTGTAAAATAAATCATGTCTATAAATCTAGATAGGGCAATTATACAAGAATAGGTCCATGGGAGGTTATCTGCAAATCCTTGCCTGCATCGCTCACTGCATCCCAGGAGCAGAGTTTCCACGGCAGGATGCAGGACCCCTCTGGCTGCAAGGCTAAGAGTCTGAAACCCCCTAGTGGCATTCAGCCACTTCTACTAATCTGTATCATGGAGGAAGACCGCATTTTCACACTTGATCCCGCTGCCACCCACACAACAGCAGCAACCTGCGCACCCACAATGCCTCCCATGAAGAAGAAGGGATCGCATCCTCATTTCCCACAAGGATAGTCTAAGAAGGATGAGACGCGAAGACCGTACGGGCGACGCCATGTTGCTTTGGAAGGAAAGAAACATGCGCAATGGGCTATATGCAGCCAACACTTCCGCGTTCAGCTTCCTTGGTCTCAACTGCGCATGTTTCTTTCCTTCCAAAGCAACATGGCGTCGCCCGTACGGTCTTCGCGTCTCATCCTTCTTAGACTATCCTTGATTTCCCACTTGATCTTTTACAAACAGGACAAATTACCCCCACTGTTTCCAAGCGTGTGAGCCTGTGAGGGCAGCATGCACCTAGTGTATCTTCACCAGTCCGTATTGGTAACAGGTACGGTCGCACCTTTTCCATCTCGCCCCACTACTCATTAATTTATCATTGTTAAGTTCACTCTGTATATCCACGGGCATAACAGCACGATGATGCCATTACAGAACATGGGCTACAGAAATGTGTTTAATAAAACGAAATTAAGTTAAATTAACTTAATTAAGCAGTCAACGTCTCTGTGTCATGTTATTCTTTCTTAATGAGTATAGTATGAGTATAGAGATTAGAGAGTATAGAGATTGACTATACTATACTATACTATACTATACTATACTATACTATACTATACTATACTATATATTGTTAGCTTGACATGTTTTACTTCACGGACAAACAAAAGGCCAATGAACAATAGCACAACATCATCATCATCATCATCATCATCATCATTTGTGGCAGGGGTGGCCGAACGGATTGCAGAGCGGTCTTGATACAAGTTCTTGAGCTTAGCCCAGATACCCTGGGTAAATATAGTAATCATTTCATTTCACTTAATTTCATTTCATCACATAAAACACATTTATTTGTCAACTAAATGGTGCTAGTAAGATATCAACCACCAAATTAAAAAACAACAACTCCAAAATAGTGTCATAGTGTCAGCACTGTGTTGTTTTTGGCAGCACATTTTGATTTTAGTTTTAGTCATGGTCTCTTCAATAGTTTTAATTTAGTTTGTCACATTTTAGTCACCTGGAATGTTTTAGTGTTAGTCTAGTTTTAGTCGACTAAATAGCACAAGTTTTTAGTCGACTAAATCTACAGTTGATTTAGTCGACTAAAATGTATTTTGGCGGGCCTTGATGCCGTCGTAATGGCTGTTTTTACACTTGCTGAAAATAGCCAATCCACAAGCTCACAACGCGTCGCAGCGCAACACGCTGGTTATTTTCAGCATGCAACCAAGTGTAAAATGACTTGTACTGGATCTCTTGTCCACTAGTCCCTTCCTAACATTTTAGTCTATTTGTTGACGAAATTGTCAGTATATTTAGTCTTTAGTCATCATAGCTTAGTTTTCATTTAGTTTCCATTTAGTTTTCCTCAGTGAAAAAAGGTAGTCGACGAACATTTATCGTCATAGTTTTATTCAACGAAATCAACACCGTCATGAAGGCATACATAGCCTACACAATGCTGCTGGAGGGCAAACGTGTTCACCAAGCGACATTCCACTCGAACCGTCGTGCCTGTCAGAATAGCTGTTTTTCAGCCTCTAATGTACAACATGCTTCTACATGGAAATATTTGACAGCTCCATTGCTTTTTAAACTGTGATTAGGGTAATTACACAGGGCTGCCTTTCCGCTGAAACCGAAGACAGCTTTTGAATGTACCACTGGAATTTCAATCAGATTCTTTTAGGTTCATTCGCCTGCACCTCTCTATAAGTCAGACCGTGGGAGATTTCAATGGATGAAAAACATACACACTTTCATATGAAATCCATCAGAGACGGATCAGCATCGCCGGTTCTAAACATAGAGCGGTGTCAAAGAGTTGCAAAATGCACATGAAAGGAACCGATGATCCCAATTGATAATTTGGGACAAAGACTCGCCTCGTTGCGACGGCGGCGAGTGCGGAGATGAAAGGAAAGTTCACCGTGTAAAATCCACCTCTCTGCCTTTGATACAAAGCTCAACCTGTGGTAGTTAGATCTAATTGCCAATTTGCCATGATTCACCTCAGAAATATGAGAGAGGGAGTAAAAAGCAAATACTTTTCTCTATAAGAGACAACACAGCAACAGTTTTGTTTGTAGGTGGTTAAATGCTATGGGCATTTTTTTGGGGGGGTTTGAGTGAGATACAAAGAGGGAGATGCAGGGAGTGACATGCAGCAAATAATAATAATTATGGATTGCATTTTTATAGCGCTTTTCTATGCACTACGTGCTTTACTCAAAGCGCTTTAGAATGGTCCATTCATTCATTTGGGACGTGAAGCGGCGAACAGTCAACGCCGGCGTCCTCACTTCCCACATTCACACACCGATGGCAACCACTGGAGGCAAGGCGGGGTTCGGTGTCTTGCCCAAGGACACTTCGACATGTGGACAGGAGGAGCCAGGATTCGAACCGCCGACCCACGGATCATTGGACGACCTGCTCTCCGACCTCCTGAGCCACAGCCGCCCATGAGCAAAGGTTCGCCGAGGATGAGGACTCGAACCCAGGACTCGCTGTCAGTCATCAGAGCCTGTTTGGTATCAACCAGGTACCACATGGTATATAATATGTACACATGCAGAACATTGCAACAAATTTTCAATTGCAAAAAACATTTGTATTGTGGCTTGTATAATATGCTGCAAATGTGTATAGCAGCACCACTGGCAGCAGTCAGCATTTTCACTGGAATCTATCTATACACTATAATTGGCCAAATCTCTGTGTGTCTGTCACTCTGTGGCCGGCATAACTTTGGAAAGCATCCAACCAAATGGTGTCAAACTTGGCATGTGTCGCATATGACCCCGAGGTGTGTGCCGTGCCGAGCGACAATTCGGACAGACCAACGCTTTCCGAGAACCGAACCACCATGAATATCTCATCTGTATCTGTCAGCCCTGTGGGTCTGAGAAAACACACATTCTTTACTGTGTGTCGGGGGGGGGGGGGGGGGGATTGTATGCATTGGCTTCCCATGATTGGCCAACACGGATTGGCGGAGCGTCATGTCATGCTTGTGACATTATACGCCAATATGAATCGCTGATTGGCAAACCTGAGGGCGGCTGGTTCTACATACATACATACATACATACATACATACATACATACATACATACATACATACATACATAGACACACATATACGGTATATGGCCGTGGATGCCCCATCTGAAGCTTGTATATCTGCTATTGTTGAGAACTCCAACTTCAGTTCAGGTGGATCATCACCCATCATCACCCACCAGGCAAACTTAATGAACTGGTGGGCGTGTCCACATAACGACATTTTAACACATACTGTACACTTTTTTTGAAGAGATCCTTCCTTATATAATGATAATACCTGATGATCACGTTTTAGGGTGGGAAAAAAACACACCTTTTTTTTAAAATGTTTTTTTGTGGCTTTCGCCTTTATTTTATATTTTTCATGGAGGGACAGACAGTAGGCTGACGGGAAATGGGGAGAGAGATGGGGTGGAAGACATGCAGTAAAGGCCGTCGGGATCGGGAGTTGAACCCGCGGCACACTGCCAGACTGGATTACCAGCCAAGGTGCCTGGACCGCTGAGCCGCATGGCCCAGGCCACGGCACACCATCTTTAATGTTTGTGAGATTGTGACGCATAATCCAATATGAATGGACTGACCTGCGACCTTTCCCGACATGCCTCAATAGGCCAGCACGTACCGCTATCATAGTAGACGTCATTTTGGCAGGGGGGAGAAAGTTCTCAAAGAAAAGAAAGTGAAAGTACTAGTGCAGGGGTGGGCAACTGGCGGCCCGGGGGCCACCTTCACTTAATGTGGCCCTCAGGTTAATGTCAGAACACTGATATAATATTGGTTTCAGCTGTTACAATTCCACAACATGCAAACGTGACCCGCTTTAATTACTTCAGTCTAAATTAGTAGCTCATTGCTCAACACAAGTATAATTAAGAGGCATTTGAAATTACATAAAAATGTTAATTTTCAGGATTCCAATTAAAAAATAGCAAAAAATAATTCAAGATTTCAATTCGAATATAGAAAAAATAGCCGATCAAAAGCGTCACGTTTTGAGCTTGTAGATCGGTTATTTTTGCTACGACAGTAATATATGGCCCTAGGGAGTGAGTGTGGAAATATAGTGGCCCTCTCCATCATCAAAGTTGCCCACCCCTGTACTAGTGGGATGCTCCGATCCATGCGATGGCCGATACAACGCGACGGGGCAGCTTGTGGAGAGGTGAAAGAAAGGCAGAATACACCAAATCATGTGTCACACAGCGGTATGTCGGTGTCGCACACTACAAGACCCCTATTCACACTTCCAGGAAGCCTCCATGGGAAGAATGGAAAAACCTCAGGAAGGGAAAGTGTTCAGAGAAAAAAGAAGAAAAATTAACGTTTTCTATTTTTGATTCTTTAAGGTGTGACACTACCAGCGTGTATAGAATAGGTCTAGATTCGGGGCTCTGTCCCCTTTTTTTGTCGGAATTGAAAGGGCCGGTTGGGATAATATAATTGGTTCCAGGAGTGGTGAATGAGGTAGGGAGGGGACTCAAAACATAGCCGCAGAAAATCCTGACAGTACATGCTTGGAGAGAGAAAAAGGAAAAATGGAAAACAAAATAAACGCAAGTTGACAGGCAAAATGGGGGACAGTTTAGGCTTAGCGTTATTACCATGACAAAGAGCAAAAGACCACTGCCTCTATACTCCCTGCGTGGGGGTGAAGAGGTTCAAAAGGACAGAGCAGCAGGAGAGGAAGTGACACAAGTGTGTGTGCGTGCGTGCGTGCGTGCGTACGCGTGTGTGCGTGCGTGCGTGCGTGCGTGCGTGCGAGCGAGAGTGTGAATCTACGAACCTACGCAAGTTTTGGGTTATATCTATGTCAGATTGCGATGCATGCATGCATGCATATGTAAATCATACTTCTTGCAAGGCTTAGCAGTTTGTCGCTTTTGATATTAAAGCTGTGCAAATAAAACGCGCTATACTTGGAACCCGGTCTCCGGCAGGATCTTCGTGGCGCGGTTTTCTGGTTCTAATGACAGGAATTGGCTAAGCATGTTTGTTATTCGATCACATATATAATATACGGTGCCTGAAGTGGTGTTGCAGACTGAATCAGCTGCAACGGAGAACTATCAAAGACCGATATCTCCTTCAGGGAGCCCTTCAGGCACACGGCAGACAGATTATACTTCTCTGCGGGGCAAAGAGTGACATCATGTTTTAGCTGGAAGCCGTTAGGAAGAGACCGAGGGGCTATAGCAGAGTGCACGCTCCATGGACCGTCCCTGCATGCCTCATACAGAACCCTGTGCATTAGCAGGACTGTCGTGTGTTGTATCAGTACACAGTTCTCCATGCCTCTGTGCCTCCGTACATCAAACCTTCAACATCAAACAGCCTAGGACGGGGTTAATCTCTCCCCAAGGCATTGACTACAGATTTCTGCACAGATAAAAAAAATAAAAAACCTTTCAATCCAAAGCCCTCACTCATGCCTCGTTGGCTGACAGTACTGAAGGTATACCGCTGCAGCTCAACATACCTAAAGTAATGATTAATAATACATACAATTTATATAGCGCTTTTCCAAGGTATACTCAAAGTCGCTTTACAGAAGTAAAAACAAACAAACAAACAAACAAACGGTTTTATTAGAAAACTAAACTACATAAAAAAGGTGAAAAACTAGACACTAATAGACAAACAAAACGTGTGTGTGTGTGGGGGGGGGATTATGTAGGGAAAGCAAGTCTGAAAAGGTGGCTTTTGACGGAGTGTGCTTTTGGAACGTTTGGAAGGTGGGGAAGGCAGCTCTGACGGGAGCTTGGAGTGAGTTCCGCAGTGAGGGGGCGGCCACTGTGAAGGCCCTGTCGCCCCAGGTTCGCTTTATTGGACTTGCTGGTTGGCAGTGCTTGACCTGAGGGAGCGGGGTGGGGACATGGCGTTGGATGAGTTCAGAGAGGTAGAGGGGGTGGTTGGCTTGGTTGTTGAGGGCTTTGTACTGTATGTGATGGTGAGTATTTTGAAGTCAATTCTGAACTCGACTGCAGTGTTGTTTTTGTCGACTACAACTAAGACGAAAAATGTTCGTCGACTACCTTTTTTCACTGACGGAAACTAAATGGAAACTAAGCTATGATGACAAAAATATAAAGCTAAATATATTGACAATTTCGTCAACAAATAAACACTAGACCCCATCTCTCTCTCCCCCCATTTCCATACTGTATTAGGGAAGAGAGCACCATTAAGAACGTGCTCACCAGGACAGATCATTTTTTAGAATGGTCAGGCCTAGAGGTTAAAGGAGAATTCCATGCTAGAAGGCTTTCTTATCTTTCTTTGTAGTTGTTACGTCCCCACCAAAGAGGTCCAGGTGTTTTTTTGTGCAAAAACTCCTTATTGGCTATTTCCCCTACCATAAGCCCTCAATGAATTGCATTGCATTGAATGGGGCTATGGGGTGTTATGCTAATTTGCTTATTTCCATCGAAATAAGTAGTAAAGTGTGCCGCTTGGGATATTATTTACATTATGAAGAGAGGATATATACATATATACATAAAAAATAATGATTTTGAGTGATGGAAATACGCAAATTAGCACAACACCCCATAGCCCCATTCAATTCCCATTCCATTCAATGCAATTCATTGAGGGCTTATGGTAGGGGAATTAGCCAATAAGGAGGTTTTGCACAAAATAACACCTGGACCTCTTTGGTGGGGACGTAACAACTACAAAGAAAGGTAAGAAAGCCTTCTAGCATGGAATTCTCCTTTAAGAACACAAACTGTGCTGTTTTGTACGAGAGGAGAAGTGGAGGGACCCGGTGGTTTCATTCATTCAAAAACAGACACACCCCCAGTCTTTAAAACAGCGTCGGAACCCATACGTGTGTACTCCCTTCACGAGACATACACAATTCCCTGGGACATAAATTTAACGGGTGAATGGAAAGAGCAGGTTGACAACATCCTGTCTGAATGTACAGCTAGGTTGGACCTGATCGGCAGATGTCCACTGTTCTCTGACCATGACGCTGGAAGCTGTCAGACAGGTGGTCACTCTCCAAAGTCCCAACACCTGTTTTCCAATGTCCACATCCCACAGAAGGTACTGTGTGTGGGATGACCAACAAAAGTGTGAGCTTGGTGCGAAAGTGGTTTGGACTCAATTCGCACAGTACCCCGTGACGTTATATTTCATCCACAGTGGGAAGGAGGGTTGGGGGCTGCCAAGCTGCGTAGAATGGATCTATACACCAGCATGCAGATTTCCCCACCTTCTGAAAATGCTGAACGACGACGACAAGGATGTTAGGGAGCTGGCTCCATCCTCCCTGACCTAAGAAGGCGTAAAGGTTCCACTGGCCAGGGAGTTAGAGCCACACTTTCTTGGATTTAGGAGGAACCCAGTGGGAAACTAAGCCCCCCGTTCTGCTGGATTTGGGGTCTCGTCGGACTGGCCAGATCTGAACGACCTCTGTGTCCGCAGCACTGGAGTGTCCCTGGAGTGGGTGCGGTCATCATAGGACATCATAACTGCGCCCCTCATCCAGGTCAGGGCAACGGTCACCTATGCTGGACACAGTCACCTGCTAACACCTGGTCCTGGTTATACACCAACATAAACAACAACAGCAACACTGGACTGGACTAAAACTCCAAGGGAAACTCGCATGTCTTCCCTACCTGAAGAACACTGCACTGAGGACATTATCACATTCACAGTTAAAGCAAGACTACAAGTCCTTCCCACCAGACTCAATCTTTCCATCTGGTTCCCCACCACTCAGGTTCCTCACTGCTTGCACCACACCACAGAACAGATCACTGAAACACTGTCACACATCTTGAATGGATGCTATGCCTACAAAGGGATAGCACGCCATGATAGAATAGTGGAACTCATAGCAAAGGACTGTATATCAAAATATCATGCATCTCAGTGAGTCATTCCATCCATATTTCAACTCTGTGATAACCCAGACATCTTTGACAGCTAATACACCAGATGTTGTGGTTGATAAAGAGTCCAGGGACATACATATCTGTATTAGAGATAGCCTGCATCTTTGACCACAGCCTAGAGGAAGCCTTTATGACCAGGGTCATTAAATACCATTGTACCAACCACTTCTAAATACCATCTCAGAGCTGGGCTATAGGTGCAGACTATTTCTTTTTATATTCGTCAGCCTAGGGCATACCCACAGACTGGTTGTTAGAGGGTTCCATGACAACTTGGGATGCCCCAAAAAGGAGGCAAAAAGACGGGCAAAGTATTGTAGTGTCTCTGCTATAATTGGCAGCCGCCATATATGGCAGAGACGCTTCTATGTATACCCATAAATATGAGTGACATGCCTATTGTACCATGAAAACACATGCCAGGATTTTGTAAGTGTAACTCTGGCCTTTACTATTTGTGTCGTTGTATGCATCTCCTTTGTGTGGACATAAATAAATGGTTAAAATATGTGTGTGTGTGTGTGTGTGTGTGTGTGTGTGTGTGTGTGTGTGTGTGTGTGTGTGTGTGTGTGTGTGTGTGTGTGTGTGTGTGTGTATATGTGTGTGTGTGTGTGTGTGTGTGTGTGTGTGTGTGTGTGTGTGTGTGTGTGTGTGTGTGTGTGCGCGTGTGTGTGACGCTGCTCAACAGTGCCATCCAGCGGTATTGGCGTGGTACTTCAGTGCTCATCCATGCTCTCACACGCGCATGCACACACACACACACACACACACACACACACACACACACACACACACACACACACACACACACACACACACACACACACACACACACACACACACACACACACACACACTAGGAGTGGCTAGCACCACTCACAAAAAAATGTACTTAAGTACAGTACTACTGTTCTTAGTTACTTTAGGTTACACCACTGATGATATGAATCTGTGCAGAAATGATATATTGATATATCAAGTTATTCTTGAGCGAGTTACTTACAATATATACGTAGCAACATTTCTTGATTCTTGACAATTCCAAGAATGTACTCTTTGCTTTAAAACAGCAGGTAACAATTCCTTTAGCCGTTTTCCCCACATCACAAAACTAGTTTTGTCTCCACTGTAATCAATCATGTATACCTCAGTTGGAGGAAAACAACATAGAGATGTGTAAATATCATTGCTCACTTCAGAATATAGTTTTGAAGCTTGCAAATGTAAACAGCAGCACTCATTCAAACTTGTTTTGTCTCAGTTTTGTTTTTCCTTCAGTCTTTAACCCATTTAGGCCTGACGTCAACCTTGTTTCTGTATCAGTGGTGCTCAATATTTCATGTCAAGGACCCCAAAAATTATATGTAATATGCCTCCTATGTTGTTCCAGGGACCTCCCCAGAAGCAAAGATTTGAGTTAAAATGTTCACTCTGTAATATTCAAAGATTTGAGGCCCATTTTCACGATTTTTCAAAAATAGCAGATCTACAAGTGCCACACTATGAGCTTGTAGATCTGCTATTTTTCAATAGCTAAAGTATAACATAATGCTTTAAAACACCAAAAAGGGTTCCCGCCCAAAATGGGTTAAACCTTGAATAAAGGACTTGTGGAATATAGGCTAGACTTAGAGAGTATAACAACATAAACACAATCAACACATTTATATAAAGAGGAAATGTTGAAGTGCATGCAGGGCAGCTCTGTCTGAATGCAGGCCTGACTCATGTGCACCGAGACCACACTTGGTTGTTTTGGTTTTATGTTTTGGTTGTTGATTAGGGATGCACGGTTTATCGGTAGCATAATCGGAATAGGCCATATCGGCCATAAAAATGCCATATCGGTATCGGAGCGGTCTCAAAATAATACCGATTTTCACCAGCAAAGAATAATAAAAATGTAAAAAAAAACTTCTACATTTAATTTGTGTACTCATCTCATTCAGTAGTCATTCAGTTGTGAAAACAGACACTTGGAAAAGAGTATATGCTATTTATTGATTGATTGAATACTTTATTAACAGGCTTTGGGCCAAGCCGCAGTCCCGCCCCCAGATCTGATCTGAATTTTAATGCGCACATTAATCAAGCTACCAAGACAGCTTTCTTTCATCTTCGAAACATCGCACGTATTAGAGCATATTTATCTTTAGATGATGCTAAAACATTGGTCCATGCTTTTGTCTTTTCTCGATTAGATTATTGTAATGCCCTCCTCTCAGGCCTGCCAAAGAAATCAACGGATAGACTCCAACTTGTTCAAAATGCGGCTGCTAGAGTGTTAACTAGAACTAAAATGAGAGAACACATTACTCCAGTTCTATCATCACTGCATTGGCTCCCAGTGGTTTTTAGAATAGATTTTAAAATTCTTTTACTTGTTTATAAATCCCTAAATGGTCTTGCACCTTCGTACCTCCGTGACTGCCTACCTAGATATGTCCCTAACCGCCCCCTCAAGTCCTCCACTGCTGGCCTGCTTGAAGTGCCTAAAAAAATGTGCACAAAAAAATATGGTGAGGCAGCTTTTTGCTTCTACGGCCCAACAGCCTGGAATAAATTACCATTCCAGCTCAGACACGCACCCTCTGTAGACATTTTTAAATCTCAACTCAAGACTCACCTCTTCACTCTTTTAGTTGAGTTTTGTGAGAGTGACTGATTTGCTGCATGTTGTGTTTTTATTTTATTTTTTTCTCTATGTTTTTATACTTTTATTTTGTTCTTTGCCATTGTTCTATCATTTTAACTACTTGACTGTGTTTTATTGTATTCTATTTTTGTGTCCTGCCCTGTGAAGCACTTTGAGCTGCATTTATGTATGAAAGGTGCTATATAAAAAAAGTTTATTATTATTATTATTATTCATGACGACGCCAGGCCAAGCAAATAATTCCCAATGCATTTTTCCCATAGACATTTCGAAACTTATTTATTTAAAGACCTTATAAGCGTCGTACAAAGCCAACTCTTGTCGTGACAAATAGTGAACGTCTTTAAATAAATACTTTCTGAAAAGTCTATGAGGAAAATGAACGATTTCTTTTCGGGGTCTCTCGAGGGGGCGGGACTGCGACGCTCTATATTGGGCCTAGGCTTGTTTCCATTGTGGTCGTCTGTATAATATCGGAATCGGTCAGAATCGGTATCGGCAGATATGACCCTGCAAATAATCGGAGATTGGATATCGGTCAGAATTTCATAATCGTGCACCCCGACTTTTGATGTCAAATGTTTTTATTTAATTTTTTTTTAGTTTAGTTTATTTGAACATCTTCACAGAACAGATTCAAGTGCACGGTTTACATCAGCAGAGAAGGAAAAAAATTATGAAGACCCGTGAAGGTGATCAAAAGGCATGGGCTGAAGCTTAAAAGCTTATAAGTTCCCATACTTACCTACTCACAGCACAGCATTATAAATACTCAGCATAATTATCAGTTTAACAATACATTAATCAGAGACAAAAAAGAGAAAAACAAATAACAACCCTACACCCAACCCACACCCGTGTCACTGTAGAGATCCACCAGGATCCACAGTGATTATGACTGCTTTAGTTAGATATTAGTATTGTTTAACACACACACACACACACACACACACACACACACACACACACACACACACACACACACACACACACACACACACACACACACACACACACACACACACACACACACACACACACACACACACACACACACACACACACACACACGATAAACTGTATTTAGCCAGGGTAATACGCTTGAGCAATGTTTTGAATTGTGATATATTACTGCTGTGTTTGACATCCTCTGTCAAGCCATTCCAAATCTTCACCCCACAGACAGAGATACACATACTTTTTCGAGTGGTATTTGTACTGGGTTGTTGGAAGTTTAAGTCCCATCTCAACTGGTGGCCCCCCTCCCTGTCCTTAAACCATTTCAGGATGTTTAAAGGAAGTAATTTTTTTCTTACTTTATAAATAATAAGAGCTGTTTTAAATTCTACTAAATCAAAAAACGTCAGTGTACGTGACCTTGAAAACAGTTCATTTGTGTGTTCATAAAAATCCACCTTGTGTACTATTCTAATGGCTCTTTTCTGCAATGTGGCTAGAGGCTGGAGGTTACTAAGTAAAAGCCCTGCAAATGTGCAATATTGCCCATCCTTTGGCCTCATACACACACATCAAATGCATGTTCTGTTGTTCCGTCGATGGCCGCCTCAATGCTTTTCCAATGGGAGTCACTTATTGGTTTGACCAAACATTTGTGTTTGACGGCTGTGTTCTGCCAATCAATCAACACACGCTCCAGTGTACATATGGTGTTATTGTATTAATAAACAACTGCCAAGTATAGGAAAAAGCCTGTTCTTAACGTAATGATTAACCTAAAAGTTAAACAAACTATAGCTTCGAGGAGGTGCACACCACTTCTCAGAGGATTCTGTACGCATGCAGCAGGGCACGGTACTGCTCTGTTTGGTTGTTCAGCCTGAGCAAATCCGAGCACAAGAAGAGAAACAGAAGTGCAAGAAGAGAAACAGAAGTGCAAGAAGAGAAACAGAAGTGCAAGAAGAGAAACAGAAGTGCAAGAAGAGAAACAGAAGTGCAAGCCAATGGCAGATAAAAAGAGGGCACACAGGCACAACGTTGACATGAGAGGGGCATGAAAAGGCTTAGTTTGTTTGTTTTTGTCTTCCCAAGAAAGCAGAGCTAAGGAGCACTGAAAGATACGCGCACGCACGCACGCACGCACGCACGCACGCACGCACGCACGCACGCACGCACGCACGCACGCACGCACGCACGCACGCACGCACGCACGCACGCACGCACACACACACACACACACACACACACACACACACACACACACACACACACACACACACACACACACACACACCACACACACACACACACACACACACACACACTCACTTGCTGACTCTTGGCATCCTGTTATAAAGTCTCTAGATGAGATGAGCCTTTGTGTTGTTTAGAGAGGCTGTAACACTTAAAACCAGTTTAATGGCAGTCAATCTACATACTGGGTTATATCTTTAAATCATCATCATCATCATCATTCGAGTGCCCTCGAGATCTGCGACACAAGCTGCTTCCACAGGTCTTGTTCTTGGTCTTGTTCCTCTTGATGGTCAGGGTAGTCTCCACAGAAGAATATCCGAAATGACCTGGTCTTTTGCTCTGTGGCAGTGTCCAGCAAAGCGGAGTCTTCTTTCTGCCACAACAACTGAGATGGGGGGGGGGGGGGGGGGGGGGGGGGGGGGGGGGGGGGTGATGCCTCCATAAATCAAATCTTTAAATATACAACAAAGAATATGACAAAATCCTAATCAGACACCCACCCAGACCAGGTGATCCTCCTACCAGGCGGGTTGATTAAGCCGTAAAACTTGTCACTATACCCCACTCACGGCTTTCCTCTCCCGGTCCACAGCCACAGCCACAGTCTGTCTGTTTGTGTTTATCAATACCAGGCAGTATGCCACGGAACTCAACTCATATTTCATGTGCACGATGCCAGTAAGCCACCAAACTCAATTCCCAAATATTGTTCAAATTTGACCATGGTGGTGCTATAACAACCCACGTTACCTTTTGTCCTTGAAGTCTTGAATCATAGACTCAAAACCAGGTAGTGGGTAGCCTATACTTATATGGATAACTACAGCGGCCAGCGGTGGAGAAACAGTCGTTTTTTTTTTGTGGCTTTCGCCTTTATTTTATATTTTTTATGGAGGGACAGACAGTAGGCTGACATGAAATGGGGAGAGAGATGGGGGGGGAAGACATGCAGTAAAGGCCGCTGGGATCGGGAGTCGAACCCGCGGCACACTGCCAGACTGGATTACCAGCCAAGGTGCCTGGACCATTGAGCCATGGCCCAGGCCAGTCGTTTGTTTTTAAATGTTTTTTTGTTGTGGCTTTCGCCTTTATTTTATATTTTTTATGGAGGGACAGACAGTAGGCTGACAGGAAAATGGGGAGATAGATGGGGGGGGAAGACATGCAGTAAAGGCCGTCGGGGGGGGGGGGGGGGGGGGGGGGGGGGGGGGGTGATGCCTCCATAAATCAAATCTTTAAATATACAACAAAGAATATGACAAAATCCTAATCAGACACCCACCCAGACCAGGTGATCCTCCTACCAGGCGGGTTGATTAAGCCGTAAAACTTGTCACTATACCCCACTCACGGCTTTCCTCTCCCGGTCCACAGCCACCTCGGCACAATTTGTGCAAACGCTGAGCCTCCTCAATTTCCTCCCAGGGAAAGGCCAAGTTCCAAAAGAATGACCTGCGTTGGAAGCTCTCAAGATCATAACCATGTGTGTTGTGCAAGCAGTCTCTGGGAGCTTCGGTTGCTTTAGCAGCAGGCCATGTGGAGGTGGTCCTGGCAGCTGATGGTACTCGGCACCAGTAGCTTGTCCCCAGTTGTTAGTGTACTGGGCAAATGCACTTGCATAGGCCAATCCCACTGCAGTTGGTGTACGGCGTCGCTATGGGACTTCAGGACTTGGTCATGGTGCCAGCTGTGGGGTGCTCGCCTCTCACCCAGGGCTTTCACCAGTGTTGTTTTCGTCGACTAAAACTATGACAAAAAATGTTCGTCGACTACCTTTTTTCACTGACAAAAACTACATGGAAACTAAATGAAAACTAAGCTAAGATGACTAAAACTAAGACTAAATATAGTGACAATTTTGTCAACAAATACAAACTAGACTAAAATGTTAGGAGGGGACTAGTGGACAAGAGATCCAGTATAAGTCATTTTACACTTGGTTGCATGCTGAAAATAGTAGATCTACAAGCTTGTAGATCGGCTATTTTTAGCAAGTGTAAAATCAGTCATTATGATGGCATCAAGGCCCGACAAAATTCCTTTTAGTCGACTAAATCAACTGTAGACTTAGTCGACTAAAATCTTATGATATTTAGTCGACTAAAACTAGACTAAACACTAAAACATTCCAGGTGACTAAAATGTGACTAAAACTAAATGAAAGCTATTCAAGAGACTATGACTAAAACTAAAATCAAAATGTGCTGCCAAAAACAACACTGGCTTTCACACAGCAGCAAAGGAAATAGTGCTGCCAGAATTGGCCAAAAATGATATTCGAATATTCCTTTTAAAACACCACATGTATTCGAACAATTTTCGAATGATTTCGAATGTCGAATGTGTATGATTTTAATATGAATATGATATGAATATTGCAGAATAATATGCTGTAAAACTTTCTCTTTCTTTATCTATATGGTCCGGTCCTGTATGGGACCGGTTGGTGCTGAGAAATGCACTCTCTTGAGTCTTGCGAGATCAAATGAATGATTCATAATTATCTTAATAGCCTAATTTTTGTGCAATGTTTTAGTTTACGTGGCACAGAGTCTCGCCAGAACTCACACAGCAATTTTATTGTTATTTTTTTAATTTGAATCTTAATTTAAAATATTCGATTATTCTTTTACATTCGAATATACATTTGAATATGGAATATTTGTTGGCAGCACTAAAAGGAAGGACATGCTCCAGGGTCCCTCCCTTCAGTCACAGAGGGCAAGCTGGTGACTCCATCCTTTCCCCGGCAGAACAAGTTGGATGGGCTTGGTAGAATATAATGTCGTAGACCAGGGGTTCTCAACCCGTGGGTCGCGACCCCTCGGGGGGTCGCCAAATTATTTTAGGGGGTCCCCAAATTATTTTCAAAAAAACAAATATATATATATATTTTTTTTTATTAATTTTATTTTCACGATTTTTCAAAAATAGCAGACCTACAAGCTCGTAGCGCGCCACTCGGTGGCGCGCTATGAGCTTGTAGATCTGCTATTTTTCAATAGCTAAATTATAACAATGCTTAAAACACCAAAAGGGGTTCCCGCCCAAAATGGTTTAAGGTTATTGTAGCAGTCAATTTATATTGGGGGTCGGGAGGGGGCGGGGCGGGGCGGGGGTCCCGAGACATTGCCAAAGCATTTCCGGGGGTCCCCGGCCAAAAACGTTGAGAACCCCTGTCGTAGACATCCCAGATTAAGACATGTTATTTAATGGAGCTCGGGCTTTCCAAAGGCTGACCCACGAGACTTTGCGCTCCAGTATACATATGGTATTATTGTATTAATAAACAACTGCCAAGTATAGGAAAAAGCCTGCTCTTGACATTGGATGTTTTAAAAAGGCCACGATAGACTTTTCAGTAAAAATTTACTGAAAAGGTTTGTTTTATTAGACGTTCCACCTCCTCACCGGTCAAATTCGGTTTTAAATCACGGAAATAAATGTGACCTGGTGCTATCATGTGATTGACGTGAATATATGTTTTGGGACCACTACTACCCTCCTGCAATTTGATCCGAGTTGACCTTACAGACCTTTGCGAAAAAGTTAGCATCTCCACCAGGAAAAAAGGCAAGGCCGGAGATCTTGCATTCGCCCCCGTCTGTCTGTTTGTGTTTATCAATACCAGGCAGTATGCCATGGAACTCAACTCATATTTCATGTGCACGATGCCAGTAAGCCACCAAACTCAATTCCCAAATATTGTTCAAATTTGACCATGGTGGTGCTATAACAACCCACGTTACCTTTTGTCCTTGAAGTCTTGAATCATAGACTCAAAACCAGGTAGTGGGTAGCCTATACTTATATGGATAACTACAGCGGCCAGCGGTGGAGAAACAGTCGTTTTTTTTTTGTGGCTTTCGCCTTTATTTTATATTTTTTATGGAGGGACAGACAGTAGGCTGACATGAAATGGGGAGAGAGATGGGGGGGAAGACATGCAGTAAAGGCCGCTGGGATCGGGAGTCGAACCCGCGGCACACTGCCAGACTGGATTACCAGCCAAGGTGCCTGGACCGCTGAGCCACGGCCCAGGCCAACAGTCGTTTGTTAATACAATATATCATTACATAAAATTGTAATGTTGTGTTGCCAGTTCTGGGTCCTTACAGTGACCTCTTCGGTTAGGCTATACTTCAGTAATACAAGTAGAAGGATATAAGCAAATCAAGGATATACCTTCTGAATGTTTTTCTCATTGGAAACCATATCACAAACATAGCACCGTAACAAAGCAGTTTACAGTAACGTATTCTATCCGAAGCAGGCTTGTCAAATTATGTGCATGGTACTGTATGAACAGGTGGTTACACCATCTAAGCAGCACATTCCCAACGCGAAGTGACGTGATTTACTGTACATGCTGTGACGATAATTGCACCAATACAATCGAGAGGCCCCTATAGTTCTACTCTGAGCCGCAAATGCCAAAAGTTGCACGGCATGTCAGAGAAATGCTATTTTTCCCCCCAGCTTCCTTAGGTCCCGATGGCTGCGACCCACATTCTTTAAGTCGTCGCAAACCACACTTTGCAATTTCTTGAAATTGTCCAGTTTGTAATACTTTTTCAATTTAGACAGGCATGGGAGCCGGGCCTGTCATTTACTGTACATTCCTCGCCTAATTTGAGTTCCCAGTCTGACCCTGTGCAAACATAATTGACAGAAGGCATTAGTTAACGATCATAATCCTTTATCATAGGTTTCCCCCTATTGCCCTGGCCTGTGCCTTTTCATAAATGCACTGAGGGCACTTTTTAACAAAAAATAGCGAAAATAGCAGATCTACAAGCTCTCAACGCGTCGCAGCGCAACGCGCTGTGAGCTTGTAGATCTGCTCTTTTCGCTATTTCCTTGGGCGCAGCACTCTTTAGCTAGTGGAGATGCGGTGTATACGACATGGATTTTTTTTTTTAAGATATTTTTTTGCGGCTTATGCCTTTTATTGGTTTTTTTGAAGGGACAGACAGTAGGCTGACAGGAAACGGGAGAGAGATGGGGGAAGACATGCAGTAAAGGCCGTGTCGGGCTCGGGAGTCGAACCCGCGGCACACTGCGACTGGATTACCAGTCAGGTGCCCAGACGGTTACGCCACCGCCTGGGCCACGACATGGATTTCTAAACAAATTTGTTCAACTGAACGCTGCCTTCCGGCATGGCATGAAAGGAGAGGAGGGGCATTTGCATTTCTTTCACCATCAGTAAATGCTGCATTCGTGGTCTGGAGAGGGCAGTTGTTTTACAGACGGATAAAAGGGCAGGGGCTGAAGCCCCCTTTGATGTCTATGTGTGCACATCCCTGATGTCATCACACATACAACAATGGAGGAAGACAGGGTGTGCATCCTCCTGGTGGAGATTTGCTCTCCACTGAGTGCACCTTTCTGGTTACGGTATGTTTAATCTCAATGAGCCTATCTCACAGAATTTCCCCGCCCCCTTAATACGCCCCCTTTCGGGGTTAGTGGTGATAGCGTGACGTCACTCCATAGACGCTACATGTTAACAGAGGTAATTTAAGAAGTCTACAACTTTTGTTTTCTCAAGGTAAGGTTTGTTCTATCTGTTCGAGCTGATTTACCATCTTGTTTGCTTCATAATAATATTGGTCTGTCACATTTTTACATTAGAAAATGTACTTAGATTCTCCAGAGAAAAAAAACGTGTAAATGCTCATGTTAAATGACACCACTATTTACCGGAAGTGGGCGTGGAAAGCGGGCTGTGAGATAGGCCTATTGCAGTGCTATCATTGGCCGTGACCAGAGCCATTGAAGGAGAGTTGCGTCACCTCCGTTGACTTAATCGGGCCAGGTCTTCTACAATATAGCCTTCGATTGGCGAATAGTGACAAAGCCCTGAAGAGGAAGTTTGTGGAATGCACTATGAGCGTTTGTCACGATTTCGAGTTACATAAACCCAGTGGTGTCATGCTCGTAGACGACCGCAGTACCACGCCGTGGTACACGTGCGTGCACGCTAGAACACGTCTCCCTAGATTCAAGACCTAACCTCGCGTCACCAGACTTTCCAAAACGCCGTGTCAAGTACCGTGTCGAATTCAGATGGCTACTACTTTTCATAACAACAGCAGAACAGCTTTAACTCTTACATGACTGCGCATGTTCTCATAAAATTCACCACATTGGTATACCCATCGTTTTAAAACCTTGGTGAGCATACAGACCCCCACAATGTGTAACTGTTTTTAGATCATTTTGAAATTTGATTTTAGCTTTTATTTGAATTTTGTTTTAGCTTTTTATTTGTAAACCTTTCACATGTATACCTTGTAACGTAATGTATTCTTTGTTTTTATTTTCCTGGTCTTCTGATGTATTGTGATGTTTTTCTATGTGATTGTATTTACTCGACGACACTGAAAAGTTGATGAGTTTGATTACTTAAGTGTAATTTCGACCATCCATAGAATTATGTTGGAGAAAATGTGGGGGAATTGGAGACCATACACACATTTTTTGGGATTGTCCAATAATTTCAGGGTTCTGGAAAGATGTTAAAAAGGAAATCGAAAGATGTTTAGGGTTGAATATTCCTTCTGGACCTGAGTTATTTCTGCTGGGAATTATACCGGAGGAGGTGCGTGGATGGAGTTACATATTAAGGATACTTTTACTGATTGCTAAGAAAATGATAACAGTAAATTGGAGGGAGATAAAACCACCTACTATAACCCAATGGAAACAGAGACTGAAGCAGGTTTATATAATGGAGGAAATGACTGCAAGGTTACAATTAAAAATGGAAAGTTTCATACTTAAATGGACTTCTGTAATATTGTACTTGGGTGTTTCGGTGTATGTGTAGAGGTCTAAAAGTGCCGAGTAGTGGTTGTTGAGTCTATAAAAATGCTTTGAAGAAGTTGCAGGTGCCCGGTCTGTAGACGGCTGGGGGGCGGGGGATCCGGGGGCCTCTGGCCAGTCACTTGGTGGCGGGCTGGAGGTCGCCGGAGCTTCTGTCTCCTCGGGGTGTGAGCAAGGGCTGGATGCAGGCCGGGCTTATGACAATTAATGTTGGATATCTGCTGTATATTATGAGTCATGTCTCCTGCTGTTCCCTGCCTTGCCTTGTACTGTCTGAAAAATGCTGTATTTATGAAGTTTGTCAAGCTGTTTTTCTGTTTTTCTTTGGATTTCTTTTATCGTCTCTGTTTTTGTTATGTATTTTTGTTTTCTTGCATTCACATTTATGTTTGATTTCTGTTTCATTGTTCATGTTTCATTTTTTGAAATAAAAACAAAAGTGTAATTTGGAGAATAACTAAAACTTGAATGAATGAATGAATACACGGTAAGCAACACAGCACAGCAGTATGGCTCCATTTAAATTAGTCTACTGCTGCGTGTCGTGGCCGCAGCGCGTGGTGTTCTGCAATTAACCATTAACCCATTTTGGGGCAGGAACCCCTTTTGGTGTTTTAAACATTGTTATAATTTAGCTATTGAAAAATAGCAGATCTACAAGCTCATAGCGCGCCACCGAGTGGCGCGCTATGAACTTGTAGGTCTGCTATTTTTTTTAAATCGTTAAAATGTGCCTCAAATCTTTCCGAAAATTGTCATGATTTAGAAAACTTTTTTTTTTTTTTACATTTCGACGTCAGGCCTGAATGGGTTAAATTAGTCTACTGCTGCGTGTCGTGGCCGCAGCGCGTGGTGTTCTGCACGCAACAAGAATGCCTCCTCCTCCTTCAAAGAACGTGATTCATTCGTCCAAAGCAAACCTTTTAGTTTCGCTACTGCAGCACACAGTAAAGACGTTGTGTCTGATTATTTGAAGTCTACTTTTGTGTTTGTGTGTCTAGTAAAAGCCCCAAACCACACCAAAGGGTCAAGACGGTTTTACTAGCGTTAACTCCTTGCAACCGTTTGGACCCAAGGAGTTGCATGGTGACATTTTGGTGTGGTTATAGGGCTTAACCCATTTTGGGCGGGAACCCCTGTTGGTGTTTTAAACATTATGTTATAATTTAGCTATAGAAAAATAGCAGATCTACAAGCTCATAGCGCGCCACCGAGTGGCGCGCTATGAGCTTGTAGGTCTGCTATTTTTTTTTAATCGTGAAAAGTGTGCCTCACATCTTCAGAGTTTCAGTTTTAAACTCAAATCTTGGAACTACATATTTTCAGATGGGGGTCGGTGGCATATTACATATCATTTTTGGGGTCCTTGACATGAAATATTGAGAAGCACTGATATAGAAACATGAGGTTTTTCAGAAAAAAATAAATTTTAAAATTTCGACGTCAGGCCTAAATGGGTTAAAACTCTCATACACAATTTAATAATATAGGCTTAGGCTATATCAGCTGTTCTGTGTGCATGCCGCGATGCGCACATGTAGGCGCGTGCGTGCCCGTGTGTGCACGTGCGTGTGCGTGCGCGTGGCGGTCCGTGGTAGCAAAAAACAATCACCATTACACCACTGCATGAACCACGTGACCGGCGCCGTTTCTGACCCCTCAGTGACGCAACTCGCCAATAGATAAGGCTCTGGCCGTGACATAAACAGGCAGGTATTTAATTATTTCTATTTCTGGAACCAATTATCTGATTAGGCAGTATGTTGTTTACCAACATGTGCTATAATTTGGTGATTTGTTTCTGACAATGTTTTCTTACCTGTGCTGGGGATTAGCCCACACAGCAGGCTCCATCTCAGTAGATTTATGTCCATATTGTCCTGGACAGCAGGACAATATGCATGGAGGCTTTTCAAACCTCCTTGTTTTTTTAAGGGCGACTGTGGCTCAGGAGGTAGAGCAGGTCGTCCAATGATCCATGGGTCGGTGGTTCATGTCCTTGCCGCAAGACACTGAACCCCAAATTGCTCCCGATGTGCTGGATGGTACCTTGCATGGCTTCCGCTGCAATCGGTGTATGAATGTGTGTGTGAATGGGTGAATGTAATGCACAATCTATGTAAAGCGCCTTGGATAAAGGCGCTATATAAATGCACCATTTACCATTTACCATTTAAGTACCAAAGGTAAGAAAAGTCTACCCTCCTCTCTGGAAATGCTGTACATTCAAGAATGTTTGGGATTGCCCCTATCAACATACATTGTATACCATAAACTCTGAATGGCCATTATCTGAATGATTTGCAGAGACATATTGTTATATCAGATATATATAGAGTAGACCAATTTTCAAATGATGTACTCGTTAAATGGCCAACACACTTGTCTTGACAAGAGGCCTGACACCGGTGTCAGTCAATTGGATTCTACAGTGCCATCCCACGCTTGCACTTGTAAGTCGCTCTGGATAACAATGGCTAACTGTAAATAGCAATCCTCTCAATTGTGCTCACGCTCAAGATTGCAGTGGCCAAAAACGTTACACCTTGGCTTGGGAAATAAAGTTTTGAAATAGTGTACCTCACTGTATGCCACCACAACATACTGTACTGTTAGTGCAGAACTGACAGCTGTATTTGTAAGTGCCCATGCAGGCCCTCTGGATGTTTCCTCCACACACAGAATGGTGGGAAAAGACGACAACTGGGTCTGAAATGACAAATGTGATGAGCATGACATAGAACACAGTGCTGGCACAGTGCAGTGGGAATTATACAGCAGCAAGGCGTTTAAGGATGCAAGCAGGCCAAGGACTAGGTCCCATACTGCCAGAGTGCCTGAAATACGAGATTGGTGTCAAAAAGAATTCCATTCACAATTATTATTGTGTTTTTACTGCCATTGTTCAAATCCCAAGTGTCTGATTAAGCTGCAAACTGGGGAGACCTATATGTAAATGACTTGACAGACAGAATTCTTGACCAAAATTAGTGGATTGTCAAAGCAACTATCTGATGATGCTGGTCGGTAGAAGTTGCAAATGTATCGAGTCTAAACCAAGGAAATGAATGCTTTCAAATATTTTTGGCATTTGCCATCATTGAAATATATACCTATACTACTAAGTATGAATTTAGCCTACTTAATATCACAACTACTGCTAACGCCGTGACTACACAATTCTACTCTAGAAATCTACAGTAAGACTTGTCTCAGAGCGAAAGCTATAGATGTGGACCTCGTACAAATGTAGATTAAGTAAAAAGCCTGTTAGGACAGCTGAAAATGAATGCTGCAAAAGTATAGCCTGGCTAATAAGCCAGACCGAATCAGTCGTTGGCAAAAAAAAAAAAGCCTGCCGGCGGATTACGGTCTGGAGAGGCTCAATTGTACGCCCATTTCCTACACCAGAGAACTGGTGTGGCCAATCGGGACACGGTATGCAATATGGGCGGGCTTTGGTACAGTGACGTTCAACGCTTGAGACCTTTGACTGACAGTAGCACTGACCAATTGCGTCAAAGAGAAAATGTTTGAACCCGCCCCCCGGGAAACAAGATCCATACACAGCATCTAATCTCCAGACTCAAATACCACACGACAGTGTGATTTGAGTCTGGCTTATTAGCCAGGCTAGCAAAAGTAGGCCATAGCGTTAGGATATTATCCTCACAGAGTGTTGTCATTTTGGATTGAATGAAGATCTCTTCTTAAGATCTTGGAGATGGAAGTCCTTGTATTAAAGAAATTGCAGTGCGGTATCTGATGATAAAATGTCAACTGTGACATAAAGGGAGCAAGAGGAGAACAAGACCATTGTCATCTTCTATACTTCCCTCAGCCTCACCCAGGAGAGGCAAGACTTTATCTGTAGCTTAAAAGGAGGTCATTGCCGGAAGCTACAATTGCTGCTTTTGATCATATATACACCTGTGAGATCGTAAGACAATAATGAGCAAAAACATCAAATGCATGTCATTCCTTCCATGTTAAAAAAAAACCTGAATCAAATGCATGGCGGCATTCCTACCATTTTATAGTGTGACCTACCTTGCCTTGCGTATTATAACTTGATTCATCTTTACTACACAACTCTGTTGTATGAGCTACCTGCAGATCGAGCCTTACGACACATGACTTGAACCTTTTATTTCTCTTTTTCAATTTCATGTCAAGGAACACATCTGAAAATATTTTGTGCGAGGGGGCGCCATAAGAGAAGATTTGTGTAAAAAGAAAGAAAAAAAAAATCAAAATCAAAATTATTATTTTTCAAGAAATGTCTCAAAACGCACCGCAAAGTGTTGTGAGCTTGTAGATCGTCTATTTTCAAGTAGTTGAAAAATAAAATATGTTACGTTTTGCTGGGGACCCCCTGGAACCCCCCTCAGTGACCCCTATGGATCCCAGGACCCAACTTTGAGAACCAGTGGTGTAGAAAACAACATGTATCCATCCTCCTCCGATACATTATGGAGTCACCGCCTGCTCCTTTTCACCTGACGGTGAGGAGTTTCACTGGGTGGAGGAACACACCATCAGCTCCCCAGTGAACAGGAGTTTCACTGGGTGGAGGAACACACCATCAGCTCCCCAGTGAACAGGAGTTTCACTGGGTGGAGGAACACACCATCAGCTCCCCAGTGAACAGCAGTTTCACTGGGTGGAGGAACACACCATCAGCTCCCCAGTGAACAGCAGTTTCACTGGGTGGAGGAACACACCATCAGCTCCCCAGTGAACAGGAGTTTCACTGGGTGGAGGAACACACCATCAGCTCCCCACTGTCCCAGTGAACAGGAGTTTCACTGGGTGGAGGAACACACCATCAGCTCCCCAGTGAACAGGAGTTTCACTGGGTGGAGGAACACATCATCAGCTCCCCAGTGAACAGGAGTTTCACTGGGTGGAGGAACACACCATCAGCTCCCCAGTGAACAGGAGTTTCACTGGGTGGAGGAACACACCATCAGCTCCCCAGTGAACAGGAGTTTCACTGGGTGGAGGAACACACCATCAGCTCCCCAGTGAACAGGAGTTTCACTGGGTGGAGGAACACACCATCAGCTCCCCAGTGAACAGGCAGACCCACAAACCTGTAGAGCAGTGGTTCCCAAAGTGGGGTCCGGAGACCCCCAGGGGTACCTGAGGGAGTTCCAGGGGGTCCCCAGCTAAATGATAGTTTGGAACCAAATGATTCAATTCAAGAATGTATTTGCCATGTCAACAAGTTGATAGGAATTTGTCTTGGTTCATACTCAACATATACAGACAACCATAGATACAAAAACAAAAAGGACAATACAATACAAAAACCAGCAGCATAGGGAATTACATTCAGTTTTTAAAGTGCAATATGCATATTGCTACATACATACATCTAGTTCAGATGTCTAATGGCTACGAGCTAAGTGCTATCTCTGAAGCGAGATGTTGAGCTCTTGATGCTTCTATATCTCCTGCCTGATGGGAGGAGATGGAAGAGGTAATGTGCAGGATGAGAGTTGTCTGCAATGATCTTTTTTGCCTTCCTAATTATTCTGGTGGAATAGAGTGAGGAAAGTGTGGACCATAAATGGACCATTATGGGTCTGTAACTCAGAAAGTATACAAATGTAACATTTGTACACTCTCAAGAGTTAAAATAACATTGATTTTACAATAGAAATGCCATTAAATGGGGGTCCGTCCGTAGCCTAATGCATGTCAAACTCGGGGTCCTTGAAATTAAACGGGTTGAGAATCGCATGCCAGACAGAGCCGTAAAAAAAACGTGGGCTGATTAGTGTCAATTTGCGGGTCCTTGACATGAAAAAGTTTGGGAACCACTGCTAGATAACACCCTCCCCAACTGGAATATTCTTTTGCATCTCAACCTCTAACCACTTGAACGCCAGCATCCATATTCTGGGCGTAGCATTAGCCAAAAAATAGCCGATCTACAAGCTCACAACGACGTGTTGTAAGCTTGTGCATTGGCTATTTTTGGTGAAGACATTTGATACAGAGCAAACTCAGGTCTAGTTTACAAAGTCTAGGCGGGGTTTAAGTTGCAAATTAATCTGAAACATTCAAGTACATGAGTCTGATGAACACCTGAAAGGTGAAATACAACTGCTCATTTCACTGCAAACTGATAAACGTTACAGGTGTGAATCATCGTTGTTTATTCCTCATTGTTGACTTATAATGCTGTTCTATTTTTTTTTTCCTAAATATTTTTTATCCCACTTTTTGTAACCCATTTTTCACCCCTGTGTCAATTATCTAATGTGATCCTGGGCTCTACACACCCTCTACCAACCTAGTCCCCATATATGGGGGACATGGGGAGAGCAACGGACTTGAACTCATGCTTCGTTCATGCCCGAGTGTCCAAGTTGCTCCTTTACACCTGACACGGGGGAGTTTCCCTGGTTGGACGTAGCGCGTGGAAGGAACACGTTATTCCAACCAGTTCCTTTCCTCTCCATCAGGCGCCCCGGCTGGCCAGGGGGAGGCAGTTTAGAGACCAGGATTACTGCATGTTTTTTGTGAGGGTACCTACCCTAGGGGTACTGTTCTATTTTAGCAACAGAAATAATGTATTCAGAAGAATGCACATAAAGTGTACAAAGACCCGCACACCGCAACAGAAATAATACAATTTTAAATACATATTTTTAATATATTGCATCAGAATAACATTTGCGCTTTGTGTTCCAAACCAGTACTCAAGACTGCACCCTGTACCGTGCTATCGTTATTATTATTATTATTAATAATAATATTATTACCCTTATTATTATTATTATTAATAATAATATTATTATTACCCTTATTATTATTATTATTATTATTAATAATAATAATATTATTATTACCCTTATTATTATTATTATTATTATTATTATTACTACTACAAGTTTTGACTATTCTAGTACTAATATCTTGAATAATCAAAACAGCTAATTTCTAACCCATAATACCAAATGTCTCTTTATAACTGATGACAAAACTGCATACTTGCATGTGTGTGTGTGTGTGTGTGTGTGTGTGTGTGTGTGTGTGCACTGGTTTTTATATCTTTGTGGGGACACAAATCTGTTTACACAGTCACGTCATGGGGACCAGTTACGGTATGGGGACAAAAAAACCTAGTCCCCATGAGGGAAACCGTTAAAAAACCAACCCAGGAGATGCTTTATATGTGCCTGTGAGGTTTTTAGCCTTGGCCCATAAGGGATGTTTTTTGATCATCGTGTGTGTGTAAGTGGTGCTCAGTATCTCCCCCTAAGGGTTTTAGCTGCTATTGCACTCATTACATTCTCACACACACTTTTGTGGCCGCACCCACATCATTATGTGGCCCCACCCACCCTGTTCCCCACAAGGAGGGATTATACCATCAAATTGAGTGTTAACAGGTGTAACAGAACAAGGCAGTGAAGATGGAAGCAAAAGCAAAACACAAGGTAAGCTATTTTCTTCTGAATGAACAATTAATAAAAACAGTGCTCAACCACAGATATTTGAAAGATCACTATAACCAGTATTTGACCATAACATTTTGTGAATTAGCTCTGATTATTAAGATAGCTCAGTTAGCTAAGTTAGCTCATAACATTTTGTGAATTAGCTCTGATTATTAAGCTAGCTCAGTTAGCTAAGTTAGCTCAAATGGCTCACATGGGCTGAAGACAGTTTAGATCAGTTAGAGGGATTGCTTTTCCTGTACTTTCAGGTTAGTAATGACCTTAAAACTACTGTTTTGTAACACAAATAATTTTGTGATGAAGTTAAGATACTTAGCTTCAGTTTAGCTTCAGATATAAGGATGATGTTGTTTGGTGGTAATTTCATGTAATGTAATCCAATGTGGGCTCCTGAAACGTTTTTTTTTGCTATTATTTTCTGTGAAAATAGTCAGAATGGGTATACAATTTCGTTTTTGTGTTAGGACTTTCTACTGTATAAAGTATATATGTTGAGTTTGGTCCAGTTTGTAGTGTTGTAGCATTAGCTTCCTTTAGCTGCTGTCTTTCTGTGTAGCACTGTAGCAGTGCAGCCAGTGACTCTGCAATGATGTGATATTAAAGAAAATGGTAATAATAGGCAGAATAATTGAAACATCAGAAGACGTCCCCATGATGCACAATAGCACGGGGTCCCCAATATGCATGTTTTAAGATGTGTGTGTGTGTGTATTTATGCAAGCTTGAAGGCAAAATAATTGAAACTTCAGAAGACGTCCCCGTGATGCACATTTAGCACGGAGTCCCCAAGATGCATGTTTTAAGATGTGTGTGTGTGTTTGTTTGTGTGTGTATTTATATGTCCCCGTGATGCACATTAGCTTAAAGTGTGTTAAATGTCCCCATATATCACAAAACTGAAAGTGTGTTCTAAATACCTACTATCTATCTACTATTTAGTATGACTGTCCGTTCTCTCACACACTCACTCTGTATAATTATGTCAATTTAACAACATAGCCGCAGCCAACTGGTGGTGTTTTTTCCTTTACTGGGGCTTATCAGACTTAACATTATGGTAATGTTTCGGGCCGGGCTAAGCCTTGGGTTTGACCAGTTCGGGTCCAGGCTTTAATTGTCAGGCCCGTTGAGAACTCTAACAGCATGTATGTCCCCGTGACGCACATTAGCCTAAAGTAAAGGGCATTAAAAGTCTAAATATTGTAGATCACATAATAGGCAGAATAATTGAAACATCAGAAGACGACCCCATGATGCACATTAGCACGGGGTCCCCAATATGCATGTTTTAAGATGTGTGTGTGTGTGTGTGTGTATTTATGCAAGCTTGAAGGCAAAATATTGAAACTTCAGAAGATGTCCCCATGATACACATTTAGCACGGAGTCCCCAAGATGCATGTTTTAAGATGTGTGTGTGTGTTTGTTTGTGTGTATGTATTTATATGTCCCCGTGATGCACATTAGCTTAAAGTGTGTTAAAGGTCCCCATATATCACAGAACTGAAAGTGTGTTCTAAATACCTACTATGTAACAAAATGGTATATTGGACTACATCAGGATGTTGTAATACTAGTAACATTATCTTACATGAGTTATTTCGAACTCGCTTTTATCCAAAGCAACTTCCAATAAGTGCATTCAACATTGATAGTCAAGTGCACTACTTTCACATGCCTAACTCTTTTAAATATTCAATGAATCTTATTCTAAACAGATGTTGAATGACATGCCTGCAACAGGGGGTGGAGACTCCCCCACAGACACACATGGCTCCAGCAGTTGCCAAGACATCCACTTCCATTGAAAAGGTAAATGGGGAGAGCACACCTTACAAGGATGTTGTGTAATGTCCTAATGTCTAGTATGACTGTCCGTTCTCTCACACACTCACTCGGTATAATGATGTAAATTTAACAACATAGCCGCAGCCAACTGGTGGTGTTTTTTTCTTTACTGGGGCTTATCAGACTTAACATTATGGTAATGTTTCGGGCCGGGCCAAGCCTTGGGTTGGACCAGTTCGGGTCCAGGCTTTATTGTCAGGCCCGTTGAGAACTCTAACAGCATGTATGTCCCCGTGACGCACGTTAGCCTAATGTAAAGGGCATTAAAAGTCTAAATATTGTAGATCACATAATAGGCAGAATAATTGAAACATCAGAAGACGTCCCCATGATGCACATTAGCACGGGGTACCCAATATGCATGTTTTAAGATGTGTGTGTGTATTTATGCAAGCTTGAAGGCAAAATAATTGAAACTTCAGAAGAGTCCCCATGATGCACATTTAGCACAAAGTCCCCAAGATGCATGTTTTAAGATATGTGTGTGTTTGTTTGTGTGTGTGTGTATTTATATGTCCCCGTGATGCACATTAGCTTAAAGTGTGTTAAATGTCCCCATATATCACAGAACTGAAAGTGTGTTCTAAATACCTACTATGTAACAAAATGGTATATTGGACTACATCAGGATGTTGTAATACTAGTAACATTATCTTACATGAGTTATTTCGAACTCGCTTTTATCCAAAGCAACTTCCAATAAGTGCATTCAACATTGATAGTCAAGTGCACTACTTTCACATGCCTAACTCTTTTAAATATTCAATGAATCTTATTCTAAACAGATGTTGAATGACATGCCTGCAACAGGGGGTGGAGACTCCCCCACAGACACACATGGCTCCAGCAGTTGCCAAGACATCCACTTCCATTGAAAAGGTAAATGGGGAGAACACACCTTACAAGGATGTTGTGTAATGTCCTAATGTCTAGTATGACTGTCCGTTCTCTCACACACTCACTCGGTATAATGATGTAAATTAAACAACATAGCCGCAGCCAACTGGTGGTGTTTTTTCCTTTACTGGGGCTTATCAGACTTAACATTATGGTAATGTTTCGGGCCGGGCCAAGCCTTGGGTTGGACCAGTTCGGGTCCAGGCTTTATTGTCAGGCCCGTTGAGAACTCTAACAGCATGTATGTCCCCGTGACGCACATTAGCCTAATGTAAAGGGCATTAAAAGTCTAAATATTGTAGATCACATAATAGGCAGAATAATTGAAACATCAGAAGACGACCCCATGATGCACATTAGCACGGAGTACCCAATATGCATGTTTTAAGATGTGTGTGTGTATTTATGCAAGCTTGAAGGCAAAATAATTGAAACTTCAGAAGACGTCCCCATGATGCACATTTAGCACGGAGTCCCCAAGATGCATGTTTTAAGATGTGTGTGTGTGTGTGTGTTTGTTTGTGTGTGTATTTATATGTCCCCATGATGCACATTAGCTTAAAGTGTGTTAAATGTCCCCATATATCACAGAACTGAAAGTGTGTTCTAAATACCTACTATGTAACAAAATTGTATATTGGACTACATCAGGATGTTGTAATACTAGTAACATTATCTTACATGAGTTATTTCGAACTCGCTTTTATCCAAAGCAACTTCCAATAAGTGCATTCAACATTGATAGTCAAGTGCACTACTTTCACATGCCTAACTCTTTTAAATATTCAATGAATCTTATTCTAAACAGATGTTGAATGGCATGCCTGCAACAGGGGGTGGAGACTCCCCCACAGACACACATGGCTCCAGCAGTTGCCAAGACATCCACTTCCATTGAAAAGGTAAATGGGGAGAGCACACCTTACAAGGATGTTGTGTAATGTCCTAATGTCTAGTATGACTGTCCGTTCTCTCACACACTCACTCGGTATAATGATGTAAATTTAACAACATAGCCGCAGCCAACTGGTGGTGTTTTTTCCTTTACTGGGGCTTATCAGACTTAACATTATGGTAATGTTTCGGGCCGGGCCAAGCCTTGGGTTGGACCAGTTCGGGTCCAGGCTTTATTGTCAGGCCCGTTGAGAACTCTAACAGCATGTATGTCCCCGTGACGCACATTAGCCTAATGTAAAGGGCATTAAAAGTCTAAATATTGTAGATCACATAATAGGCAGAATAATTGAAACATCAGAAGACGTCCCCATGATGCACATTAGCACGGGGTACCCAATATGCATGTTTTAAGATGTGTGTGTGTATTTATGCAAGCTTGAAGGCAAAATAATTGAAACTTCAGAAGACGTCCCCATGATGCACATTTAGCACGGAGTCCCCAAGATGCATGTTTTAAGATATGTGTGTGTTTGTTTGTGTGTGTGTATTTATATGTCCCTGTGATGCACATTAGCTTAAAGTGTGTTAAATGTCCCCATATATCACAGAACTGAAAGTGTGTTCTAAATACCTACTATGTAACAAAATGGTATATTGGACTACATCAGGATGTTGTAATACTAGTAACATTATCTTACATGAGTTATTTCGAACTCTCTTTTATCCAAAGCAACTTCCAATAAGTGCATTCAACATTGATAGTCAAGTGCACTACTTTCACATGCCTAACTCTTTTAAATATTCAATGAATCTTATTCTAAACAGATGTTGAATGGCATGCCTGCAACAGGGGGTGGAGACTCCCCCACAGACACACATGGCTCCAGCAGTTGCCAAGACATCCACTTCCATTGAAAAGGTAAATGGGGAGAGCACACCTTACAAGGATGTTGTGTAATGTCCTAATGTCTAGTATGACTGTCCGTTCTCTCACACACTCACTCGGTATAATGATGTAAATTAAACAACATAGCCGCAGCCAACTGGTGGTGTTTTTTCCTTTACTGGGGCTTATCAGACTTAACATTATGGTAATGTTTCGGGCCGGGCCAAGCCTTGGGTTGGACCAGTACGGGTCCAGGCTTTATTGTCAGGCCCGTTGAGAACTCTAACAGCATGTATGTCCCCGTGACGCACATTAGCCTAATGTAAAGGGCATTAAAAGTCTAAATATTGTAGATCACATAATAGGCAGAATAATTGAAACATCAGAAGACGACCCCATGATGCACATTAGCACGGGGTACCCAATATGCATGTTTTAAGATGTGTGTGTGTATTTATGCAAGCTTGAAGGCAAAATAATTGAAACTTCAGAAGACGTCCCCATGATGCACATTTAGCACGGAGTCCCCAAGATGCATGTTTTAAGATGTGTGTGTGTTTGTTTGTGTGTGTGTATTTATATGTCCCCATGATGCACATTAGCTTAAAGTGTGTTAAATGTCCCCATATATCACAGAACTGAAAGTGTGTTCTAAATACCTACTATGTAACAAAATTGTATATTGGACTACATCAGGATGTTGTAATACTAGTAACATTATCTTACATGAGTTATTTCGAACTCGCTTTTATCCAAAGCAACTTCCAATAAGTGCATTCAACATTGATAGTCAAGTGCACTACTTTCACATGCCTAACTCTTTTAAATATTCAATGAATCTTATTCTAAACAGATGTTGAATGGCATGCCTGCAACAGGGGGTGGAGACTCCCCCACAGACACACATGGCTCCAGCAGTTGCCAAGACATCCACTTCCATTGAAAAGGTAAATGGGGAGAGCACACCTTACAAGGATGTTGTGTAATGTCCTAATGTCTAGTATGACTGTCCGTTCTCTCACACACTCACTCGGTATAATGATGTAAATTTAACAACATAGCCGCAGCCAACTGGTGGTGTTTTTTCAGGCCCGTTGAGAACTCTAACAGCATGTATGTCCCCGTGACGCACATTAGCCTAATGTAAAGGGCATTAAAAGTCTAAATATTGTAGATCACATAATAGGCAGAATAATTGAAACATCAGAAGACTACCCCATGATGCACATTAGCACGGGGTACCCAATATGCATGTTTTAAGATGTGTGTGTGTATTTATGCAAGCTTGAAGGCAAAATAATTGAAACTTCAGAAGACGTCCCCATGATGCACATTTAGCACAGAGTCCCCAAGATGCATGTTTTAAGATGTGTGTGTGTTTGTTTGTGTGTGTGTATTTATATGTCCCCATGATGCACATTAGCTTAAAGTGTGTTAAATGTCCCCATATATCACAGAACTGAAAGTGTGTTCTAAATACCTACTATGTAACAAAATTGTATATTGGACTACATCAGGATGTTGTAATACTAGTAACATTATCTTACATGAGTTATTTCGAACTCGCTTTTATCCAAAGCAACTTCCAATAAGTGCATTCAACATTGATAGTCAAGTGCACTACTTTCACATGCCTAACTCTTTTAAATATTCAATGAATCTTATTCTAAACAGATGTTGAATGGCATGCCTGCAACAGGGGGTGGAGACTCCCCCACAGACACACATGGCTCCAGCAGTTGCCAAGACATCCACTTCCATTGAAAAGGTAAATGGGGAGAGCACACCTTACAAGGATGTTGTGTAATGTCCTAATGTCTAGTATGACTGTCCGTTCTCTCACACACTCACTCGGTATAATGATGTAAATTTAACAACATAGCCGCAGCCAACTGGTGGTGTTTTTTCCTTTACTGGGGCTTATCAGACTTAACATTATGGTAATGTTTCGGGCCGGGCCAAGCCTTGGGTTGGACCAGTTCGGGTCCAGGCTTTATTGTCAGGCCCGTTGAGAACTCTAACAGCATGTATGTCCCCGTGACGCACATTAGCCTAATGTAAAGGGCATTAAAAGTCTAAATATTGTAGATCACATAATAGGCAGAATAATTGAAACATCAGAAGACGTCCCCATGATGCACATTAGCACGGGGTACCCAATATGCATGTTTTAAGATGTGTGTGTGTATTTATGCAAGCTTGAAGGCAAAATAATTGAAACTTCAGAAGACGTCCCCATGATGCACATTTAGCACGGAGTCCCCAAGATGCATGTTTTAAGATATGTGTGTGTTTGTTTGTGTGTGTGTATTTATATGTCCCCGTGATGCACATTAGCTTAAAGTGTGTTAAATGTCCCCATATATCACAGAACTGAAAGTGTGTTCTAAATACCTACTATGTAACAAAATGGTATATTGGACTACATCAGGATGTTGTAATACTACTAAGATTATCTTACATGAGTTATTTCGAACTCGCTTTTATCCAAAGCAACTTCCAATAAGTGCATTCAACATTGATAGTCAAGTGCACTACTTTCACATGCCTAACTCTTTTAAATATTCAATGAATCTTATTCTAAACAGATGTTGAATGACATGCCTGCAACAGGGGTTGGAGACTCCCCAACAGACACACATGGCTCCAGCAGTTGCCAAGACATCCACTTCCATTGAAAAGGTAAATGGGGAAAGCACACCTTACAAGGATGTTGTGTAATGTCCTAATGTCTAGTATGACTGTCCGTTCTCTCACACACTCACTCGGTATAATGATGTAAATTTAACAACATAGCCGCAGCCAACTGGTGGTGTTTTTTCAGGCCCGTTGAGAACTCTAACAGCATGTATGTCCCCGTGACGCACATTAGCCTAATGTAAAGGGCAATAAAAGTCTAAATATTGTAGATCACATAATAGGCAGAATAATTGAAACATCAGAAGACGACCCCATGATGCACATTAGCACGGGGTACCCAATATGCATGTTTTAAGATGTGTGTGTGTATTTATGCAAGCTTGAAGGCAAAATAATTGAAACTTCAGAAGACGTCCCCATGATGCACATTTAGCACGGAGTCCCCAAGATGCATGTTTTAAGATGTGTGTGTGTTTGTTTGTGTGTGTGTATTTATATGTCCCCATGATGCACATTAGCTTAAAGTGTGTTAAATGTCCCCATATATCACAGAACTGAAAGTGTGTTCTAAATACCTACTATGTAACAAAATTGTATATTGGACTACATCAGGATGTTGTAATACTAGTAACATTATCTTACATGAGTTATTTCGAACTCGCTTTTATCCAAAGCAACTTCCAATAAGTGCATTCAACATTGATAGTCAAGTGCACTACTTTCACATGCCTAACTCTTTTAAATATTCAATGAATCTTATTCTAAACAGATGTTGAATGGCATGCCTGCAACAGGGGGTGGAGACTCCCCCACAGACACACATGGCTCCAGCAGTTGCCAAGACATCCACTTCCATTGAAAAGGTAAATGGGGAGAGCACACCTTACAAGGATGTTGTGTAATGTCCTAATGTCTAGTATGACTGTCCGTTCTCTCACACACTCACTCTGTATAATGATGTAAATTTAACAACATAGCCGCAGCCAACTGTTTTTTTTTTTCCTTTACTGGGGCTTATCAGACTTAACATTATGGTAATGTTTCGGGCCGGGCCAAGCCTTGGGTTGGACCAGTTCGGGTCCAGGCTTTATTGTCAGGCCCGTTGAGAACTCTAACAGCATGTATGTCCCCGTGACGCACATTAGCCTAATGTAAAGGGCATTAAAAGTCTAAATATTGTAGATCACATAATAGGCAGAATAATTGAAACATCAGAAGACGTCCCCATGATGCACATTAGCACGGGGTACCCAATATGCATGTTTTAAGATGTGTGTGTGTATTTATGCAAGCTTGAAGGCAAAATAATTGAAACTTCAGAAGACGTCCCCATGATGCACATTTAGCACGGAGTCCCCAAGATGCATGTTTTAAGATATGTGTGTGTTTGTTTGTGTGTGTGTATTTATATGTCCCCGTGATGCACATTAGCTTAAAGTGTGTTAAATGTCCCCATATATCACAGAACTGAAAGTGTGTTCTAAATACCTACTATGTAACAAAATGGTATATTGGACTACATCAGGATGTTGTAATACTACTAACATTATCTTACATGAGTTATTTCGAACTCGCTTTTATCCAAAGCAACTTCCAATAAGTGCATTCAACATTGATAGTCAAGTGCACTACTTTCACATGCCTAACTCTTTTAAATATTCAATGAATCTTATTCTAAACAGATGTTGAATGACATGCCTGCAACAGGGGTTGGAGACTCCCCAACAGACACACATGGCTCCAGCAGTTGCCAAGACATCCACTTCCATTGAAAAGGTAAATGGGGACAGCACACCTTACAAGGATGTTGTGTAATGTCCTAATGTCTAGTATGACTGTCCGTTCTCTCACACACTCACTCGGTATAATGATGTAAATTTAACAACATAGCCGCAGCCAACTGGTGGTGTTTTTTCAGGCCCGTTGAGAACTCTAACAGCATGTATGTCCCCGTGACGCACATTAGCCTAATGTAAAGGGCAATAAAAGTCTAAATATTGTAGATCACATAATAGGCAGAATAATTGAAACATCAGAAGACGACCCCATGATGCACATTAGCACGGGGTACCCAATATGCATGTTTTAAGATGTGTGTGTGTATTTATGCAAGCTTGAAGGCAAAATAATTGAAACTTCAGAAGACGTCCCCATGATGCACATTTAGCACGGAGTCCCCAAGATGCATGTTTTAAGATGTGTGTGTGTTTGTTTGTGTGTGTGTATTTATATGTCCCCATGATGCACATTAGCTTAAAGTGTGTTAAATGTCCCCATATATCACAGAACTGAAAGTGTGTTCTAAATACCTACTATGTAACAAAATTGTATATTGGACTACATCAGGATGTTGTAATACTAGTAACATTATCTTACATGAGTTATTTCGAACTCGCTTTTATCCAAAGCAACTTCCAATAAGTGCATTCAACATTGATAGTCAAGTGCACTACTTTCACATGCCTAACTCTTTTAAATATTCAATGAATCTTATTCTAAACAGATGTTGAATGGCATGCCTGCAACAGGGGGTGGAGACTCCCCCACAGACACACATGGCTCCAGCAGTTGCCAAGACATCCACTTCCATTGAAAAGGTAAATGGGGAGAGCACACCTTACAAGGATGTTGTGTAATGTCCTAATGTCTAGTATGACTGTCCGTTCTCTCACACACTCACTCTGTATAATGATGTAAATTTAACAACATAGCCGCAGCCAACTGTTTTTTTTTTTCCTTTACTGGGGCTTATCAGACTTAACATTATGGTAATGTTTCGGGCCGGGCCAAGCCTTGGGTTGGACCAGTTCGGGTCCAGGCTTTATTGTCAGGCCCGTTGAGAACTCTAACAGCATGTATGTCCCCGTGACGCACATTAGCCTAATGTAAAGGGCATTAAAAGTCTAAATATTGTAGATCACATAATAGGCAGAATAATTGAAACATCAGAAGACGTCCCCATGATGCACATTAGCACGGGGTACCCAATATGCATGTTTTAAGATGTGTGTGTGTATTTATGCAAGCTTGAAGGCAAAATAATTGAAACTTCAGAAGACGTCCCCATGATGCACATTTAGCACGGAGTCCCCAAGATGCATGTTTTAAGATGTGTGTTTGTTTGTGTGTGTGTTTTTATATGGCCCCGTGATGCACATTAGCTTAAAGTGTGTTAAATGTCCCCATATATCACAGAACTGAAAGTGTGTTCTAAATACCTACTATCTATCTACGACTGTCTTTTATTGGTTTGGGTTTTATTGGTGTGTATTTGTTAACCCCCTGCACTGCATGTTTTGTATTGATTTTATTGTTGTATTGCACAAGTTGTTTTTCGTGCTAGGCCTGTCCCCTTTCTTTCCCCAAATGTATTTGAGCTAATTATATACTTTTCACTTTATTATCTTATCTGCCTCACTGATGTATTGCCCTAACCTTTTAATATATACTGTGTAGTTATATATAAATAAAGTTGTTACATTTTCCACAAATGCCTCTCGTACATTGTTCCTGTTAAAGGGGAAGTTGGTCAAAGTTTACACTCTAGGGGTTCCTCCTGCCCCCTCAACAAGCGGGAGGTGGCGTAGTCAGGATATTAGTACCAATTTGTTCGCTTGTACAATTAAAATTGTTGTTCTACAATTTATGTGTAATTTATTTATGTCAACATTGTGCATTATCTATGTCAGGGTTGGGCAACTTTGATGATGGAGAGGGCCACTATATTTTCAGTCACTCCAGGGGGTCACAATGCATATACTGTCAAAAATAGCAGTCTACAAGCTCAAAATGTGTTGTGCTTTGATGCGTTTTGAGCTTGTAGATTGGCTATTTTTTAATTGGAAAACTGAATTATGTTTTAGCTATTTTTGAATTGGTTATGGTTTTGAATTATTATTATTATTATTATTATTATTATTTTCCCAAATGGATTCATATGGTATGTTACCTTAATAACTTAATTACAAATTAATTGGACATGAAAGAAGGCAATAACATTTTAATACTAGTATTAAGTCATTAAGGGCGTTTTACTAGTTAGTAATTACACTTGTTGCAAGGTCCCCATTAATCACATTAGAGCGGACCTTGTGTGAATTATTTAAATGATATTCAAATGAGGTCCCCATCAACCATGTTAACCAGATTTTTCACAAGTCCCCATATGGCATGGTCCAGCAATTACTTCATCAATTCTGATATTTAAAGTCGTGTATAAGCTTACAAAGCCATAGTTGTTATACCTGATTTTTTTCATAGCTGTATAACCTTTAGAAAGGGTGGTCCCCACGAGGGATGAAAAAAATGTTGGTCCCCACAAACCACAAAAACCAGTATGTGTGTGTGTGTGTGTGTGTGTGTGTGCGTGTACTGTATACAGTATATAGTATATGAGTCGGTCGTTGTGAGCTTGTGTGAATGTGGGAAGTGAAGACGCTGGCGTCACCCAATGTATAAATGAATGAACCATTGTAAAGCGCTTTGAGTAGGCACGTAGTGCATAGAAAAGCGTTATAAAAATGCAATTCATTATTATTACACACACACACACACACACACACACACACACACACACACACACAATGTATTTATGCATCTATTGATTTATTCCTAGACCTATAATGTTAATGGAATGTCAATGGGAGATTTGTAGGCATTTACCAATTCCAACAAGAGAGCGTCAGACAAAACCAGTAGGATGTTTGCCTGGGAGGAGATTTTCTATTTCTGCTGGTATTATGGGCCAATTAGATACGCTGCAGGCACACTCTTCCCGCTTGGAAACGGCTCAAGGAGTGTAATGTAATCTGAAACATGCATTGGATGGCAGAAATATTCCGTCTTCACAGATAATCCCCCTCACTAAAATCTGTATATACCAAGGGCTCAATCTCGTACACCCATATGTTTTATTTGCAGTGCCGTGGCAATCGATTGACCATTTTAATCCTGGCATCCATATGTACAGTAATAATAGGCGAACATGAAAGCAAAAAAATAGCAGGTCTACACGCTCACAACAATGACTTGCATTGTGATGCATTGCATTGCATTGTGAGCTTGAAGATATTCTATACTCTTTTTTTCTTTTTCTTTTTTGATTTCAGGTGTTTTACTCAATTAGACTGAATTCATGGAACAAGGTTATTAGCTCTGTATTGTTTGGGATCATTTGCATTCAAATCTAAGGTTACGTTTCAATTTAAAAAGAGACACAACATAATGGTATTCTTCAACCTCGTAAAGACTGTATAACCTCCATTCCAAAGTGTATTTCATACTTCTACTCCACATCAAACGGGCACAGAAAAATAAACCTAACAACCCCTGTGGGGTTGTTTATGGTCAAAGTAAAGTGAATCCTGATTAAACAAAGCAACACAAGATGTGAAGAAGCCGCTCAATGGCACAAATGTTTATTTATTTAGTTTAGTAAATGTTCTGCTATTCTGCTACTAAACAACTGCCACGCAAACATAAATGGACCTTCTGTCATTTGATATTGGTTTCCTCACTCATTATTTATTTATTGGAAATATCTTTGATTGAGAATCACAGTGCAATCTGTCGGCGTAATTCATTAATTTGCCCAATGATTTACCAAATGAAAATATGGTTGGGGAGCATAAGATTTGAAATGGCTTCGCTATAGCAGCATCCTTATCGATCAGGCCAGCTGTACTCCATAAAAACATATACTGTAATTAATAATTACAATATAAATAAAAGTAATTCCACTACATTTATCTACTGCATGGCTTTTGAAAACAAGTTGATATGTGAAACTTGGACACCTTTAAATTCCACATTGTAACATATTTTTCCGGCGAGATGAATCTCAACATTTCAAACACTACTAGAAAAAGCTCTTCTGAACGATCGAGATCAATCATTCACACGGTTCAACGGCATGATGTCCTCTTTAATAATCAAAGGCACTTTCAGCCCCTTTCAAACATACGTAACTATTCAATAAAATACAAGTTGTTTGTACTGTCTATTTCCTCAGAATGCCATCTGCTGCAAGGTTCTTATATGGTAATGTAAAAGTCAATAAAATGGCCTGGGTGTCTTTTTATTTTTGTAAGACTACTACTCCTCTGTGGTGAAATTCAGCGGAAAGTAAAGGTCAAGGATTTTCAAGGTCACACTGCGGTATAGTCTCATTCAGCATCAAAACCCATTAATGTCCCAGAAAGCACAGTTCGTCACTACAAACACAAAGAGAACTCTCGGGCAGCAGATTTCTACTCGGCAACAAACGGTGCTATCAAACAAACTGTCCATGACTTTCGACGTGGCTGGTTTGAACTAGTGCACCATTATCACAACCATCATCACTCAGCTCGGCTGTCACTACCATCACACGCATTTACCCTCAACAGCTGAACTATACTCCTGAAAATCTCATCTGTTGTCTTTTAGGCTGTCAATCACTTCAATTAGAAGCAACCCTGATGCTAATCCTATGCATTATATACCTTGATATCCACAGGGCACACCTCAGGGCTCACATGTCCTAGTTGGAGGCTGTAATCCCCCCCCGAAATGTGTCTTTCCTCTCGATCTCATTGCGGCAAGCTGTATTTCTGTACTACATCTAGACTGGCAGCTGCTGCAAACTCGCACTTCATTTTGTGGGGAGTCGCTGCATGAAACTCAAAGTCCAGAGAAACACAAATAATGCAGGCCAAAAATATAACATTTCTCTCTATATGCACTGTTTTTTTTTGTAGTTTAACCCATTTTGACCTGAGGACGATTCTACAAATCTGTCTTCTAAATCCTGACAGTTTTCTGAAAAGCCCTATGTTTCTGTGTCAGTCGTTCTCAAACATTTTCATGTCAAGGACCCCCAAGATTATATGTAATTGGCCGCCGACCCCCCATCTGAAAATACGTTGTTCCAGGGACCCCCCCAGATGCAAAGATTTGAGTAAAAAATGTTCGCCACATTTTCACAACTTTTCAAAAATAGCAGATCTACAAGCTCATAGCGCGGTACTCGGTGCCACGCTATGAGCTTGTAGATCTGCTATTTTTTCAATAGCTAAAAGGGGTTCCCGACTTCCCGCCCAAAATGGGTTAAGCTGTAGCATTAAAGAACCGAAGGTCTGAGAATGCTTTGAAGGTTTTACTCATAACCAAATGTGCTGGGTTTCCTCTCATGCACCTCATCAAGGTTTCCTCCCTCTGTGTGTGTGTGTGTCTGCATGGCCTGTTGAGCTATGCATAGGAGAGGAGCCAGTACAAAGAGAATCCCAGATCAACCCCAGCACGTCGACAGCAGATGAATACAGTCAAGCACAAGAGGCCCAAACAGCACTGCCTGGAAAATGAAACCTGCACATAAAAGCTTGTTGCAAATGTCCCCTTGTTGTACGTTTACTCCTTAATTACTTTATCAACAGTTACAATACCAAAAAATTATATTTTAGTTTCGGTTAACAAAGATATTTCACGAGGTATACGTTACAGTGATTTTCTTTTCTTTGTGAAAATGGATCACTTCCACAGACATCGAGTTGGTGGTTAGAGTATGTGTCATCATCACCACATGTGGTTTAGGAATTCAGCTGTTCAGTGACAGAATGTCGGAATACTCAAAATGGGTGAGTTAAGTGACTTCGAGTGTGCTATGATCCTCAATGCCAGGCATGATGGTTTCAGTATCTTAAAAACAAACCGTCCTTTGGGCCATTCATACTTAGGACTGTTGCTGACTGGACCCCAAAACATGCAATCAGCAGCAGTCCGGTAGGCAAAACTGCTCATTGATGACAACAATTGAACCAAAATGGCCAGATGTAAGCTAATAGCCAAGCCACAAACATGCAAAAAACAGGAGAGCACAGGAGTCTCATTTTGGGTACTAGCTTCAAAGCCTTCAATTTCTGTATCATTTTTGTTCTCCCAGGACGTTGTGCCTCGTTGTGCTGATTTGACAGGAATTCTGAAGCCATTCTCATCTATATTGGTGGATTGGATTGATACAAATCTCACACAGAGACAGGAAAGTGCTATAGATTGTACAGATCCTTTTCTTAATTACTATTGAGAAAGTTGTCATTAGTGTAGCTGAAATGTTACTAGTCCGGCAAAAAAAAGAGCTTGTGTAAGTCAGTCAATGTCCTCCCTAACATGCACAGTTTGCACACTAAGGTGTATTGTTAGATAATTAAACACAGTATGCTGAGTGTTAAATAAAACAAAACAAAACAAAACAAAACAAAACAAAACAAAACAAAACAAAACAAAATAAAATAAAATAAAATAAAATAAAATAAAATAAAATAAAATAAAATAAAATAAAATAAAATAAAATAAAATAAAATAAAATAAAATAAAATAAAATAAAATAAAATAAAATAAAATAAAATAAAATAAAATAAAATAAAATAAAATAAAATAAGAAAATAAAAACATAAAAAAGTATTATGTCATATACACTCACTATTTTCTATCTCTCAAATACATATTGGGAACCGTTTATTTGTAATTTGATCTCTTTGAATATCTGGAGTTCAAGAATAATATAGGGATAGTGATAAAGCTAATTCTCGTTACTTTCTATTCAGTTGAACATTACATTCAACTGATTTCAGAAGAACGGGTCACCTTTCATCAATCATTATTTTATTTTTTAAACAATATGTTTATTGTTTTTTTCGTTTTTTCATACATGTACACAACATGGAGCGGAGAGGGTCAATACAGCAGACCAAGAGACAAAAACAAAAGACAGAACAAAACAAAATGACAACAACAAAAGCAAATCATTTAGCAGAAGTCAGTATATAAACAGATATATTAATCATTATTAATACAATATATTTAAAAATGGTTTACACAGATCTTTAAAAAATCTATGAACTTTGAACAACTTTCTAAATCATGTGCCTTCTTCGTTTGAGGCCGCATCACAGTAAACCTGCTGAAAATGGGTAAATGAACTGCAACAGCCACATCAATTATGCAATTATGAGTCCTTTAATTATGTTTTGCCTTTAACCACGCTGCAAATAAAATAAAACTGAAGCTAAGACTAGCTTTAACGTATCGGGTAATGATGGGATAACGTTGGACAAATTTGATACAAATGGACAAAGCAAACCACTGGCTTAATACTACAATGGAGGAAAAAACTTGGATATACTTAATTCCTGGCTGCAAAAGCAGCCTTCCAGTCCAGTCTTTTTTAATACAAATGAATGGATATTCCTTTGTGGAAAATGTTTGAAGTTTCCTCACACTCAGCATGAATTACACAGTCTAGGCGATTCAAGTTTAGTTTAAATAAAAGATTTTCTAAGAACACAGAATTGGTGTGTTTAGGCTTATACATGTGGCTTGGGATATTGATTTATCCAGATTTGAAGAAGCGAAAGTTTCATCTTGAAGGAAGTTAAAGTGCAAAAGCAAGGCATTTTACAAGCGCTTCATTTCCAACAAAATTAAATCAAAGAGAACTCGCTGCTATTTTTTTCTCCCTCCCTTGCCCCTTTCATTTGCTTAATCTATTAATCTATTCTCTTTTATCTGTGTGAGATTAGATCAGACCTTTGCTGTATCCGTGCAATAGCAGTCTCTGCCGCTGGTGTCACCGTGCGGTGCTACCATGTCAACCACCTATTTTAGGACTGACTGGAGGTTTTTGCTAAATTGTGTTGACATACAATGTACTGAAAGAACATGTATCTTTAACTATTTGCATTTTTTATTAAGAACTACATACATAAAGCACTGATGGCATAATGTGCATTCATTATTTATGTTTGGATGATCTGAAGTGCATTCAGTTCCTTCCCCTGTGTCATCAGAAAAGTGTACAATATTACAGGACAGAAGGCTTTTGCATTCCTGAGTCTGACATTTAAATATCCTATTTCGGCCTATTTGGGCATGGTGCCTACATGTCTTTGATGCCAATATCCAAAATGGACAGTATAAATGATCCTATTGACCTATGATCAATTATTGACACTGCTGCAGCTGCAACATGATCAAACCTGGCCGATGACTGTGAGCTAAATACAGTATGTCCTTAGTTCATTCAAATGTTAGCACTATGCTGCTGTCACATCTTTCTGTGATGTGAGAACATTGCCCCCTACTGATTGCTTATTGCAGTGATTCTCAAGCTTTTTCATGTCAAGGATGTCCTATGTAATTTGTCCACCACGGGGTGGAAATACTTTGTGCCATGGACCCACATACAATTAAATATTCCAAAATCTTCATATTTTTTAATAGCTGATGTATACAGCAGGGTGAAAGTGGCAGATTTGTATGCTATATTAACTGCTTTTTTTGGCTGAGGATCCTCTGGAACCGCCTCAAGGATCCCGGGCCCCACTTTGAGAACCTTTCTTATTGCATACTTTGGAAGGTTGGTAGAGAGGGTTCATCATTTATATTTTGTTGTATGATTAGTGTCGCTTGCTAAAATAATGGATTTTCGAAAGAGAAATGTGACACATCCCATGTCATGTCCATTTAATGTCATTACTTAAATACACAAGAGGGAAATTGCAATTGACATACCATCATCCCTATCCATCATGTTCATACGACTAAATACATCCTTGCTCGACATACGCAAGTCCAATCCAAAGCAGTGAAGCACAGTTCTCGTTATTATCGTCTAGCTGAGCCATTCAACAGACCGGTTAGCAGATTTACAATGAACGGCAATGTCCCTCATGACTCACGAGAAATATTTGGTATTCCAGCTATACAGCCCTCCAACTGATGTTAATCTGTATTCAAACAGTCTGTCATGTCAGATGAAAGCATCCAATTAGAAGTCAATTCTACTCGCTATTTCCCATCAGGCCAGCACCATTTACATTCTCTCTCAGCTCAGCTAAGACAGCTCTGTGCCAGAGAGTTGCAGGGAATTCACTCCTGGTGAGTGTATGAGCAGCCCCTGCTGTGAACAACGTATGAAAACAAGTGTTTTATTGTAATCAGAGACAGAGTCCAGTCTAGTAAACGTCTCATCCCTTCCTTGTGGCTGTAATGTGGGGAGACACAAGGTAAACTACCAATCTTTTTCTTACACCCTGGTTGAAAAACGGAGCAGCGCAGAGTGCCGATGATGCTTTGAACTGAAGCCTCATGCTGTGAGGTTACCACAGGCACTCAGCATGACGCTTGTCCCCTCACCAGGTGTTCTTAGTAGAGATGAGCTGCTGATTGAATTTCACTCTACCGCCCACATGATAATGCTGGATTTAAAGTACGTGTTGCTCTCACACAAATATCCCCCCGCCCTGGTGCATGCTTGCTCAGGCTAGCTTTGAGAATATCGGCTTAGTGATTATATGGGTGGCATTATGCCATTTTCATGACAAGCACAGCCTTAGTCCATTTGGAATAAAATAAAGCATCTGCATTAGGCATATTTTCAAATGCACTTGCCCACAATTGAATGACCTCATTCATAGATGTTTAGGTGGTTCCCCTTTGGTATTATGTGCTCCAGTTTGAAGAATGAATGAATTTCATTCATCATCATTAGCAAAGGGGCGTATTTTTGGTAAGTCAAAGACAGTGTGGGTCCATTTTAACAGAGACAGAAAATAGATGCATCACTTACCATTTCTTTTCAGCCCTGCACTTGTGCAGTGTCAGCCCATTATTGGATTAGTTGTATTTTGGGGATACTCCCATGCCAGGAGAGGCATGCTAATTCTTTCTGGAAAACAGAATTACATTCATATTTTAGATGGCCTATAATATGGCTCATACATCATCATTTGCTCCTGTGAAAATGTTACAGCATGGAATTTTTACCAAGTTTAATTAAATTCTACCATCCATTCTCATGTAATTCTCATGTCCATTCCCACCAATACCTTCATGATATCCCACCAGCCAGAGATGGGCATTATTTGCAATACATACAATTTGAAATACTTTTTTGTATTTAAAACACATTGTAAATGTATTTTCTGTATTTTGGAATACAGAAAATACGTATTTCAAATACTGCCCATCTCTGCCACCAGCATCCAAGTTCTTTTTTTTTTTTTTTTTTTTAGGGGCGCCCCTCCTATTCCCAGCTTTCCGGGTTTGTGTGAACACAAACATTGGCTTGTGATTGGCTGATCACCCCATAGCGATGATTTGATTGGCTGAGCATATTGAAGCTAAAAGTGAGGGCAGAAAAGTGAAGACGGAAAAGTGAGGACGCATATTATTTGTGATTGGCCAGAATGAGATGATGTATGATGATAAGAGCGCCCCTCAGTACTTCACACGGGTGTCTTTTATTTTCTTCTTTTTTTTGTTAATCAGAAATACCTTGATTGTGATTGTGCTATACCGAAGCTACATTGAAAACATAGCTTTGCAAGCCACCAATTACTTCATAAATTAATTGTGGTTTAATTTGTTTAAATAAAGCCACCTAAAAAAAAGCAGTTTGAATAACTACTATTTAAAATTGACAACGTTACACGTGTAATGTCATATTAAACTTCACGCAAGCAAAGTAATATAATAACAATAATAATACACAGTATATGATTTATATAGCGCTTTTCAAGGTACTCAAAGTCGCTTTACAGGACAAATCGAATAAAAACAACTTTATTAGGAAAATAAACTAGTTAAAAGTTAAAAAGTATGTAGGGAAAGCAAGTCTGAAAAGGTGGGTTTTGAGTGTGCTTTTGAACGTGGTGAAAGTCTGTGTTAATACTACTACTATTATCATTGTTGTTATTATTATTTGAAGAAGAGAGTGTATAAATTCTCAGCTAGCCCAGCTCACAACTCAAAGTAGACACACCTGAGCACCCGTCACGAAGATGCCAAAAGCCGTCTAAAAAAACGGGAAAGACGCCCGCAACGAGCAGCTTTTGGCCGCGCATGGAATCCCAAGTGTGCTTACACCCAGTCTGAGAGATTCTGGAGATTCCATGATGACGCTGTCGCTATGTGAGCACTGAGCAATGCCCCTCCCCTTTTGCACATACAGTACTTGGCAAAGGTCAAGTGTGTGGTGGTGGTTGCCTAATGAATGCATTGCTTCATTGCTTGTGTGTGTGTGTGTGTGTGTGTGTGTGTGTGTGTGTGTGTGTGTGTGTGTGTGTGTGTGTGTGTGTGTGTGTGTGTGTGCGTGGTAGTGAAAAAAGCACACAAAAAGTACAGCAGCAGGTGTGCTCACAGTCAAGTGTCAACAGAGAATAGTCACTACAAATCTATCAATAATAGTTTACACTGATTTGTAGATCAGCAAATTTGTAGATCAGCAAATACATAACCCTAATTAGGCTACACGTACAGCATGAATAATGAATAAAGATAACTCTGTCTGCATGGTAGCCTACTTAAAGAACAACTTTAGGTTTTTTTTCCAACCAAGGTTCATGTGTTATGTAAAAGGTGATTGTTAATTATTTTATTTTATTTTGTCATTTGCTGCTTTCTTTCTTTTTAGCGTTTTTAGCTATTTTAGACAATGGGGGCGGGGGCATTCGAACAAGTAGCTAAATATGTAATTTTCTTTAGAAACATTTAGGCGATTTCTTTATTATTATTTTACTGTAGTCCTACTAGACCCCAGGAAATGACACCTGGCTATAGCAGTTTTTTTCTGTGCCTGAACGAACACCTGGAACCTATGGGGCTGCCATACTGTGTGTCGTAGGCTCAATCGTCAGTTTGTCACCTCCTCCTTTTATTTTATTATTATTATTATTTTTATACATTTTTTATCCCACGATTTTGCAACCCATTTTTTCACCCAGTGTCAATTATCTAATGTAATCCTGGGCGCTACATTTCCTCTGCCAACCTGGGGAGGCAGCGGACTGACCTCATGCTTCCTACTATGCATGAGGAGTCCAAGCTGCCTGACAGGGGAGAGTTTCCCCGGCAGAACGTAGCGTGTGGAAGGAACACGTTATTCCAACCAGTTCCTTTCCCCTCCATCAGGCGCCCCGGCTGGCCAGGCGGAGGTAGTTTAGAGACCAGACTTACTGCATGTTTTTTGTGAGGTATGCCCTACGCACCCTAGGGGACACGGGGAGAACATGCAAACTCCACACAGAAAGGCCCTTTTATATAGGCACTGCCTGATGACGCAGAGGAGAGAACACGCCCACAGCGCCCACAGCGTCCCCAAGTCCTTATATTATTGTACTTTGATCTGTTTTAGTTACACCGAGGAAAGAAATGTGCTCATTAACTGCGAGACCTGCATCTGAACTCTGTTGGCAGAGTTGTGCAGAGCTGTCAGGAGATCAAAGCGAGAGAGCTCAGTGTATGACTTATTATTAACACCTACTTAATGAAGTAGTCTATACCTAACCTGGCAGTCTTTTTTTCTGTTTATTAGTAGTAACACCATCTACATCTCTCTATGCCAATAACAAATCTGTATAAGAAGTAAATACATAAATAGGTATAATCAATTCATGAATATATATTAAAAAATCACACCCGTGTGCACTGTGAACTGAGTGGTGTAAGGTATTATATAGCCTGATCAGCTGTGGTCTGACGTAATGAAATCACACCCGTGTGAATTGGGTGACCATAGCAACCGTGCTCATTTTTTGAGCACAGACAGACAGACAGACAGACTAACAAAGCCAGTTGTAGGAGTGGTTTACACCACTCAAAAACACACATTCAACAATGGATAACCATAGAAGTTAGAACATGGCTTAGAGTTGACGACAGAGTACAGCATCTTGCAATGGGTTTGGTCCACAAGATTCACAACACCACCAAGATACCCATGATGTATGTATCTGTCTAAATACTTCACTAATGTCAATGAAGTCCACACCCACAACACCAGAGGGAGCTCAACAAAACATGTGCAACCCAGATTCGGCACAAACAAGGGACTAAATTAATTTCGCTCCTATGCCACAAAAATGTGGAACGCCCTACCAACAGTCATTATAAGACATGTGAATCCCTTGACTCCTTCAAAACCGCTCTCAAAGGGCACCTACGGACGGCTGCAATTCGAAACTGGCCCCGTAAAATCTGAATCCCCCACCACTGTATATGCTTTTCCCCCCTTTTTACCTCCTTTATGATTTCCTGTTTTTGGCTATATAGAAGTCAAGTGTCTATTTGTACGTCTCTAAATGTTATGATGAATTGAAAACGGTGGACCCTTGTAAACAAGTGTAATGCTTTATGGTGTCGTCCACTCACAGTCATTCTGCAAACTGTTAATAAATACTTCAATCAATCAATCAATCAATCAATCAATCAATCAATCAATCAATCAATACTGAGCAGTGTGGGCACCATCTTTTAAAATGTTAAAATCATGTATATATATATATTTACATTATTTCCGACCATCTTCCAAAGCAACGCCTCTCGATGACCCCGGGGGTAGGTAGGGTAGGGTAGGGGTACCCCATCCCGGCCCGACCCCACAAGCACTGCCAGAAGGGTTGGCTTCTTCTCGCCATCGTGTTCCTTTTGGCCAAGAAAAGATTTATTGGCTTAAAGCGCAGTCAGTCAAAATGTTGTCTGTCGCCGCGTCCAATCGGCGATGGCGTCTCAGGTCCCACCAGGGAAACGTAGGCTCGTAAATCCACCATTCACATGTAAGGTTACTTGGACTTGCTGTCAAAACAACGAGGAAGGCAACACCATAGCTTAAATCTTTACCGCAAGAGACGATATACATTTATGTTAGATCATAGATGCGGCCGTTTAGATATTTATTTTTAAGTTATTTGCCAATCGTCGTCACCGATCTTCGGCATGCTGACTTTCCATTGAGTACATGGACGGAGTGGCAGACTGGCAGTTATATAACTGCATTGTGTAGCGCTTAGTTAGCTGCTTTAGCACGGCGGCGCTGGGCCCTGGTGTCAGTCAGATGAGGTAGCTAATGCTAACGTAACCAGTTGGCGTTTATTATATCACCTCGGCTCGAATGTTACACAATCCTACGGTTCGGGCAGGTTTAGGTTATATAGGTCTGATCGAAGAGCATTGATAGAAGAAGCGATAGACACGCGGCAGATGAGTCGTTTAGCACGACGAGGTTAATAGACACTATCCATACACTATCAGTATCAACCAAACTGGACAAAACGTTGGATCTGGTCGGGTTTAAGACGGGTTCAGCGGGATCGCTGACCCCTCAGAAGAAGATGAAGAAGAGGAAGGAGCTGAATGCCCTGATCGGACTTGGGGACAGTAAAAGGAAGAAGACCAAGAAAGGGTCCGGTCACCGGCTCCTCAGAACCGAGCCTCCGGACTCCGAATCCGACTCCAGCTCCGACGACGATGAGTTCAGCAACATGGGCACCGTTGCAGCCTTTGGAAAGTAAGTCATTTATACGGTAAACCACAGAGATTAATCAATGAGTCAAGTGTTTCCTATGGCAGTGGTTCTCAATCTTTTGCTGACCCCTAATTAAAACGTTTTGTGCCAGGGACCCCCACGCCTACCCCCATACAACTTTTGTGATTGTTATTTTTTTGAAAATCGCAGATCTACAAGCTTCAAACATTGTAGCTATTGTAATAATAGCCTCAGCTTGAATTTAATATAAGTAAGTAGTAAGTACTTACTTAATTTATATAGCGTCTGTCATGATCTGCTATTCTATAGGGTTAAAGTGGATATACTGTACTGATTTTGATGATGTACTTTTGATACACGCTGTAACTGGGGGAGGGACTCAGTTCGAGACCTATGGCACCATCAATGTTGCATGAGTATGTGAAATATTAATGTCATCTCTGTGCTTGGCATTCTTTTCAGGAGAAGTTACACAAAGTGTTGCACTGTGTGCTACCCCTTGTTGCTGTTCATCATACTAGCTGCCTGTGTCATGGCATGTGCTGGTCTCATATGGATGCAGATTGCATTGAAAGAAGACCTGGACTCCATGAAGGAAAAGATGCGCACGAGTAAGGCAAAGCTCACACAGATTGCCTATCTGAAATGACATAAACAACAGACTGAGCTTTGGAATGTATAATGTATGGCTCAGTTATCCGCTTTCCTGTTGTTAACAACGTCTCTATGTTGTGTCCTGACAGTGGAATCGAGCCAAAAAGCATCGGCACACGAAATACCAAAACTAAGCGAGGAGCTGAAAACAAAGCAAAGAAAGCTTGAGGAAATTGAAAGTGGGGACAAGGGTTTGAGCAAACTATGGTCTAACCTGACGGAGATGAACAGGAAGGTAAGTTGTCATTGCAGCCTTATTGTTAACCCATTTTGACCTGAGATCAGATTCTAAAAATGTCTTCTACATCCTGACAGTTTTCTGAAAAAGCTATGTTTCTATGTCAGTCGTTCTTCGATTTTTCAAAAATAGCAGACCTACAAGCTCGTAGCGCGCCACTCTGTGGCGAGCTATGAGCTTGTAGATCTGCTATTTTGCAATAGCTAAAGCATAACATAATGCTAACACCAAAAGGGGTTCATAAATGGAGAATATGGCCGGTTTAACTATTTCTGCATAGCATCAAATAACATACATTTACACATACAAGAGCATTTCTATAATTGTAGACCAGTGGTTTCAAGGTCATTGTGCTGCAGTGAAATATAATTAGTTTGTTTTACTCCTATAGATCAGTTTACTGGACTCAGCAGTCAACCATCTAAAGGCCAACATCAAATCTGCCTCAGACTTGATCAACCTTCCAAATACAGTTGAAGAACTTCAAAAGGTAAAGCCAAAGTAAAAAGTAACGGAAAAATCTAATTTTGAAACACTTTTTGATTGATTACATATTTCCTACCAATGACATAGAAGAGACTTTAAAAAACTGCATCATTTTAATATAGTTTTTGCTAAGAACCACATTTGAGAATGGATAATACTAATAATACATACAAATGTGGCTTATACTGGTTCATATTCTGTTTCTTAATCTGACATGACCTACAGTACAGTATGACTATTTATAATTCTCTCTTCCAGAGTGTGGCTACAATTGGCAGCACACTAACAAGCGTGCAGCATGACGTAAAGACTATGCAGTCTGCTCTTGAAAATCAGAAGACAGATACTGATGGTTTGAAAAAGACTATGGTAAATAAATCGGCCTCCTACTTTGCTCAATGTTTATTTTGAAACTGTTTGTACATGGATGGACACACAGTTTTATAATATGTGACATGCTCTTCCTAAATCATTGGGATGCTGCAGCTAAAATTAGTTATTTTGAACAAAAGTGCTTCATAAGATCAACGCTTGCATAACTAACGTCGCAGTCACACCAGGATGCTTTACTGGGATTAAAACGAATCCTGCTGCGTATCGTCGGAAAGTGTGCTTCGTTTGGCAGGCGTGAACTGAAGGCTCATTCAAAGTCTGATGCGGATCAAACAATTGCATTCTAGCTTCAAAGCACACGTGACTTCGATTCACTGCAGGTGTGAATGCAATCCGCATCAAATAAAGGGAATCAAACGTGAGGAGTAAACACTATTGGGGAGAGGGCATATTTCACGCAGAGCAAAGATGTTGCGTTACCGTGGATATACGTGGTTAAATGAGGATAAACGTCAGATAATTCATTTTGCTCTCCCGTCTCCGCTGTGCCTCCGCAATGTGCCCAAAAGAACAGTGCGTGCGTGTGTGCGCGCACACACACGTCCTGTCCCCGTCTCCCCGACGATACACTGCATCAATTTACAATTTAGGCATTTAGCAGACGCTCTTAATCCAGATTTATATTAAGCAAGAACAAAAAAGCATGGCAATACATCCCATTCATAAAAAGTAGTTATCATGAAACATGTGTAAGCTAAGAACGTAACAGTGGAATATCTATATAATGAAACTATACATGTATATTATAAAGGGCTATGTCTACATAAAATTATATCTAAGTCTACATAAAGTACTATCTAAGTTACATAGGTTGAGGCATCCACGTACGTTACCCTCACTTTACGTCCTAACTGTTACTCGAAGTATAATTTGAACACGATAGATTTCACTGTAGTCTTATGAATTGAACACATTGCTAAAGTTCCCTGCTGCGGTTCCTTGCTGCGGTTATACATTACATTACATTACAGTCATTTAGCAGACGCTTTTATCCAAAGCGACTTACAATAAGTGTATTCAACATAGGTAGGGAACAAAAACTACTAATCACCAGAAGTCTTTAGTGCATTTTCTGCAAAAACAAGCAACCAAGAGTATACCTAGCGCTAAGGTAAAAGTGCAATATATCAGCTACCTATTTCCTTAAACAGATGAGACAGAATAGCTAAATCAAATGAGCATGAGCTAAAACAATTAAGTGTATCGACTAAACAAGATCCAATAAACAATACAACAATAGAAAACAAGCGCAGTGTGAGCGCAAACGCAGAAAATTAAAAATGCAAGAATGATGCAACGTCTCCACCCATCCGCATTGAGTCTGCCAAAGTAGAGGTGAGAAGAGATTAGCTGAAATCTTAACATTTAAAATAATGTCTCTTTATGACTTTCACTCTTGCTTCCTTGACACAAGGTCACCTCAATGCAATAGTTGCTGTTCTGATTCACAGAAAAATATTTAATATATTTTAACATGCAACTTTCATGAGTTGGTATTTCCAGTGATTTGTGGAAAAACAAAATCTGCTTTGTCCCAAATACATAATACGATTTTATAGTCCCCAGGACGACAGGACTTCAACTCCAGTTAAACTTTATTATCACAAGTTTACAGGTGTGAAGGAGGGGTTGAAAGAAGAAAAAAAGGTTGGTGTTAGGCTCAAGCCTTGATCCAAAGCCTTTTATTTAGTATAGTGTACATTACACACTATTACACATTACACACCGATGTCGAGGCAACCATGCCTGCTTATCGGAAGCAGTTAGTTCAATGTCTTGCTCAAGGACACTTCGACACAAAGCCAGGAGGAGCTGGGAATCAAACCTTCCTGTTCCCAGGTCGCTGCTCCTGAGCCACTGTCGCCTTGTGGTTTTGGATTTTCATTCATAATACATGAAACAAGTACCAATCTCTATTTTGGGAGCTCAGACATTTTACTCTGCTCAGCAAAACTGGGTCAGATCGGATATCCATGACAACTTGAGACATTTCTCTCTACTTTATTCTTTGTATGTAACATGGGATGTCAGATGGGAATAAAGATTCAGTAGCTATTTCTGAGATAAAGTCTCATCCATTATTAAACGAGCACCTGTTCTATATCATCCTTTTCTACGTCTTTTTTATCTTTACATGGAAGTTACTGTTATTTTCAATCGCTTTGATGATTTTCCTGAAACTAAGTTCATCCTCAACTCTTGTGCAATCCTCAAAAATTGTAAAATATATAACACTATACCATGATAGAAGAACTGATTGGAACCGTTTTCTATGTTACTATTCCATAGTGTGATGGGAAAATTACTCCAGTAACCCGTCATGCTGGCTTTATCTTTAGTACAAACACAATGGTCATTGTACACCGTATTTTGCATGCAGTGATTTATCCAATGAATAACTGTCAATGCAAATAGGAAATGTACATATTACCAAATGAGGGGGGGAAAGTGGAATGGAAATTGCATCTACGTATACTATGACAACTGCATCTTAGTGTTTTGCATTCTGCTTGAACACAATGAGAAGTGAAATAGTGTGTGGTGTTTCTGAGACACTATTAAGAGAGTGAGCTTAGTTTCAATAAATCCGTCCTAGCATCAATGTAGTCAATCTTGTTTTGCTTGTTGAGCAAACTAAGTGCAACCTACAGTATGTGACTCCATGACTTTCTACCAATCTGACAGCACACTTTGGTTTTCCCTTGCTCTTCTAGGCCATAACTGACCTGAAAGAAGCTGTAAGCGAGGCTAACAAGACCCAGGAACTGTATGAGTCCGAAGTTGGTCACCAGATCCACTCTCTCATCTCTACAGTCTCCAACCTTTCTCAGAGGCTATACTCTTTAGAGCATGGGCCTGAACAAGAAACAAATACAAATGTGAGTTAAGATATTCAGTTCCACACAAAAAATACAAGCAGTTTACTTTTTAGGCCACATGATCAGTGAGCACCTTCTTTTCTATTGCATCATAACTAAAGGACTCGATGGGTGAGACTGCACATGAGCCCAGCATTGGCAGCCAAGCAGCTGAAGTTGTTAATGATGCTACTACAGCAGAAGCATCACCTAGTACTGCAAATGGTACTGTATAGAATTTATTATTACATTGGTGTACTCTTTGTTTACCTCAAACCTAGTCTGAATGTTTTATTGTATTCTTTGCAGAGCAATTCACACCAGTATCGGATTCTAAGCAAAAGAGACGACGGAGATTCTTGACTCCAAAACACTCCAAGAGGAATGTTGTGCCACGAAGCCTAAAGCCGGTGTCCTCGCCCAGTAGCGTCAGTCCTCAGAAAGGTCAACACACTGCTACTGTTTAATAGTACAAAGCAATTCAGATCTACAGCTTCCGAAGCAGAGCTTTGATGTAATTAGCATATTTTCCCCCCCATTTATTAAACATTTTGAAAATGTGTTTATACAGATCCGGAGGACCTCTTCTAGCAGACGCATTTTGGGCTTATTCTGTCAGAATGTCCTGCCAAGCCCTGAGGAACCTATTGGGAGCTTCGATATCCTGACATACTTATCATGGAGGACTATGAAAAAAGATGGGGACCAAATTGGTACTTACAGACTGAACTGAAAGCTGCAGCAGGTTTGTGAGCACAGCATTGATGGCAATGAACAGTATTGAGAACACAGAAGGGTCCCTATGGGGTGCGTGCCGTGCACACCCTTCCTGTGACTGCTGCACTTTTCTGAACTGAATATTTATCGTGCCGATTGTTGAACAATGGCACTGGCACGCGGCACGCCCCCCCTACTTCCGCACCTGGTTCGCCACTGCAACGGTGTCCACGCCGGACCGAACTTTTTTGATTTTAGACATGATTGTGCACACACTTTCTTAGTGTTCTATACAAACCTTGTAATAAAGTGTCATGAACCATTTGGTTTATTTTACAGGTGAAATATTGTAGACTTGCTCTTGCAGGTGTCGTTTGTTTACCTCACATCTTCATGGAATCTTTCTAATGTGCAATTAGCTGTGCAAAAACTGGAAAACTGTTTGAAGGCAGATGTCCCTCACGTCACTCACTACCTAATAACGGGGACTCACTGCGCATTAGTCTGACATCCCGTTAGTCCGACTACGTGGCCGGTTAAGACTCACCCCCCCATGGCTTCCGTGTACGGTTATGGATAGGGTGAGTAATGGTCGGACTAATGAGCGGTCGGAACAATGACATGTCACTCCTAATAACTCACCTGGTTTCACATACTTTACAACCCAAGTTAAAATCTCAAGAATGTTTACAAATGCCTACTAGAAGCAGAATGTTGTTTTTAGCCAAACTTTAATCAAATATTATTGGACCTAAACATATTTTATGCAGTTCAAAGCTCATTTTACATGACTAGACTTGTTTTTCACAATTTGATTGTGGCTTCCTTGTCCCAACAAATGTATTTAATTCCTGCATTTTAATTTGGGTTATGAGTTTGTTAATTGTCTGTAGTGAGGTTATTTGGTTCTCTTTATTTTTACAGTTTTAAAGTGTACATTATTTGAAGGGCTATAACCTCTTATTGAATATTTCAACAATACTTTTGAAGTGGGTAATCTCAAGGTGAAATGTAGCAATAACTCATGGAAGAAATGACTTGCAGTTGCAGATATTATATAGTGCTTGCGTTGAATTTGTTTTAAACGGTAAAACCAGTCATTTTACAGTAGGTAGGAGGCTGCACGTGCACCCCGCTCACATTGTGCAACAGGTAGTATGAGAGCACTGACCTCACTCCATTTTTATTTCATTTGTGTAGGCCTTGGAGCCATTTACTAAATACATTTTGTCAGTTTACTCAATATTGTTGCATTTGGTAATAAAAATAAATTGTAATGTGGCATCCACGAAAATATATCTTGTATAGGTAGGGAGTGGTTTGTCAGGTTTGCTTTGAGGTCTTAATTTGTGTTCTTAAATTCTATTAATTTGTGCTTTGCATGTTGCTCATAATGTAACATGGGCAAATATTTAATTTATCTTTTTAACTGTTTGCACAGGACAATGAATAGGCCTAATTAAGCTATATACAATTGACAGCTTCTGATATTACGTGATATTTCCATGCTAAGTTGTTTTTTTTGTGTGTGTGGGAACAGAACTTATGAATAAATATAGTATTCAAATCAACCTGTGTTGTGGCATTTGTTAAGATTGTCAGACTTCTTTGAATTCACAATTACCTGTGGTAACTCATTTACAACAAATCCAATGTTTTACTGGGGTAATACAAGCTCTTAACACAAATCCATCACCTGGACAACAATGGTACAAACCTGGATATCAATTTTACAAAGACAAGGTTTATTAGCCTGGCTAAGCACTGCCTCTTGGGGAATGGTCAACCAGGCTACAGGTTTATATATAGCATACAAAAGGCTTATTTTCTCTCTTGTTTCTTAACAATTAAGCAAACATTTCATTGACCAATGTTTGTAAATCACAATTGTAGGGATCTATTTTAGGCAAGCGCCCCTTTAGCTCTCCAGTCGCGGGACAACAGGTGAAGTAGTTCCTCTTCATCCTCCTCATCAATGCCTTGGTCGGACAGTTCCTGAGTAGTCACTTGCACAGACTTGCTCTTTACCACATCCCTCTTGTCCCTCAGTACTTCAACCCTCCTGTAGCATTCAATCTGCTCATCGATTTCATCAATCTGACGTTCAAGACGACCCTCCTCGTCGTCCTCGGCCACAATAGCCTCTGACTTTGTGTTCACCTGGCGCATTTCCTTCTGAAACTCGTCCCATTCCTTGTCCATCAGGTCTTTGGGTGCCTCCACATTTCGCACTTTGGCGTCTCTAACTGGATCATCAAAGAATCCCTCTGGAAGCGCTTCGGCGGTGTTTTCTTTCTTCGACGTGCTTTTCTCTTGCTGCTCATCCGCTTTATGAATTGATCCAGAATGAGAGACGGAGGGGACGGTTGGTATTGAACTGTCAAAGAAATCAGCAGGGAGTCCCTCTGGGGCACTTTCACCCGACACACTTATGGTTCCTTTCCCTTTGTGGTTAGTGTCTGTGTCATCTTCCTCCTCGTCACTTTCTTCGTCCTTGTCATATGTTCCAGCCAAAAGGCTGAGCCCAGCAGATGTCGTACTCGTAGTAGACTTTGGTGCCCTTTCGCATGGCTTCTTGAACTCAAAGAAATCCCCGGGTAGCCCTGATGTTGACTGGCCTGCGCTTTTCTCCCTCTTCCCATCGGTGCCTTCGGAATCCGGTGCTTTCCTCTTCGCTGGTTGTTGCTGCTGGGGTGTCTGACTGGCACCGGAACCGCTCGGTTTCGAACCTTTGAGCTCAGAAAGCTTCTCCTTGTGCTGTTTGCCCAGAACGTGAGCTTGCCACAGTATATCTGTCTTCACCTGCACGTTGCACAGGACGCAGCTCAAGTGGCCCAGGCTGTTGTACTTGGCGAAGGGAGACTCCACGCGCTTCTTCTCTGTCGTCTGCCTCTGTTTCTCTCGCATTAAACGCCTCAGCTCATCCTGGTTTATGACCTTCTTCCCCTTTTTCAGGGCAGCCATTCTCACAAAAACAACGTCGCTTGTTTTTACTTTTTTTGTTAGCGACTCGGCCTGCTGCGACTCAGCCAATATAGAATCTCTTTGACTCAGCTTCGCAAGGAAGAGAGGAAAACACAGCACTGGTCTCATAAAGATGACGTACATCCTCTATTGCGCTTCATCGCACGACGGTGTCGCGCGCCGAAGACTGCAGATCTACAAGTTCACAACACGGTGCGGGTGCGACGCGTTGTGAGCTTGTAGATCTGCCGTCTTCGGCAAGACACTGCAAGTGTTGCTACAAAGTATCTTTCGGACATGTATTCTAAAATAAATGCAATCATTATAATATTATAGGATATAAACGTCTCCAAAGCACAGTAAAATCAGCTCAGAGTAAAATGTTTATTTCTAGACTGTTGGTGATTGAAATGAAATGAAATGAAATGAGGGCATATTTACCCAGGGTATCTGGGCTAAGCTCAAGAACTTGTTTCCAGCCAGGCCCTGCTCATAGAACACATTTCATCGTAGTGGTTGATGCCTTGTTCAAGGGCATTTCAGCGGTGGTAATTTTTAACGTGTCGGACGGCTGGTTCGAACTGGGAGCCTTCCGGTATCTAGACCGCGCCGCTATCCGTTCGGCCACCGCTGCCACTGATGGTTATCATCATGGTTTGATTGATTGATTGATTGAAGAATGTATTAACAGTTTGCAGAATTACAGTACATTTCAACTCAATACAAAGGCTGTTAACTGTGAGTGGACGACCCAATTAAGCATTACACTTGTTTCCAATAGGGTCCACCATGTTCAAATCATCAAAACATTTAGAGACGTACAAATAGACACTTCTATAGACAGAACAGGAATTCATCATAAAGGAGGTAAAAAGGGTAAAAAGGGAAAAGAAACATATACAGTGAGGGGAAAAAAAGGGGTGGGCGGTGGTTGTTGCGAAGGCTCTCAAATGGATCTTCACATATGGGGATAAAGGCCGTCACTTGGATCTCCACATATGAGGATAATTTATAGCCCACATGTGGAGATAATGGAAATATCCAATGCTGACATCAGATTAATATGGAAACCCCATATAGGGATATACACGTGTGTCATCGTCATATGCGATTGGATAGCATTGTCATTATGACACGCATATAACTAAAAGTATAAAAGGATTACAATCAGAGACTTAAGGTGGCAGAATATCTTCTAATATCTTTGGCCTGAGTCGGTTGGATAGGACGGAATATCTGGCCAAGCAAATTATAGAGTTTTGCATTGGGGGTTTCCATATCCCGGTTAAGTTCGTATCGAACACCACTGTAGTGGGTCCTAACTAATAACCAGCACTGGTCGAGCTATTTTACAATGGTTGTTTGATTTCAAATTGGTAAGCACTTTAACATTGTTTAAAAAGGTGCTATATAAATAAAGTTTATTATTATTATTATTTATATTATTTATATTATTATCATTATTAATATAATTATTGTTATTATTATTATTATTACTAGGAACGGAAGTGAGATTTCTCGGATTTTGTCATACTGAAATCTCGCGAGACGAGCATAGCAACAAAACTAGCATTTTAGCTAGCCTTCACCGTCCTGCTGTGTTTCCCCGCAAAGAAAAGCAAATGGGAATCTTTTTAAAAACCTACACTTGAGGATTGGGTGCCGCCAACAATGTAGTCGTGGGCTGTTTGTCTCCATTTTTAGTTGAATGTTAATTTAATTCGTGATTTGGTTGTTGTTTAGTGTGTGTTTTTTTTGTCTCTGTTGTCAACACCGCGCCCACCACCACATTCATTTTGTATTCATGGTTGCTAGCAGCTAACAGCAGGTGCATTACCAGATTATTACATTATCACACACGAGAACATCTGCAAATAGATCTGCTGCGTGTTCGCTTGATCTCGTTTTTTTTGTATGTTGCATTGGTTTGCCTGCTTATCGTAGTTAGGTTACCCGAATTTGCTTATTAGACATGACAGGGGAAAAGATTCGCACCCTGCGCAAGGACCACCACAAGACAAACAAAAATGATGAGGCTGATGATGATGGTGATGAGATGATGGACACTTATGATGAATCTTCAAGCATCCCGAACGGTACCAATCACACTTTCAGGTCGAACAAGGCTTTTCACAAAGCAACGAATCCTTCGGCACTGCAGCAACAACAGCTGTCAAACATAAACGCAAATAACATTAATGCCAATAATGTCGTCGACGATAACAACAAGAACCCAATCATTCTGACCAATGAGGACCTGGAATTCCCTGTTCACGAATGTGTGTTCAAGGGAGATGTGCGTCGGCTGTCCTCTCTCATCAGGACCCATAGCATCTCTCACAAGGATGTGCACGGTGAGTTATCACGGATTTTCTTTATGGAATAACATAAATAATAGTAATTGCATGACGGATTAGTGCAATTATTATATATAAATGTATAATTACAAATATAGCAGCAATTTCAAAAGAGGGCATGATATATGCCCTCTCTTTGAAATTAATGCTATATTGTTATATCCATGTTCTTAATTTCCTGTCTTGTCTCCCCTTTCAGGAAATACTCCACTCCACATAGCTGTGATGATGGGCCACAAAGGTAAAATCAATCAATATGTGTATTGGAAATGTTTGAACATGTGCTCTTCTCTTGCCACATTTTAAAATTAAACCAATAGATAACTTTGATAATGGGAAAACGCACAAGTGTTCATTTATTGGTTTGTGCCAATAAATGTATACTAGATACTAGATTGCTACTATAATGAGAAAACCCAGTGTTGACGCGCAGCCTCTATTTCTTAGGTAGAGAACTTGGTGTCACAGAATGCAAGACTAACGAATGGTTGCTCTTTGGCAGAATGTGCACTCGGATAAAAAAAAAGAAAGAAAAGAAGCTAATCTCTGTCATAATAAAAAAAAGAATCCTGCCATCTGTCACAATCTCACTCTATCCCAAATTTTGGCATCCACATGCTGCATGTTTTTACCGTTTCATTATATTTAGTCTATTTACTTTTGTGTGTACTCAGCCCTGCGCTGAACTCCGTTAATCTCATCTGTCCTCTGTCGTTGTTTTTAATATTTTTTTTATACTATGATGTCAGCAGTTTGGCAGGGCTGATGGGGAAAGTCCACCTAATCTGACCAGAATGGACAGACAATTAGGCAGGGGTGGAAAATAGTTTAACTATACATTTACTCAAGTACTGTACTTAAGTAAAACTTTGAGGTATTTGTACTTGAGTATTTCCAATTTCCAATACTTTTTTTTTTGTTACTGATTATGTTGCTGACGCTGAGCTCAATGAATAGCTCAGCCTATGTAAAATACAAACGTATACAATAAATCACTTCACATTAAACTTCACTCCACAGCACTCTCTTTGCATCTGTACTCGCTGCCCATTTAGATTACATTTCAGATGTATGTTTACACTTTGTAAAAGAATGATAGCATTTTCTCATTGCATATATTGTCAATTGTAATTGAACTAGTCAGTGAACATAATAAAGCATGGCAAAAATAGCCTATATATATATATATATATATATATATATATATATATATATATATATATATATATATACTAATAATACATACAGAAATACAAAGTAATATTAAAGCCAAAATGTTCATTAATACACAAAGTAAGCACTCGACCGCGGTCGAAAAAATGATGATGATGAATACACAAAAAGACTAGAATGTCTTGGCAAACTCTTCAGGGTCATATTACGGATTGTTAGTACATACTGTACATCCAGGGTGCCCACACTTTTTTGACTTGCGAGCTACTTTCAAAATGACGAGCTCAACAAGATCTACCCAGTACCCACCAAAGAACAGTATTATCCCATGGATGAAAATTGTTTAAAATTGTACCTAGTGGCGCACTTGGAGGAATAGAGGGGAGGAAATTGAACTGGTATGGTTTTAAAAAAATATATATAACTGTACAATGCTACTGATGACTGTGTGCAACTGCAACACTCTTGAAAACAAAGTCTAACAGGCACTTTTTTAATGTCAATCAAGTCACCTTAATTCAAGTGGCAGGTGGCAAAAAAAAATACATATTTATATTTAAAATAAATTATATATATATTTTAGGGGCATGTCATGTGATCTACATGCACAGCCTTTGTGATCTACAGGTAGATCACAATCTACCTTTTGGGCACCCCTGCCAGTGTACATGATGACATGATTCGTCTTTCATGAGTTAACCCCATATGCCTCTTTTATGAGAAACCTTTCTTAAATGTGTATTTGTATTTGTTTATTTCCAGAGTGTGCCCTTTTACTTCTGGCCCATAATGCCCCAGTAAAGATAAAAAATGCTCAAGGATGGAGCCCTCTAGCAGAAGCCATCAGCTACGGAGACAGGCAAATGAGTAAGTTATTTTTTATTTTGAGTATTGAAAATCAGTGTCTCTTGGGCATGGCTAATATTGTTCAGTCCATCTGTTGTTGAACTTGTCAATCATGAGAACATAGGTTGACGTGTCCAAGTTCATAGATGTTGTCCTACAGCCCAGTACCATTACACTACAGTAATCGTTGCTATTGATTGGTCACCTCTATCTCTCCAGCTCACGAGTAAACAGAAAATACATTTCCAGCTGGGTTACAAATTTCATCCAATCAGGAGAGAGAACCGTGCAAAGATCATCTATGGATGAGCTTGTGTTCCAGTTGAAATGTTGTCTGCTCATGTATTTGTTTCATGATTCCACATGTTTATCTTGTATCCTGTATTGAGTTCTCATTCTTCTGATTGGATGAAATTGTCATCCCAAATTCCCAACCTGAAAAAGTATTTTCTGTTTACTGATGAGCTCTGCTGCAGAGATGGGGAGACCCCTGTTATTGAACAAATACTAAATGGCAATGATTACTATTAGATTATAGAGGTATTTAACCCTTATCACTTACACAGCACCTTTAACCAGCCTTATTTTACTTTACTGTTGTCTCACTAGATCTTTTAGCTATTTTTGAAATAAAGAAATTCCTTTGAAACTCTTTGCCTATAATGACAAGCCCACATAAGGACACCAGGTTGAAAGTTAACCAACTACTCCATATAACATGTAGGTAATTAATCATTATGAATTGAATAATCACTTATCCTTAACAGATTGAATTGAATCTATAGCACTCTGCCATATTTAATCAGTCATTAGCATATTCAGATTGATTCTTTTAAATAATACCAAACGTTCTAAATTATTTATGTTGAGGAAGGAATATATTTAGCTCATTGCCACATTAGAACTTGGATTAACGCATTTAGGGCGGGAACCCCTTTTGGTGTTTTAAAGCATTGTTATACTTTAGCTATTGAAAAATTGTAGATCTACAAGCTCATAGCACGGCACCGAGTGCCGCGCTAAGAGCTTGTAGGTCTGCTATTTTTTTAAATCGTGAAAGTGTGCCTCAAATCTTTGAATATATATTATTACAGAGTGAACATTTTATAAGGGGTCCTTGACATGAAATATTGAGCACCACTGATATAGAAACACAGGTATTTCAGAAAACTGTCAGGATTTTGAAGACATTTTTTAAATTTCGACGTCGGGCCTAAATGGTCTAGGATAGAGTCTGATACTGCAGATAGTTGGATGGGTGAGATGAAAAATAAGTGGAGCATGAAGAAGTAAAAAAAAAAGGGGCTATGATCTGCAGGAATCTGTAGAAGTGAGAACGAGGGATCACGCTGACAATTTGTTTTATATTTGTGTTAACCCATTTTGGGCGGGAACCCCTTTTTTGTGTTTTAAACATTATGTTATAATTTAGCTATTGAAAAATAGCAGATCTACAAGCTCATAGCGCGCCACCGAGTGGCGCGCTACGAGCTTGTAGGTCTGCTATTTTTGAAAAATCGTGAAAATATTTATTTCGGAAAATTGGAGGATTTAGAAGTTTTTTTTTTAAATTTCGAGGTCAGGCCTAAATGGGTTAAGTCATACATTCAGGCCATGCCATCATGCCCTAAACGGTTTGAAGGGCTTTCTAACGCGTAACTGAACGGTGTGGACCGCAGTGTTGTTTTTGGCAGCACATTTCTGTTTTAGTTTAGTCATAGTCTTTGGAATTAAACTTCGTTTTAGTCACCTGGAATGTTTTAGTTTTAGTCTAACTAAAATGTATTTTGTCAAACTCGATGCCGTCGTAATGGCTGATTTTACACTTGCTGAAAATGGCAGATCTACAAGCTCACAACGCGCCGTGCTGCGAAGCGTTCTGAGCTTGTAGATCGGCTATTTTCAGCATGCAACCAAGTGTAAAATGACTTCTACTGGATCTCTTGTCCACTAGTCCCTTCCTAACATTTTAGTCTAGTTTTTATTTGTTGACGGAATTGTCAATATATTTAGTCTCAGTTTTAGTCATCGTGGCCTAGTTTTCATTTTAGTTTCCATTTAGTTTTCGTCAGTGAAAAAAGGGTAGTCGACGAACATCTTTCGTCTTAGTTTTAGTCGACGGAGACAACACTGGACCGGAGCCACTTGTGATCGTTCTCGGTGGCAAGGTTGAACCGGTTAAAAAGAGACATGGGGATTTTCTCAAAGCTCCCTGGATCCAGATGGTCTGGAACATAGCCTGAAGCGTGGTTACTGGTGGGAAGCCCTGAGCTCACCACTCTCTCTCTCTCTCTCTCTCTCTCTCTCACTCTCTGCTCTGATTAATGATGCCACTGCTTTTAGATCCATATGACAGCTAATGAAACGTGTCAAATTGCCTGTGAAGGGCAGTGGCTAATGGCTTGACTCATTGGAATTCCATGTTTTTATTTGTTTAGAATGTGATGTCCGGTGCAGACTCACTTTGTATTATTAGATTGAATACTGTGGTATGTTCTCTTTGCCTTAATCAACAAAGTGCCTCGGTTGATTTTCACGTTTTGATAAGCGAAGATAAAACGCTAGCGTAATTGTTTAAGTTGACTGACTCTCTGCATAAATGTGAGTGGGTTGAGCTGTTGGTTTTATTGGAACACTTAGCGAGTTAGATTAACATGCCTGGTCCACTCTATGAATTACCGGTGTCCTCCCATAATACTTCCATGGTGTATGTTCTAATATCTAGCATCTGCTAAATGGCAAAGTTGTAAAAAAATAAAAATAAAAGTATCCAACAGTAAAATAAATGACCCTCCTCAACCGGTCCGTGTTAAGGTGGCCTTACACTAGCCGATTTTTTTCAATCTGAAATCTGATAGCGCCACACACTACAGGATAATCGGAGCGGGGCAGAGCAAATATCAAACATTCTTGATGTTGATCGGGCCGATCCCGATCGCGCTTTGAGCGGCCCCGAGCAGATCGATTGAGTCGGGCACCCCCCGAGCGTCAAAAAATGCCCGATTAACGGCTAGTGTAAGGCCACCTTTAGAATGCGTTTCAACTATTCCCCTGCTGTGGCAGGCTGGCAGACTGGGGACTGGGAGCAGGAGCTAAGCTGTGGGAAGGTCATGTCACAGTGAGAGGTATACCGGGGAGACAGAAACGAGAGGGAGGGAGGGAGGGAGGGGTGCTTGGACACATTTCCCCGCTGTACAGCAAGGACAGGCAAAGACGGGGCAAAACTCCCAGCGACAAAGCATGGCTTTGGATAACAATATGGCACATGCAGCATCCCGTTTAAGCCATTCTGGGGCGGCGGGAACCCCTTTTGGTGTTTTAGAGCATTTTGTTATACTTTAGCTATTGAAAAATAGCAGATCTACAAGCTCATAGAACTATGAACTTGCTTTTTTTTTGGAAAAATCGTGAAAATGTGGCGCGAATCTTTGAATATATATTCTTTCAGAGTGAACGTTTTTTAACTCGTCTTTGCTTCTGGGGGGGTCCCTTGGAACAACATATTTTCAGATAATTCTGGGGGTCCTTAACATGAAAAAGGTTGAGTACCACTGACATAGAAACATAGGTTTTTCAGAAAACCTACCATTTTTTTGTAGAATCGTCCTCTGGTCTAAATGGGTTAAAGGAAGCCTAAAGTGCACCTGAGCTACATGTGTTTTAGCATAGGATAGAGTTCACACACACACACACACACACACACACACACACACACACACACACACACACACACACACACACACACACACACACATAGGAGGATAGAGTTCACACACACACACACACACACACACACACACACACATAGGAGGATAGAGTTCACACACACACACACACACATAGGAGGATAGAGTTCACACACACACACACATAGGAGGATAGAGTTCACACACACACACACACACACACACACACATAGGAGGATAGAGTTCACACACACACACACACACACACACACACACACACACACACACACACACACACATGTGTTTAGCATAGGAGATAGAGTTCACACTTCACACACACACACACACACACACACACACACACACACACACACACACACACACACACACACACACACACACACACGTGTTTAGCATAGGAGATAGAGTTCACACACACACACACACACACACACACACACACACACACACACACACACACACACACACACACACACACATGTGTTTAGCATAGGAGATAGAGTTCACACACACACACACACACACACACACACACACACACGTGTTTAGCATAGGAGATAGAGTTCACACACACACACACACACACACACATGTGTTTAGCATAGGAGGATAGAGTTCACACAGACACACACACATAGGAGGATAGAGTTCACACAGACACACACACATAGGAGGATAGAGTTCACACAGACACACACACATCGGAGGATAGAGTTCACACAGACACACACACATAGGAGGATAGAGTTCACACAGACACACACACATCGGAGGATAGAGTTCACACAGACACACACACACATAGGAGGATAGAGTTCACACAGACACACACACATAGGAGGATAGAGTTCACACAGACACACACACATCGGAGGATAGAGTTCACACAGACACACACACACATAGGAGGATAGAGTTCACACAGACACACACACACATAGGAGGATAGAGTTCACACAGACACACACACATAGGAGGATAGAGTTCACACAGACACACACACACATAGGAGGATAGAGTTCACACAGACACACACATAGGAGGATAGAGTTCACACAGACACACACACACACACTCATAGGAGGATAGAGTTCACACACACACACACACACACACATAGGAGGATAGAGTTCACACAGACACACACACATCGGAGGATAGAGTTCACACAGACACACACACATAGGAGGATAGAGTTCACACAGACACACACACATAGGAGGATAGAGTTCACACAGACACACACACATAGGAGCCTCCTATGTGTGTGTGTCTGTGTGAACTCTATCCTCCTATGTGTCTGTGTGAACTCTATCCTCCTATGCTAAAACACATGTGTGTGTGTGTGTGTGTGTGTGAACTCTATCCTCCTATGTGTCTGTGTGAACTCTATCCTCCTATTAGGAGGATAGAGTTCACACAGACACATGTGTTTTAGCATAGGAGGATAGAGTTCACACAGACACATGTGTTTTAGCATAGGAGGATAGAGTTCACACAGACACATGTGTTTTAGCATAGGAGGATAGAGTTCACACACACACACACACACACACACACACACACATGTGCAGTCTGTGCACACTGCGACAGAAGCTCACTCGAGGTGTCCCTGTGCATTGTGCAGTGCTGCACCACCACCACTGCAGCAAAATCCTCTGTCAGCGCTTCTCCTACTCCCTTCTCCTACTCCCTTCTCCTACTCCCTTCTCCTACTCCCTTCTCCTACTCCCTTCTCCTACTCCTCTTCTCCTACTCCCTTCTCCTACTCCCTTCTCAGTCCAATATCCCCTGTGGTCAACATACATGAAGTGTGTTCTAGTCCAGATAGATTGTACAAGACCTCCATTTGTCAGTCATAATGGTGATCACGTATAGCCCATCCACCTGGTAGAATAATGAATGCGTTGAAAGTGGCTATTCCTGTTCAGCTCGTGGAAGAGAGAGTTGTACAGCATAAAACATCCATTTTCTTTCGAGTGGTGCTTGTGAGATGTACTATAAGCTCCCTTGAGCACGCAGGCCCATGCCGTGGAAGGTGAACGGCCATTTAAATTCTACCCCTCTCTCTCCTCAGTTACAGCTATACTGCGTAAGCTAAAGCAGCAGTCCAGAGATAGTGTGGAGGACAAGAGGCCGAAACTACTCCAAGCTCTCAGGGAGGTGAGACATATTTACGGTCACTCACATAACGGTATCGGTTACTTGTATATATACTGCAACTGCATTTTCTGCCCTTTGTACAAACTTTCCGCAAGGCTCTGATTTGCATAAATAACCATATTCTGTTCAGACTACTGTGTACTTTGAACAGAAGGAAAAAAAACCTTTTGCAAAGTATTCAAAATATACAAAAATATAATAGTTGGTTCAATGTGTTGTCTTGAATGTCTTCATCCATAATACAACACATAATAGACGATGTTCTCATATAAATGCCATACTGCACTGACACCAAAAGTCAAGTCGTACTATATGATACTGTGATACTATGTTCAATAGAGACATACTCTACAAATCACTAAATCATACCGTTTTCAAAAATGTCCTACTATTGCAATGTTGCCAAAAAACACAGCAATAACACAACGCTTGCCTTTTCTCCATAGCTCGGCGATTTCTATTTGGAACTGCATTGGGATTTTCAGAGTTGGGGTGAGTGTTATTGTGTTGTTTGAGAGCAGCGAGTGTGAAAAGAATTACGGCATGTGACGCTCTAAGCTGATTGCGTGGATCAGTTTTACTCTTTAACTTGTTTGTTTTCAACTTGCCCTGAGGATTGCTGACGACAGTTCAGCTCCTTCACGCAATTGTAAGTGCATAACAATTCCCAAAGTCCTTAATCCAGTGTTCCCTCTTTATTACAGTGCCTCTGTTGTCCCGGATGTTGCCATCCGATGCTTGTAAGATCTACAAGCAGGGGATTAATATCAGGTAAGGCTTTAGTTCATGTACTCCCCCCCCCCATGCTGCTGCATGTCTTTAGAGACCCGGTTCCCGCTTGAACCCATTTAGGCCTGGCCTCGAATATTTAAACAAATTCTTCTAAATCCTCCAGTTTTCTGAAATAAAGATTTTCACGATTTTTTTCAAAAATAGCAGACCTACAAGCTCGTAGCGCGCCACTCGGTGGCGCGCTATGAGCTTGTAGATCTGCTATTTTTCAATAGCTAAATTATAACATAATGTTTAAAACACCAAAAGGGGTTCCCGCCCCAAAATGGGTTAACCCATTTTGACCTGAGATCAGATTCTAAAAATGTCTTCTATACATCCTGTTTTCTGAATGTAGAAGTTTTCTGAAAAAGCCATGTCTCTATGTCAGTGGTTCTTCGAATTTTCAAAAATGGCAGACCTACAAGCTCGTAGCGCGCCACTCGGTGGCGCGCTATGAGCTTGTACATCTGCTATTTTTCAATAGCTAAAGCATAACATAATGCTGACACCAAAAGGGGTTCCCAGCCCAAAATGGGTTAACCTGGCGCTGAGACAACTTTCTAGGTCTGTGTGGTATGTATGTGCAGTTTTTACATGATTCAATGCTAAGAACCCCCCCCCCCCCCCCCCCCCATCTGAATCTAGACTAGACACCACCCTCATTGACTTCACTGATATGAAGTGTCAACGCGGAGACCTAAGTTTCATCTTCAACGGAGACGCCGCACCGCCCAAGTCCTTTGTGGTCCTGGATAATGAGGCTAAAGTGTACCAAAGAATACATCACGAGGTGAGGGAACAGAACGGCACCTACAGGCCAGTCAATCTAAGCTAAAAAAAAAAAGGGGACACAAAAGAAATTGCCTAAGGAGCAATCGTTCAAGGTTTCTTTTTATGATCCTTTAGGTTCATCCAAATAACATATTAAAAAATAGAGTATTATATAAATTGTGGATCATGGTCAATTCAGGGGTTGAAAGTTGGAGTGCCGTTCAAAACCTATAAGGCGGCCCAGGCGGTGGCGTAACCGTCTGGGCACCCGACTGGTAATCCAGTCGCAGTGTGCCGCGGGTTCGACTCCCGAGCCCGACACGGCCTTTTACTGCATGTCTTCCCCCAGCTCTCTCCCGTTTCCTGTCAGCCTACTGTCTGTCCCTTCAAAAACCAATAAAAGGCGTAAGCCGCAAAAAAAAAATCTTAAAAAAAACAACAACCTATAAGGCAAATCAAATCGAAATTTAATTATGCTTTAAGAAGCATGTAATGTGTCAAACTAGGGTTTTGTTATGATTCTGAATCCATTCCAAGCTTTAAAAAAAAAAAACACTCGTTGGGCTAAATTAGGCCATAGCCGCTTGCCCAAATGTCCCCAAATCTGCTGACCTCATCACGTTTGGGCAAGTGGCTATGGCCGTTTTTAGCCCAAGGAGTGTCGGTTACTTTTGCAATTTGTTTTGGGTCAAATCTTAGATTGACTGGCCTACTAGTTCCTAGTTGTGTTGCTTCCGTGCGTCATGCTTTGGCATTGACGCATGAGCAAATAATGACCTTAATGTCCCCTACCGCCTCAAAGGAGTCCGAGATGGAGACCGAGGAGGAGGTGGACATTCTGATGAGCAGCGATGTCTATTCGGCCACTCTGTCCACCAAGTCTATCTCTTTCTCCCGCAGTCAGATTGGCTGGGTCTTCAGAGAGGACAAGACGGTAAGCCCAACACCTCTCTCGTGCACATACTCCTTAACCCATTTTGACCTGAGATCAGATTCTAAAAATGTCTCCTACATCCTGACAGTTTTCTGAAAAAGCTATGTTTCTATGTCAGTCGTTCTTCGATTTTTCAAAAATAGCAGACCTACAAGCTTGTAGATCGAGAATGAGCTTGTAGATCTGCTATTTTTCAATAGCTAAAGCATAACATAATGCTAACACCAAAGGGGTTTCCTGCCCAAAATGGGTCAAGAAAGACATGTAAATGTTGGATGGATAGCCCTGCATGTAGAATTCTTCCAATGAAGGCCATATCACATACTTAGCAGAAAGTCTACATATGCCGCAATCACTCGCATACCATGATATTTGTGTGTATAATAGGAGAGGGTCGGGAACTTCAATCACTCGCATACCATGATATTTGTGTGTATAATAGGAGAGGGTCGGGAACTTCAATCACTCACATACCATGATATTTGTGTGTATAATAGGAGAGGGTCGGGAACTTCCTGGCTGACTTCTATGCAGTGAACGGCCTTATGCTGGAGTCTAGGAAACGGCGAGAGCACCTCAGCGAGGAGGACATCCTGAGGAACAAAGCCATCATGGAGAGCCTAAGTAAAGGAGGCAGCATCAGCGAGCAGAACTTTGAGGTGAGTGGAAGATGCGGAAGACTGAATTTAATTTTATTTAACCAGTAAAAAGCTCAAAGGAAGAACAGCAGTGTCTAATAATGCAACCAATAAAGGCTAATGTATAAAAACTACGCAACGAAATTATCTAATAAACTAAAAAGCAAGAGAACCAACATTTGCTATACGTCAAAGCAGGAGAATGAATTGCATTTTTTTAATGAATTGCATTTTTATAGCGCTTTTCCAAGTGCTCAAAGCGCTTTACAATGGTTCATTCATTCATACATTGGGAGGTGAAGCGGTGAACAGTCGACGCCAGCGTCCTCACTTCCCACATTCACACACCAATGGTGGCGAGCTCACACCGACCGACTCATTGGTGGCAATGTGGGGTTCAGTGTCTTGCCCAAGGACACTTCCACATGTGGACAAGAGGAGCCGGGATTCGAACCGCCGACCCAGGGATCATTGGACAACCTGCTCTACCTCCTGAGCCACAGCCGCACTTTCATGCTGCATTGAGTTTGAGGTTCATAACCTCCCCCAGAAATGTCCCCCAGACATTTCTGGGGGAGGTTATGAACCTCAAACTCAATGCAGCATGAAAGTTTGCTCAGAGTTGAGGAACTATAGCAAAACGGTAGACGGTATTAAGGTTGGGCGGTTTTGCTAAATTTAAAACCCCGGTTTACTATGACCAAAACACCGGTTTTACAGTCTAATTAATTTTAACGTGGCCATGTTGTTCGCATTATTTGAATTTATTTCATTTTGTTAATCAGAGGCTGCTATTACAGTCTATCGCCACAAGATGGCCCCTTTTGCTATTGTAATGCATCGTCAGTCATGTTAGGCACAGGCAAGCAGCATTGTCTGCTCTGACAGTCATCTACTCGTAGATCTCAGTGATTTTATTTGAACCATTACATTAGTATCTCATGATGTGACAGAAACGATTCATGAACAAACTTAAAATGAACGCATCCATAAACAATGCGTGACGACCTTAGAGTATACTGTATATTAATAATATAATTGGCCATGAAGCACCATTTGTAAAGATTTAGTGCCAGAGAAGATTTGTTAAAATTAATTATAAATATATATATATATATTGTAAAAATCTACATTTTTAAATCTACAACTCACAATGCATTTTTTAACCCATTTAGACCTGAGGACGCATCTGTGTCATATTATAGCTTTTAACCCATTTTGGGCGGGAACCCCTTTTGGTGTTTTAGCTAAGCATTATGTTATACTTTAGCTATTGAAAAATAGCAGATCTACAAGCTCATAGCGCGCCACCGAGTGGCGCGCTATGAACTTGTAGGTCTGCTATTTTTGGAAAATCGTAAAAATGCGGCACAAATCTTTGAATATATATTCTTTCAGAGCGAACGTTTTTTTTATTTCGACGTCAGGCCTGAATGGGTTAATAGCTGAAGTATAACATATGGTTAAACTCATTTTGATGCTATATTAACTAATTTGGCTGTGGACCCCAGAGAACCCCCCTCAGACACCACATTAAAGCCACACCAAAGGGTGGAGAATGGTTTTAGCGTTGTCCCAGCGGTGTGATATGTCCTGTTGGGGACCCCAGAGAACCCCCCTCAGACACCACATTAAAGCCACACCAAAGGGTGGAGAATGGTTTTAGCGTTGTCCCAGCGGTGTGATATGTCCTGTTGGGGACCCCAGAGAACCCCCCTCAGACACCACATTAAAGCCACACCAAAGGGTGGAGAATGGTTTTAGCGTTGTCCCAGCGGTGTGATATGTCCTGTTGGGGACCCCAGAGAACCCCCCTCAGACACCACATTAAAGCCACACCAAAGGGTGGAGAATGGTTTTAGCGTTGTCCCAGCGGTGTGATATGTCCTGTTGCACGTTGACGCACGTACCGCACGTCGTCCCAAGTGATTTCAACGCATGGAATTCAATGTCCCAAACAAACCACACCAAAAGGGTCACCATGTAACTCCTTGCAACCGTTTGGACCCACGGAGTTGCATGGCGACCCTTTGGTGTGGTTAGGGCTTGTTATACTTTTAGCTATTGAAAAATAGCAGACCTACAAGCTCATAGCGCGGCACCGAGTGCCGCGCTAGGAGCTTGTAGGTCTGCTATTTTTGAAAAATGGTGAAAATGTGGCGCAAATCTTTGAATGTATATTCAACGTTTTTAACTCAAATCTTTGCTTCTGGTGGGGGTCCCTGGAACTACATATTTTGAGATGGGGGTCAGTGGCCAAATACAGATACTTCTGGAGGTCCTTGACATGGAAAACGTTGAGCACCACTGACATAGAAACAGGTTTTTAGAAAACGTAGGCTTCAGAAACCATTGAATCGTTCTCAGGTCTGAATGGGTTAAGAACCACTGTGGTATCTGTGTTGATGACGATGATAACAGTGACACTGCCATTTCCTCTCCTCAGCCTGTAAGAAGGCAGTCCCTCGTAGCCCCAGCACCCAACACAATTTCCTGGGAAGAGTACATCACCGCAGAACATGGAAAGTAAGGTCTTCTTTCACTCCTCCTTTTGTGTCCGCACAAATCTCAGGAATGTGGAAAAAACAAACCTAAAAACAAAAAAAACTTGTTTGTCTGCCTTTGCTCACTCCTCCAGGCCACCTCATCTCGGGAGAGAGCTCGTGTGCAAGGAGAGCAAGAAGAACTTCAAAGCTACTGTAGCCATGAGCCAAGATTTCCCTCTAGGCATCGAATCGTAAGCACACCCGAGTTTCCTTTAGATCTCCTTACTGGCGTTTATACGCGAGTTACTGAACGCTGGGGAGACACTTTGGGTCTCCCAACGGCAGCATGAATTTGGCGTGGCAGACATTTATTAGATTACCATCGGTTGCAGAGCAGATAATTAGAGGATTGGTCAGTTTGCTCTTCCACGCAGCAATTCAGTCTGTTGTCCATTTAAAAGTCCATAGACTTGACTGCCACATGACTTCATGTTAAGTTCTCTAAACATCTGTGACCACCGCGCTCTGACTTAACCCCTTTTGGTGTTTTAAACATTATGTTATAATTTAGCTATAGAGAGTATGCGCATGCTTAAAGTGAATGGCACATCGAGTGGCAAAGCAACAGGCAAAGTTGAGTTTAACATTGTTTAATGTTGTTTAATGCAATCAGATAGGACTTTTCTGTGTGGACGTATGGGCTGTCAAGGCCAGAAAGTAGTTTTTTGCCACTCAGTAGGCGTTCCTGCATAACTTCCTGGTTTGATGATGATGTCACGCGCATACCCTCTATTGAAAAATAGCAGATCTACAAGCTCATAGGTCTGCTATTTTTGAAAAATCGTGAAAATATTTATATATATTTATAATATATATATAATAGTTTATTTCAGAAAACTGGAGGAATTTGAAGATTTTTTATTTATTTTGAGGTCAGGCCTAAATGGGTTAAGGTGCGTTTATAAATAACGCTAATGAGTCGCACACACCAAGACTGCATTTCAGTCATTTATTCACATTCAAAAGTGTGTAGACGTGGCTTATCGGTGTAATTCCGAGTTGATCTGGGGTAGTCTTCAATCAAGCTATAAGCAATATTGCTGCTTAATCTGACCTTATAGTGAGGGATGGGCTATAGTAACCTGACTCTGCCAGATTGCGGCAGTATTGTTCCCTCCTCCTGCCTGCTTCTGGGATCTCTCAGTATTGTTCCCTCCTCCTGCCTGCTTCTGGGATCTCTCAGTATTGTTCCCTCCTCCTGCCTGCTTCTGGGATCTCTCAGTATTGTTCCCTCCTCCTGCCTGCTTCTGGGATCTCTCAGTATTGTTCCCTCCTCCTGCCTGCTTCTGGGATCTCTCAGTATTGTTCCCTCCTCCTGCCTGCTTCTGGGATCTCTCAGTATTGTTCCCTCCTCCTGCCTGCTTCTGGGATCTCTCAGTATTGTTCCCTCCTCCTGCCTGCTTCTGGGATCTCTCAGTATTGTTCCCTCCTCCTGCTTCTGGGATCTCTCAAGCAGAAACGATGAACAGCGGGACAAAAATCTGATATAAAATTAAAAAAACGTTCGCTCTGAAAGAATATATATTCAAAGATTTGTGCCGCATTTTTACGATTTTCCAAAAATAGCAGACCTACAAGTTCATAGCGCGCCACTCGGTGGCGCGCTATGAGCTTGTAGATCTGCTATTTTTCAATAGCTAAAGTATAACATAATGCGTAGTTAAAACACCAAAAGGGGTTCCCGCCCAAAATGGGTTTAAAGCTATAATATGACACACATGCGTCCTCAGGTCCACAATAATTTGGAGTTGTAGTAGTCTTGTTAGGTTGTGTTTACATTTGCGCTGTGGCACAGCTTCAATATGTCATAAGTCTCGCGTTGATCCCGCCTCTAGCGGCCCCACACAGCCGCATATCGCTCTGGCAGGGCTTAAAGTTCTCAGTCCTGGGGACGGATTTCAGTCCTGAGGATTTCATAGGGGTCATTTAATGAGATCAGTGCAGATTTGCAAAAAATCATTTTCAGTCTTGGGATTTTTTTTTTGCTTTAAGCCCTGCGCTCTGGCCACAATTGAGTACATTGTCTCTGCCTGAGACTAGAGATACCAGACTCACCCTTCTGGTAGAATGCAAATGTTGTCCAGCAGGGGGAGCGGTTCCACCAGGCTAGGGCTATAGTGGATCGAACTTAAATATAATGAAAGATGCCATGTGTATGAGTATGAAAATCAATTAACAGACATACTGTTTCTTCTTGTGCTTTCAGGTTATTGAATGTGTTGGAGGTTGTAGCTCCTTTCAAGCATTTTAACAAGCTTAGGGAGTTTGTCCAGATGAAACTTCCTCCAGGGTTTCCAGTCAAACTAGGTACAGTATGTCTGGATTTTTGGGGAATTCTGGGAATCTGTGTGTGTTAGTTCAATAAGCATAATATACTGTAGATATTATTTTTTTTATGTTTACTTTCTTACTTTTCAGACATCCCCGTCTTTCCCACCATCACAGCAACTGTCACCTTTCAGGAATTCCGCTATGATGAGTTTGAAGGGTCCATTTTTGCCATCCCTGCTGAATACAAAGAGGACCCCAGTCGCTTCCCAGATCTCTGATTCAGCGGGGTTACTGTAAGCAGTCAATTGTGGCAGCTGCATAAAACTGAAAGAGATGGGACTCTTCACAAAATTAAATGAACAGCTAATGGAAGCTGAGGGGGAAAAAAAGAGGAATACAGTGTTGCTGTTTTGTTTTTATTTATGTGTTTTACTAAAAAGGGAATTGATCTGTTGGAACTTTTTATTTCTTCATTTTATAGATAGATCCTCAGCAATCCAATGCAAACAGAAGTCATAGTGCCATAACATTTAAAACTATAACAGCATCTGAAACGATCGTTTTTATTTCAGTGTTTACTAGAGCCCAACCGATGCCAGATTACGTTTTTAGAGCATTACAACAACCAACGGCTGCTCCTAAACCTAACCTTAACGCACTCCTCACCAACCTTAATCCGGTCGTTTTTACACACATCTATAAACTCCAAATCTGTCTGTCATCCAATCGACCTCACACTTGGCAGGTGCATTGCCGAGGGCCCAGTGCAGAAGTCCATTGGATCAGCAGTTCTCCAGAGACCGGGCATGCATATCTAGTGCATCACTCATCCGATCGATTTTCACACATGGCAGGTGTACTGTTGAGGAGGTACAGGGTTGAGTGACGTCTATCCGATGGATACTGCACTCGTATTGCAAATAGCAGAAAAAAAAATAATTATGAAACCCATTTAGACCTGAGGACGATTCTACAAATGTCTTCTAAATCCTGACAGTTTTCTTGAAAAACCCTATGTTTCTGTCAGTGGTTCTCAAACATTTTCATGTCAAGGACCCCCAAAAATATCTGGATTTGGCCACCGACCCCCCCCCCCCCCCCCCCCCCCCCCCCCCCCTCCCTCCATCTGAAAATATGGTGTTCCCGTTCAGAATGGGTTAACTACACCACTTCTGAGATAGATAAAATCCAAGGAACATACAATTTGTGCGAGAGATTGGTTTAAATATAAATGCTCAGTTGGTGAAAAACTATTTACGAAGACAGTTTGGTCGCATTGGTCAAGCAAGCCACTAGGCTATCAGTCGGGCTCTATTGTTAAACGAGTAGTTCATCTATCGCACTCAGCTGGTGTCCTCTCCTGTGAAAGTTGTCAGAGACCCAGTTTGGAAGCGTTGGTGTAGTTTTATGTGGATAACGTAGTCTATTTTATGCTCTTTGAATACAGATCAATGCTTTCTCGTGGCATTTTAGTTCTCTCGAAAGTGCACTGACATCTGTAAATAATTCACTATAAATGACTAAAGTAATGATTAAAAAGTACTAGAAATGTAGACGTCATTAAACTGAGCTTAACTTTTTCATGTATAAATGTATAATATATATATATACAGTATATACTCAAAGGAACAACACTGTGTAGCAATACATTTCCAATATTTAAGAATGTTTTTAACCAGCTGGGAGAAAGCTCGGCATAAAACTGCATTCTTGCAGTTAAATACCCAAGCCTTTTTTCTTCAGTGCAGGATACAATCTCCTGTATTTTCAGGTTAGCTCGTTACCTCCTGGCGGTCTCCATTTGTTTCAAGTGTTTGTATGAATTCTATCCGTTCTGTGAGTGAATAATTGTAGTCATCATGGGTTGTTTGTATGTGTGCAAACTCCAATGGGATATCAGGAAACCTGTTCTAGTTTTAATACTGCACTGAATATATTTAATGCATGCTATGGCCGGTATCCTATTGGACCACTAATACATATTTGAGCTGTTTCCTATAAGTTTGTTACATTATACCTGTAGAAATCCTTATGTAAACTAAAAGAACATTCTAACACTAGCATTTTTAAACACATGTTCCTTTGAGACTTCTATCATAGCCCACTTAGAATTTGATTTCCGTGTGACAAATAGTATTCATCTTTTTCCAAGAAGTCAACTGTGAAATCTATTGCAGGATATCCAAAAATTGTCAACATGGGAGATAGCTATGTCTCTGGTTTTAGCTACTGTACCATGTTTTGCAGCTTTACCTACTTGACATCCCTTTAAATAAAGCACCAGCACCACTTTCAACACATCGGGGCTTCCATTCCACTGATCCATCTGTAAGACACTCACCCATGCAGTATAATAAAAGGCAAAAGTGTCATTTCTAGATTTTATTGTACAAAAGGAAATCACAGAACATTCCAGGTTCATTTAGCATATCTAGCAACTATGTTGTGAGTAAGTAGGGGGAAAAGTGGTTGCCGCGCCACAATACTCAAGACGAAAACTTAAGTAACAAGCTCTAGTAATAAAAGCAAAGCAAATGACAAACTTACATCAAAAGTAGATTAAAGTGAATTTGCAAAGCAATAAAAATGACTACTGCTTTAAAGCAATGTACAGAACTATACGCTTAAGTGTCAACATCCGGTGAACTGAAGATTCGGCCTTCCACAAATACAAAAAGGACAGTCAAGGCTACGTGGAAAAAGCATATCTTTTAAACACTTCACATTTGAGAGTTCAAATGACGAAAAGAAAAAGAAAAAACCCAATTACATAATGTTCACAATCAAAATGGAGGGATCTGTGTGGAGGCTATACAGTGTGGCAGAGGAAAACACAGCTATGCACTTTAGTCGCTGACATCCATGTCATCCTGATGGTCGTCGTCTCCATTGACCTTCGCCCGCCGCTCTGTGCCATTACTGTCACCCTCTACCGAATGAGGAGACGCGGCGGCAGAATCATCGGAATCCTTCCTGTCCACCAAACGTTCCTTGTCGCTATCGTAGCCTTGCTCTTCCTCATCGTAGTCTCTTGTGACCTGTTGAGACACCAGTGCAGAATGTACGTTTCCCCAGGGGTACATATAGTGGTGTTCAGTGTTGTTTTCGTCGACTAAAACTATGACAACATTTTCGTCGACTACCTTTTTTTCACTGACGAAAACTACATGAAAACTAAGCTACGATGACTAAAACTATGACTAAATATAGTGACAATTTTGTCAATACAAACTAGACTAAAATGTTAGGAGGGGACTAGTGGACAAGAGATCCACTATAAGTCATTTTACACTTTGTTGCATGCTGAAAATAGCCGATCTACAATATTTTCAGCAAGTGTAAAATCAGTCATGACGGCATCAAGGCCCGAGAAAATACATTTTAGTCGACTAAATCAGGCGCCTACCTTTACATCTCCTTTCTCTCCATCAGATTTCCTGTCCTGCTCCTGCTCGTGGTCCTTGTCTTTGCTTTTCTTCTTTTTGCTGACGGAGCGTTCACGCTCCTCACGGATGCGGCCTTTGTCACTCCGGCGGTCTCTGTCCCTTTCCTTGTCCCTCTTCTTGTCCTTCTTATGTCTGGATGTGTGATGAGGAGAGAAACATTCATTAAAAAAGGGACACACAAATATATATATGTTAAAGGAGAATTCCATGCTAGAAGGCTTTCTTACCTTTATTTGTAGTCGTTACGTCCCCACCAAAGAGGTCCAGGTGTTATTTTGTGCAAAAGTGCATTATTGGCCATTTCCCCTAATATAAGCCCTCAATGGGGGTTGGGTTTTTGTGCCAATTCGCGTATTTCCATCGAAATAAGTAGTAAAGTGTGCCGCTTGGGATACTATTTAGATTATGAAGAGAGGATATATACAAAAAAAGCAACGGAAATAAGCGAATTACACCCCAATGCCCCATTCAATTCAATGCAATTCAATTCAATTCATTGAGGGCTTATGGTAGGGGAAATAGCCAATAATGCGCTTTTGCACAAAATAACACCTGGACCTCTTTGGTGGGGACGTAACTACAAATAAAGGTAAGAAAGCCTTCTAGCATGGAATTCTCCTTTAATGACGTTTAGAAGATTTAGAACACTTTCCTGGGGGTCTTTATGTGTGTAATATGTGGTTTTAGATTTTTGTAGCAGTGAGCCCAGTGTCTCTGATGTTATGGACACTGGGCTCACTTCCTTCCTGGTCTACAATTCCCATAATGCTTTGGTGCACTTCTCCTCCTTGTGGCTAGGGGGAGAGCCATAGATATTTAAAAAAAAAAAAAAAAATAGGTGCCTCATTGGCCTCTTTTCCGGAACTTACAGACCCGAGCTCTCTGTGACGCACGGTCATACTTCCGCGGGGCTTCGCAAGTCATCTCGGGAATGTTTTGCCCTCCCTTGAGCACATACGCTCCAGAGCCGGAAAGGGTGTCTACGTTTATATGTCTATGGGGAGAGCTGTCTTACTGAGACAACATGTAGTCCAGGAAGTAAGTGAGCCCAGTGTCCATGACATCAGAGACACTGGGCTCACTGCTAAAATATCAAAAACCACATATTACACGCATAATGACCCCCATTGAGGAAAGTGTTCTAAATCTTCTAACACCATTAACTTTTTTTGAAGTGTCCATTTAACTTTAAATTGCCTTTGCTTTAACTAAAGTTACACTGACATTTTGTCATGTTGTGAATGATGAAGCCAACGTGGAGACTGAATAGAATAGTATAAAACCAACCTCCGTGGAGAAGGAGACCTGGAGACTTTCCTCTTGGGGGACCTCTTAGGGGAGCGGCTGGCACTGCGACTTGGTTTGCGTCTTCCTCTATTTAATGGCAGCATAGAACACAGTATAAAGTTATAAACCATAGTAGTACTATCAGTGAAGTTCCAGGACAAATAAAGCCGGCATTTCAAGAAACTGTATTTTTTCAGACTGTACACAAGCTTAATAATACTTGTACTCACCGACTCACACTCCGGGACCTCCTGGTTGTGCTGTAGCTTTTAGGTGGCGTTTTAGATCTCTTTCTGTGAACAATTAAGCTAATTTAGTATTTTTCATGAAAATGTCTGCATGTAGACTAGCCCTAGCCTGGCTAATAAGCCAGACTAATATCACACAACACTGTCGCGGTATATTAGTCTGGGCTGGCTCCACTTGGATTTCATTTCCCGGGGGGCGGGTTCAAACATTTTCTCTTTGACGCAATTGGTCAGAGCTACTGTCAGTCAAAATTCTCAAGCATTGAACGTCACTGTACCAAAGCCCGCCCATATTGCATACCGTGTCCCGATTGGTCCGACCTGTTCTCGGTTGTAGGAAAGAGGCGTGCTACTGAGCCTCGCCAGACCGTAATCCGCTGGTAGGCAATTTTTTTTGCCAACGGCTGATTCGGTCTGGTTTATTAACCAGGCTAGACTAGCCCATGCTTCCCCCCTCCACAGTATTTTTTGTTTTTTTTGTTTAACCCATTTAGACCTAAATTCTAAAAGAGTTTTCTGAAAAACCCATGTTTCTATATCAGTGGTTCTCAAACTATTTCATGTCAAGGACCCCCAGAATTGTCTGTATTTGGCCGCCGACCCCATCCCCCCCAGAAGCAACGATACGAGTAAAAAAACGTTCGCTGTGAAAGAACATATATTCAAAGATTTGAGGCCACATTTTCAAAAATAGCAGATCTACAAGCTCATAGCGCGGCACCGAGTGCTGCGCTATGAGCTTGTAGATCTGCTATCTTTCAAAGGCTAAAGTATAACATAATGCTTAAAAACACCAAAAGGGGTTCCCCGCCCAAAATGGGGTTAAGTGGTAAAAAAGCAGTACATTGAAATAACGCCGTTTCCAAACCTGGTCCTGCTTTGAGACTTCCAGCCTCGGTCTTTGGAAGGGGACCTCCTCCTCCGAGGGCTGGTGGTGTGCCGCCTGCTCCTGGAGGTCGAGCGGCGCTTCGACCTGCTCCTGGATCGCCTGGAATTCACACAAACGTAACATGATCCAGTTAGTAGACACTTTCATCCTGCCAGCCCTATTCAAAAGGATGTCATTAAGAGGTAACCGTCATCTCAAAATCAAGGCAAAGATTTCTTTCGAAAATGGCAAAATCTACATGCAATTCCTTGTGAGATGATGCAGTAGATGTTCTATTCACGTGTTCTATTTAAGTATAGCTTAAATAATAGCTAACATGGTATTTTCAGAGTATATAATTTCCATATCTTGACTCATTGTACAACAAGAGCTGTGTGAGCCAGAGAGAGGTATTAGCCTCGAACACCTCTGCTACACTCGAGATGAAAAATACGCAATTGTAAACCTTTTTTTTTTAACAGTAGAGATGGTTACCTGTGTTTTGAACGGGACCTCCTCCTTCTAGACCTTGACCTGGATCGGGAGTGCTTCTTTTTCTTATCCTTCTCCTCCTTCTCATCTGGAATCCCCATCAAAAAAAAAGTGAAATAAATACATGTTAACTAAAAATGTGGAGAAAAAATAATTGTCAAAACACTGGACACTCACTTGATGTATCGATGGCAGCCGAGATCAGAGACTGGGCCTCCCGGACTCTTTTCATGGCCTCTTCAATCTCTTTACTGGAGTCAGGCTTCATGCCTTGGTTCATGCTCATGCCCATCGCCATCTGATTCAGTCTGAAGGAGAAGACATTCATCACAAATCCCATCATGGAAGGATGACTATCCTTCACCAGTGTCGTCTTTACAATTAGCCCTGCGCTAGATCGCCCCCAAAAAGCGATTGTCCAATGCCAATCCAAATAGTTTAGCTACTGTTGCCAATGCAGGTCAAGATTTCGCCACCGCATAGCCGTCAATGTTATTTTGCATGGCTGTGTTGTTGAACACAGACGCGGCTTAACGTCGGGAAAGTTACACGCCTGACCCACCCAGGTGATGGCAATAATACTAATGACCGTAGTCTTACCGGGCAACATGAAAACTCGGGCGGTCGTTAAAAGTTTGATTTCTCCCTCTGTCATTTCCTCAGTATTTCTAGTTTATTTAAATAATGTAATGCACATTTGCCCAGTCAGTGCATAGCCTACTGCAGGCCTGGTTGACTAGATTTAGAAGACATTTTGAAGGTTTTGCTTCTGAAATGATCCATTATTTATATGGAGAAATCCCGTCATTTAACATGCATCTCAATGGGTGAGAAGGACAGCTGGACAAAGACGGGTTGAGACTTAGCGACGGGCTAATTACCAATGGTATGTCATACAAATATACAACGGTAGGAGTAACACATTTTGCCTGTGTTATATATATATAGGACAAACCTCTTATACAGGCACAATCTTAAAGGGTATATCTGCCAAAAATAGCACATAAACTATTGCTGATCAGTATTCAACCACACGTTTACAGCTACTCACTTTGGATCTGTCATGAACTTAAAAAACTGATCAGCTGCCTGCAAGGAAATTGAGAATTAGTTTAGATAAAGAATGCATCCAACTGTGAAGATTCTGCAAGACTTAATATTACGCCAAACAATGTCGCCTACCTGCTGATTCATATTTGGTCCCATTCCTGGGAATCCAAATGCAGCCATAGCTTGAGCTTCCATACTAGGACCAGCAAAAGGATTTCCTCCCATCTGAAATGTGTCACAGTGTGGTGTCAACCAGTGTTGTTTTCGTCGACTAAAACTAAGACGAAAAATGTTCGTCGACTACCTTTTTTCACTGGCGAAAACTGAATAAAAACGAAATGATAACTAAGCTATGACGACTAAAACTATGACTATGGACAATTTCGTCAACAAATAAAAACTAGACTAAAATGTTAGGAAGGGACTAGTGGACAAGAGATCCAGTTGTGAGCTTGTAGATCGGCTATTTTCAGCAAGTGTAAAAATCAGTCATTACGACGGCACCAACGCCCGCCAAAATACTGTACATTTTAGTAGACTAAATCAACTGTAGATTTAGTAGACTAAAATCTTATGATATTTAGACTAAAACTTTTATTCCAAAGACTATGACTAATTAAAATAGAAACTTTCTGCCAAAAACAACACTGGTGTCAACACTACCATGCCTAGTAGCAGTTTTACACTTCCATAGTAAGTGTGAGTAGCACAGTTTTACACTTCCATAGTAAGTGTGAGTAGCACAGTTTTACACTTCCATAGTAAGTGAGTAGCACAGTTTTACACTTCCATAGTAAGTGTGAGTAGCACAGTTTTACACTTCCATAGTAAGTGTGAGTAGCACAGTTTTACACTTCCATAGTAAGTGTGAGTAGCACAGTTTTACACTTCCATAGTAAGTGTGAGTAGCACAGTTTTACACTTCCATAGTAAGTGTGAGTAGCACAGTTTTACACTTCCATAGTAAGTGTGAGTAGCAGTTTTACACTTCCATAGTAAGTGTGAGTAGCACAGTTTTACACTTCCATAGTAAGTGTGAGTAGCACAGTTTTACACTTCCATAGTAAGTGTGAGTAGCACAGTTTTACACTTCCATAGTAAGTGTGAGTAGCACAGTTTTACACTTCCATAGTAAGTGTGAGTAGCAGTTTTACACTTCCATAGTAAGTGTGAGTAGCACAGTTTTACACTTCCATAGTAAGTGTGAGTAGCAGTTTTACACTTCCATAGTAAGTGTGAGTAGCACAGTTTTACACTTCCATAGTAAGTGTGAGTAGCACAGTTTTACACTTCCATAGTAAGTGTGAGTAGCACAGTTTTACACTTCCATAGTAAGTGTGAGTAGCAGTTTTACACTTCCATAGTAAGTGTGAGTAGCACAGTTTTACACTTCCATAGTAAGTGTGAGTAGCACAGTTTTACACTTCCATAGTAAGTGTGAGTAGCACAGTTTTACACTTCCATAGTAAGTGTGAGTAGCACAGTTTTACACTTCCATAGTAAGTGTGAGTAGCAGTTTTACACTTCCATAGTAAGTGTGAGTAGCAGTTTTACACTTCCATAGTAAGTGTGAGTAGCACAGTTTTACACTTCCATAGTAAGTGTGAGTAGCACAGTTTTACACTTCCATAGTAAGTGTGAGTAGCACAGTTTTACACTTCCATAGTAAGTGTGAGTAGCACAGTTTTACACTTCCATAGTAAGTGTGAGTAGCACATGTTATGCTCGCCGCCCACATTCAACATTTGTTCTATTCAAACAAGTTATAATAATTCATTAGTTTCTCAAACATGGCATACTTCATTAGCACCAGGACACCACGCAACATTAATTTATGCCAAGTAGAAATCCAAACATTTGCAGAGAGGAAAGCTAGAGAAGGAGGGAGACCCGCACACTTTCTGGTTCAAGAGCTTTTTATTGTCCAAAATGCAACGTGGCATGATTCAGAGTAGGCGGCCATGTCACTAAATACATTTCACAGGTATAGACAACCAATCAGAAACGCATGTAATCATCAAAACAGGTGGCAGCTGCATAGTCCAGTCATGTGACTCTTAGGGGCAATTCACACTATGGTCCCGGGTGCGAACTCGGGATCAATGTGAATGATGCGTACCGTTCCCGGGAGCGGATCGCCCAACCGTCCCCGAGACCGCATGGGGGGCGGGTCTCTGGACCGTTGAGGTGTATTCAGATACGGATCGTTCCAATGTGAATGCATGCGTACCTAAAGAAGGAAGTGGACTATTTTTTTTAAGAACGTGACATGATCTCTAGTCGACGAGCCAAGCGTCAACAAAAAAAAACACAGACGCTGCACGACGCGTAACACCAGCTCATTTCTCAACGCCGCCCGTCGCCGCTGCGACGCGTTGTGAGCTTGCAGATCTGCTATGTTGAATCTGCTATACACGCTGATCTTGGACTACATGTGGCTCTTGGGCTTTGCTTGGCATAGTTTCCAAAGTAAAACAAAATAATAATAATGCTAAAGTAGAATCCATTAAACTAATATCAAACACGACACTGGAGCACAGAACTTACTGACACAGTGAATAGCAGGCAGGCTGACAGTGAAGTAAATAACGGCAAAGAGCCAAAAGAGGCAATGCAATGCAGTGTGTCTGGATTTATTGGAGACAATGTCGCAGAGTTGATGGTCAGTGTCCGTGCGCACCAGCCATCAAGCACACCACCATCTGGAGGATCAAAGTGTGTTATGCAAGTGTACCCGGTTGCGCTGTTGAATCTCGGGCAATGTGAATCATGGCCATCGGGGACCAGGCAACCGTATTCGGAAACGGTTCCAATGAAACGGATTCAGTCCCTCTCAGTGTGAATTGCCTATTAAAGTTACAGTGCCTCTGTGACTTTCCTCAGATACTATTGAAAATAACAAATTACAATAAGAATTGAATCATGCCCGAGGAAGGTCGAAGGACCGAAACGTTGCATTTTGGACAATAAAAAAAGCTCTTGAACCAGCAAGTGACAGTCTGCTCCTTCTCTACGTGTCTGCAGTCTGCTGCTTTGTCGCCGACGCACCTGTTGTTATTAGTAAGTCGAGTGTGCGGAGGTCTTCCCTTCAGAGAGGAAAGCTGAACTCATACCTGATTTTGCATTGGGTTGGGTGTTGGAAGTAGTCCCCCTCCTGGCATAGCTCCTGCAACAGCATTTGCTGGCGCCAACAGTGACAAAGCTTTAGCCTCATCTGGAATAGAGCCTATGGGAAAACAAACGGGCTATATTAGGCCAAGAAGACAATGTTGACTTTAAACTACAGAGAGGAGAGACATTGTAAAAGAAAAGAAGAAAAAAAAAGCAACTTCACATGGCACCATTTTTTTTTTCTTAATTAATGTATCATCTCAACATGGTTATTACCTTTTAGATCTGAGAATTCCCTTAATTCATTTTAATCATTGCAGTGGCATAACTATTTGCTGGAAAATATCACACTACTCCAATGAACACTGCCAAGAATATATCACCTGAACATGTTTTTTAAGTCATGAACCAAACGTTAGCAAGCACAGCGGCTTCTCCAGTGGGGTGTGCCCTCAATTTTCATATAGATGTTTACTGAAACAAGCGACTCACGTTGGCGGCTTCGCTACTAAAAGCACACAGAGAAAAATCGGAGATACACAACACAAGAGAGAATTTCAGGGATTTGGCAAGAATACTTTACAGGCTGTCAGTTTTACTAACCCATAAAACAAATAGCATAGGATATAGTGATAATTAGACCAAACGATAAATAGAAAGAAATCTGGGTTAAGAATCTTGTGTTCTGTGCAATAACCTATTACTCTTACCTGTCACTGCATCAATTAACCTATCCTATGCAGGAACTGGCCAATTTGATAAATTGTTCAATTACCTTAATTTGCACTGCATTTCATATACAAAAAGTCCCAAATGCAATACAAATATAACACCTCAAAGATAATTCTTTAAAAAAAAAATATTATCTTTCATAGAACACACATACAGCCTAAATACAGACACATTCACAACAATGACAACATTTCTTTTCTTTTTCAAAAGGGCACACTGGAGAGAGAATTTGGCTGCAGGAGACAAAACTGTTGGGTGGCATTTTCAGCAGGGCTGGTATACAGGAGTGGCTGAGCCATGAAAAAGAACTGTAAAACACAACAACAACAAAAAGACCACTGTTAAAGAGAGAGTATTGCACCAACATTGTGTCATGTCGGTTGGGCATGTAACACAACTGACGACAAGATGCAGAAAAAAATCAACGCCGAAGAATGTACGACAAGCAGGAGGGAGTTAAGTCATTACTTTTAGCAGGGTTCTAATAAATGCTAGATCGTCACGCGTGCTTACCCACCCACTACCTTTCTCTTTTTTTTGGGAGCAGCTATAACAGCTGAGCACTCACTGTATACTTCTCTTACCAGTTCAGTTGAACCTGATCAATATGACATGCCTCCGCTCAGTATATCAGCACTCAGTTTGCTGAAGTGCTGTACATCATGCCGTTTGCTCACAATTTAAATAATTGGTTCTCAGGGAACAACATTTGGCCATCAATAAAGCATGTAGGGATGGTGCAGGCTGACCCCTAATTAATTAGACTATGCCTTTGATGCTCAAGCTATTTCATACAGTCAAACTACAGTACCTAGAAAAGGGAAAATGAGAGAGAAAGACAAGGCAGAGAAAAGAATAGATGACAAAAGAGAGAGGGATGGGGCTTGAATGCTTGCTGGCCTTTGCAAATGTCTACAATCCCCTGTTGGCAGGCAGAGGACCACTTTCAGCCATCAACGAGGGTGGCTGCTTTTTGCCTTCTCCACTACAAAAATCACACACACACGCGCACACACAGACACACAAATAACAGAGAGAAGTTTAACAGAGAACAGTGTGATACGGGGGGAGAAAATAAAAAGCATGGTTAAAGTGTTTACACAACTTTATTCCTTCTTTTTTTTTTTGTGAAGTGTCTCTGCGGTGCCCACAGCGTCCTACACCTCTGAAGCAGATGTTGGTATACTGTGCCTCTTACATGCCTCACAAACAGAGAGGTCAGGTGGCATCTAATGGCTTGTTTTCTTATATTCCCGCTGGAGTCAATACGTTTATGGGTGGTGCTACCCAACCACAGTATACCAAGAATCTGATTTGGAAGATCTGCTTTAAATGCCTCGTCCATGATCTTGGGATTCATAATAATGGATATACTATGGACAAAAAATAAAACAGAAGAAAAAAAGGGGGGGGGGGGGGGGGTTCCTTTGATGGCATTTATAAGAGTATCTAAATAACCTCATACTGCAAGTTCACAAGTGAACCCCAGTCATCCATTCAAACCACAGGTGGACTATTCCAATTATTTTTTTTTTAAAACGTCTTTTGCCTCACCATCCCAGAAGGGTGGCATTGTTTTTGATCTGAAAAATGGGCACTCATATATGAAGATAACTAGAACACAAACCTTCAGCAAACGGCACAACAATCAGTGCTCGGTCCACAAAGACAGTGTTGGTCAAATGTTGAGACACGCCCACGGACTCTGGCTGGTGGAACTTCACGAAGCAGACCCGTGAGGTCACTGGCATCTGTGAATCACTGTCGAGGGAAAAGGGAACGTTAGAAATAAGCTTAAGCCATTCTAGACGGGAACCCCCTTTTGGTGTTTGAAGCATTATGGTATGCTTTAGCTATATTGAAAAATAGCAGATCTACAAGCTTGTAGATCTGCTATTTTTGAAAAAAAACCTTTAAAATGTGCAGCAAATTTTTCAATATATATTCTTTCAGAGCGAACGTTTTTTTTAAACTCAAATCTTTGCTTGAGTGGGGGGGGGGGGGGGGCGTCCCTGGAACAACATATTTTCAGATTGGGGTCGGCGGCCAAATACATATGATTTTTGGGGTCCTTGACATGAAATAGTTTGAGAACCACTGACATAGAAACATAGGGTTTTCAGGATTTCAGGATTTAGAAGACATTTGTAGAATCTGGTGTCAGGTCTAAATGGGTTAATATCAAAATCACACCCATGTGAAGTGAGGGGCGCTCTTATCATCGTACATCATCATACATCATCTGATTCCGGCCAATCACAATTTGCGTCCTCACCTTCGCCATCAATGTTTCTGTTACGCAATGTTTGTGTTTACACAAAAACTCAAAATGTGTCCATTCATCGTCGATGGCATTTAATGTTTGTGTGTTGGGACAAAAATTGGGTTATATACACACCAAAAGCTGGACATAGGAAGGGCTATCGCCCCTCAAAAACATAGACATGTATTTTTGAGGGGCGCTAGCTCCTCCTACATCCAGCTTTTGGTTACCGTCCACAAACTTCGTCTTAAACAAACATTTAATTCCCATTGACAATGACTGGAGAATTTTACATCATAGTGTCTGAGCAAATAGTGTCTATTTTTACGTCATGATGAGATGCACGATGATAAGAGCGCCCCTCATTTCACACAGGTGTGATTTTATTATACGACTCAGCGACAGACAAATTAAATATCACTGTATATTTACTTTGTTTTAATGCGCTGCATTGTGAGTTTGTACTAGAGCAGCTAATTTTGCATTAACCAAAATGTGTTCATTTCATAAGCCTTTAATTTGCTACAGAGATTTGATCAGTCTTGATCAAAGAAAGACCACCATAAATATATTTTCTCAAGTCTGACTTTAACTTTCGTATCCATGATATGCAGATTATGTCAGAATCGATGACATACATCTATCTATCTATCTATCATGGTCTTGCCAAGGCTACAGAGATGCTAAGGGGAATTTTAAAAGAGCTTGTTAAAAATAAAAACTAACGTGCAAGTGCAAGTCAAAGCTGCAATCCGGAAGCAAACGTTATTCTAACCTAACCAATCTAGTACAATATAATGACAAGCATATCTGCAATGGTTGGAGCTCGTCTCTCTCTCTCTACTCTTCCATTGAGAAATGTAGGCATTGGTGTCCGGTAGGACACCTACTACAGGTTGACAAGTAGTTCTGCCAGAAGCCAATATCAGGAGCAAGATTTGTGAACTGTTGCGACAAAAGGTTAGCCAGTGGAATACAACCACCCTAAGGAGTCGGACTACTATCTGTATTCTGTACCAAGTACAGAATACTATAATATTAGATAGATGGAGTGACCTACTGCACATGTAAACACATCTTAAATCGGAGGGGTTGTATACTATTTAAATAGTATTGAGAAAAAAAGCTATTTGTCCCAAAGTGACAGTGAAAAAAAATGCTATTTCTTTCAAAAAAGCTTTATACCCTGCATCACATATATAACGATGCAATGTGCTCCGTTTACAAAATGCTGTACCTCCTCCAACTCTACATACTTTCCCCCATTTTCAACTGTTTTTATCGTATTTTGACACGTGCTTTGGCAATGTAAACGTATCTTTTCTCATGCCAATGAAGCTCCTTTGAATTGAATTGAATGAATTATCAGTCTTGGCGGAGCGGTAGAAGAAGTCTGGTCTCCCGTGCGGGAGAACAGAGATCAAATCCAAGGGCGGACATGAAACACATTGTAGATGTAGAGTAAAGTTCGCCTGAGTCCAGACACTCCACAAAAGCCACTCTGTCAGTCAAGGCGGGCCTTGCTGACAGCAATGTTAGCCGTTTAGCAGCCTTTTTAGCTGGCATTCTGGCTAGCCTAGCCTGCTGCAGGATTAGAGTCTAGAGACTTCCCTTGCATTGGAGAGACGGCTAAACATTAAAGAGTCATATCATAGATGGAAAATGCAAGCCACCGATAAAGCATCCACTTACTCTGGAGGAAACAACTTGAGCTCTTCGATGTTTCCGAGGAATCCGAAAAGCGTTCTCATCTGCTCCGATGTTGTGCTCGGGGACACGTTTGTTACTTGGACTACCTTCGTAGAGTAACTCATTTTCCCCGACTCGGAATAACCAAAACGGTACAACTACTCACAATAACCTCTACCTACACTGAGCAGCCAACACTATAGGCCAGATGGATAGCAAATTGACCCGAGTAAAGACTCAATAGTTTGCTGCTTTTTGGCTAGAGGATGTTGCGTCCCGCCGCCATGTTGTGAGTCTCTGTCGTCAACCAAGCGCGTGCACTTTCAACTCTGCAGAGGAGGTAGAGCCTAGACCCCATAGTCGGCGGGGACGCTCGCACTGTGATTTGTTGGAAAAATCCAACCAGCCTATCACAGAACGGTCCATCCCGTCGAGCATTGGGATCTAGATGGTTCGTCTTCCTACTCCTCGGAGCATAATGTTGCGTTCACACGGGCAGACGCAAAGACGCAGTGTACCATTCATTGTCAATGGAAGCCAGCGACCGTGCGTTGCAAAGACGCAATGCATATAGCTGCTCCAAATGTTTTTTTTAATGATACTCATCATACTCCCATTCGTCTTTGTGTCTTTGCGTCTGCCCGTGTGAACGCAGTAATACATGCTCTGGTGCTCACACAGGTCATGACCAGGAGAGGTCGCTTGTGGAGAACAGGCGCAACACAACAAGTCTCAATCCCTTTACCTGGGTCAAAATAGATGTCAATTTTTTGATTTGGTGGCCGGTATCTAACCTGACTCCGCCAGATGGTGACAGTTACAGTAGAGAATACAGGTTCTACTGTTACCAGCTGGCGCCTGGCGGAGTCAGGTTAGCCAGAATCCAGATTGGTGGTTTTACCAATTTGCATGATAAAAACAATGAGCAAATTGGAAAATGAGATTAGGCTACAGTGTGTAATCTCATGACATTGTCTGTCTAATAGGTAGGTAGATAGATAGACAGACAGACAGACAGACAGACAGACAGACAGACAGACAGACAGACAGGCAGGCAGACAGATAGACAGACAGCGCACGCGTGTGTGTGTGTGTGTGTGTGTGTGTGTGTGTGTGTGTGTGTGTGTGCCTGCCTGTGTGTGTGTATGTGTGTGGCCTGGCTGGCATTCTGAATTTGCACTGTTGCTGGAATTATTTTCTTTTGTTGCTCTCCTTTCCTTTTAACACAATCGTAAAGGGAGCTAAGTTCACATCATTATTACACGCCTGCTGCCTGCATAACTTTCACGTCATTATTACGTGTCATAGATCTATTTTGGTTTGGCTCAGAAGCTGGCTTCACCAGAGAAAGTGGGTAAGTGATGGATTTATTCCAATCCCTGTTTTGAGTAGTATTTCATCTCTTTCGTTTTTAGTCCAATGGATTGCAAGTTCAGGAATGCTGATTTGAGAGTCACGTGGAGCATTACATTCTCAAGAATGTATTCAGTTAATCAGTGTAGCCTGTGGTGGGGGGGGGGGGGGGGTTGGGGGGGGGGGGGGGGGGGTGTTATACCCTATTGCCACATTAGATATGGTTGTAATAATTATGTAGAGTTCTGCATTTGTGTGCCTGTTTGGAGGCACACAATCCATTAGATTTGACTCTTGTCAACTTGTGTTGTCAAAAGGTATAAACCCAAGGTTCTAAGGATAGGTTGAAAGGGCAAGATCAACTAGATTAAGATGCTCAAAACTTTGAGAACCAGTGTGTGGATTTTATTTGTTTTACTTCTAATGTTGTTCATATTCAAACTACTTGTTATGATTACTATATGCATCATTTTTGTTTGGCTTGTGTGCCTTTATTGATAGTTACAGTGAAGACAGACAGGAAAGAGGGAGAGAGAGAGAAGGGGAGAGACATGCAGCAAAGGTCGTCATGAACGGGACTCGAACACATGACACGCTGTCAGGCCAGAGCCTATATGTGGCATGCACCTGGACCACTATAGGCCCTACTATATGCATCATTCATGGAAGCTTAGTAGCTTATGAAAGGATATCGGAAGCAATTATTGTTCTTCTAAGATGCACTAGTATACAGCAAAACATGTCTGATATGTTTAAGAGTATAGGCCTATTATCATTAATTGGATGAGGGATGAGACAGTCAACGTTTTGACAATCCAACATGTGTTTTTAGGACTGGCTACTAGCCCATCACAGTGACCTCCCTACTAATGATGCTTTTTCCCAAGAGACCAAGAGACTAAAAACAACAACATGGCCTTTGTTCAGCCCACTCCATGCTGAGTATTATCCCTATACCTGGATTATAGCTGAATTGAGAGAAGCCACTGAAGTTCATCTAGGTTTCAGACCATAGAAAAACAGGCACATTTCACCCAATCACTGCCACCCAAAACAGCTACAGAAAGCATAAAAAAAAGTCTTATAGAACGTGAAGGCCAGTGCTTTCCCCACAAAATAACAACACAATTATTTCCAGGTTTCTAATACAGAATGTAAGCATTTTACATACAAACTGTTTATCTCTATACTTTTGAGGGTAGGACCTACATCTCGTGGATAACAGTTTAACCTGTAACCCTTGGTTGTCCATCAGGGCTCTAGTCTATAGTCTACTATAGTGACTTTTATAAACCGGCTATTTTCAGCTAAATATTTCTCCAGACCAGAATACAGATGCTGGGGGTTTAAGTGGTTAATGTAAGCCCAGACATCATGTAAGTACTATTCGGTACCTCTGCACATGTAAGGCACGTTAAGCATATAGTTTGCTGGGCTAAACGCAAACAATTGAAGCTATTGAAAAATCACATGTACTATTGCAACACATTGTAACACTACCAGACGTAGTTCTAATTGTGTGAAATATTCACTGCCACAAATCCGGGTTCAAAAGGGAAGCCAGTGAGTCAGCTGGCAAATGGTGGTAATGGGATTTCTTGTCCACTGTGCAACATGATTGGCCAGTTGAGAATGGCGTAGGACAAGGAATGTAGTTGCTGGGAGAGGGGCAGCATGTATAAAAACCCTAAATCCACCGGGAGACCCAAAACTTCCATTTCAGTAGTGACCAGAGGATACCATAGTGTGTATCTGTTTTCACAGCAAGAAGGAACCATGGTCAGCCGGTGAGTTAACAATTAATATCACCTATTCCTGATTGAATTACATACAGCTGTAGGCCCTTTGTATAATTAATGTTTTAAATAGCCTATGCTACATTTATTCGAGGGAGTGCAAAAGTAAACAGTGCTCGAAATTGCGAGTTTGTGACCTGTTTTGTTCGCAAATGCGCCTGAATTTTAATCTGTGCTATCTAAAAAATAAAATATAATTGGGAGTGAGCACCAGTGCAGTGCCACCGAAACCGGTCGCGGGCCGGTTCCGTCCAGCGAGATGATTTAATCCGATTTAGAGCATACATTTCTAAGCATGTGGGGGGGAATGTCTCCTTGAAATGTCTCCTTGTTCTGCTCTCAATTCAATTCAATTCAATTCAATTCAATTCAATTCAATTCAATTCAATTCAATTCAATTCAATTCAATTCAATTCAATTCAATTCAATTCAATTCAATTCAAAGGAGCTTTATTGGCATGAGAAAACATACGTTTACATTGCCAAAGCAAAAGTGGAACAAAACAATCAAGATTAAACAATACAATAAACATGTAAACAGAGCTGTGTTATATTAACACTTTGAGCAATACTATCTTGTGAGACTATAAAAGATTGTGCATTTTCTGTCAGAGATAGTTATACATCCATATAGGAGACGCTTTATACTTTTGAAAGTTGACAGCAGTATTTCAATGTTTTAAACCTGTTATAAACATGTGGTGGTTTTCAAACTCTCCTTGGGTGATTGTAATCCGTGGGAAGTACATGTCTATGTTTATGATGAATTCCTGTTCTGTTCTTTGACTATATAGAAGTGTCTATTTGTAAGTCTCTAAATGTTTTGATGAATTGAACACGGTGGATCCTCTTGTAAACAAGTGTAATGCTTAATTGGGTCATCCACTCACAGTTAACAGTCTTTGTATTGAGTTTGTGCTTGAAATGTACTGTAATTCTGCAAACTGTTAATAAATATTTCAATCAATCAATCAAAAAGTCTCTGGTGTCTTGGTACAGTGGACAGACGGTTAGGAAGTGTAGCTCAGTCTCTACCTCGTTCTCGTTCTCGTTCTCGTTCTCTCTCTCTCTCTCTCTCTCTCTCTCTCTCTCTCTCTCTCTCTCTCTGAAACTGAAACTGAGCAGTACCTCGCTAACTGCTTGGCTCTCCTTTTGGAAAGGCCGGCCATTTGTAAGCCCCTCACAACCAACATATGCACATGCCCTAGGCTGTCAAAGATAAAAACTAAAAGTTTACATCTGTAGCCTAGCTGTGAGATGGTCTGCAGACTCTGCAGTCTGCACTAGCTGCTGATACTTCAGCACTTTGGTTAGAAAGGCTTCTTCCAGGCTGTAGTCAAAGGTACAGCCGACCTCGAGAATGAACACATCTATGGTTTTCATTTACAACAATGACATCAGGGGTGTTAGCTGAAATGTTAGAGAACACAGAATCATCATTACACAGGTTAAACATCCTCGGCTTCACAGTAGACTTGTCTTTCGGTGTGTGCAGATTGCAGAATGCCAGCCAGGCATGCATGCATGCATGCACGCACGCACGCACGCACGCACGCACGCACGCACGCACGCACGACGACGCACACACGCACACACACACACACACACACACACACACACACACACACACACACACAGTGACAGCATCTTTTTCCTACCACTGCAGATTACACATGTAATGTTAGACATGCAAATTAATGATGTTATGAAAAGAACCCTGATCTGGAAGCAGCAAGTGAAAACAAGACAGATGAAATATCGTAGCCATTTACAAATCATAGCAGAGACAGCATTTGGAATTGAATTATTCTATTTTCAAATGGTTTATTGGCGCTTGTGCAATAATGAATGTAAAAAAGCATTACATATTGATGCTCCTTCAATTTTGATGGGTGCTCCTAATGTTTTTCTGGTACTCTACCAAGTAAAAAAGTTAATTCCGAGCCCTGATAAACAATGTAGGCCTTTTCTAACACACTTTCTTTTGCACTTTGTACATGCCTGCTACTGTATCACTAAGGCATTGACTCAACTCATCTTCAACTTTATTGGTCACAGGTTTATAGGCGTAAAAAATGTCGTCTTTGTCATGCAATCTCTCCCATTATTTCTATATTGTCAGATTAAACGGCACATAATAAAGTTGACTTATTAAAACATCTTCATTAGACACCTTCATAATTTTGTATTTAGATATTTGTTGAGCTGAAGTGACGTTATCCTGCTGCTTCCAGACTGACAGGAATGCCTAATGTACATGCAGCTGAAATTTAAGGAATACTTTGAGGTATTGAACTTTTAGACCCACTAGTTAGTTGTGCTGAGAGACTTTGAACCTACACTAGTTAATTTAACTAGTGCAAGTAAAATTGAACCATAACGTTCTCCGGATACCCAAATGAACACTGAGGATAATACTGTTTGATTGATAAAGGTATTCTTTGTCTCTTACAGATTTGAACACCCAGCTGGTAATTACAAAAAGATCTTTGAGACCTGCGAGGAGTTGTCTGAGCCAATACCAGCAACAATCATAGGTTTGTGTGCATCTCTCAGCCTTCAATGTCACTTCAGGCCATGTTTACACAGTTTTAACCAACTCGACCCCAATCCAAGTAACTCTGCCTAAGATATTTCTTTACCATAATCCAAGTGAGCATCTCAAGCAGAAAATCTTTTTTTTAAAATTCATGTTATATTATATATTTACTGTGTTTTTTTTGTTTGTTGGTTTTAAACCGTTGTATCTGTTGGTATTTATATTGGTGTTCTACAGGTAGGATCCCTTCCTTTCTGAAAGGAAGTCTTCTCCGCTTAGGACCTGGCCTCTTTGAGGTCGGCGATGAGCCTTTCTACCACCTCTTTGATGGCCAAGCCCTGATGCACAAATTTGATTTCAAGGATGGGCAGGTCACCTACTTCCGAAAGTAAGAATATATGCTTATTCAGTGCATTAGGAGCAAGTGAGACATATGTATTTTTATGATTCTGTCTGAGAGTATATGGAACGTAAATTGTGAATTGAATTGTAAATGCACAATTTGACCCCTTTCCGCTACGTTTAGGTTTGTCAAAACGGATGCGTACGTGAGAGCCATCACAGAGAACCGTGTTGTCATCACTGAGTTTGGCACCTTTGCCTACCCTGATCCCTGCAAAAACATTTTCTCCAGGTTTGTTGCTAATGAACTATGTGCTTAAAAATGGTGACCTTCTGTTGTATCCACCGGGTAATACAATTTAACTCCCATCATGAATTCCGCCAGTGATGGAAAGTAACTAGGTGTGACAGAGTTTACTAGTACACAGCATTTACTCAAGAACTGTACTTGTGTACAATTTTTAGACACTTTTATTTTACTTGAGTATTTCCATTAATTGATACTTCTAATTCTACAATTATTAATTTTACAACTTTACTCTGTCTCTTCTTCATTTGCATGCTAAATATTTCTTTGTTGTAACTACTACCTGGCATATTCTTCTCCATGTGCAGGTTTTTCTCTTACTTCAAGGGTGTTGAAGTGACAGACAATTGCCTGGTGAATGTGTATCCAATTGGCGAGGACTACTATGCCGTGACAGAAACCAATTTTATCACCAAAGTCAACACTGATACATTGGCAACACTGAAAAAGGTACATCAATATAATTACTTCATACAGCCACATACTGGTGTCAACTAGTAAACTTTCCATTATTTATGACACTCAGTCACCCTGCATATTAAAGGGATATTTCACTTTCAAAAAATCTTTAGGTCATTTTATCGTCTGGCTTATATAAACACCCCAAACAGTTACTTTATTCAGTAATTAGATATTTGATATTCATTTTAGCTGCCCCACCCCCTTCCTATACAAACCCATTATAACTTCAAACACATAATAATAATAATTCTTTTTGATGTTTTAGTCTCCTCCGGCCTCCTGGAGGAGGTTCTTTTCCAAAATAATTAATACAAATTCAAAAAGAAAAGAAAAACGGCCCCCTCACGTATTAGGACAATATGAGTCACCAGAAAAAAAGTTTCAGATGAATCTATCATGGTTAAAAAGGTAGTTTGCAGTTATAATGGGTTTGTATAGGAAGTTATTTTGAAAGTGAAATATCCCTTTAAACAAACTGCTTTTCCAAGTGAAATGTACATGGATTGTTACAGGTCTACCCCCCCCCCCCAACACAGGGTGGTCATGGTCAGGTCGTTATGCTCCTAATGAGTTTTAATGAAACTCTGAGATTGCAAATATGCATCAGATACTGGGTGAAAAGTAAAACCATACACTCCCTTTCATGTCTGTGCAGGTTGATTTGATGAACTATGTCAACGTCAATGGAGTGACTGCCCACCCTCACATTGAGAAAGATGGAACTGTGTACAACATTGGAAACTGCATGGGGAAAGGAGCAACACTGGCCTACAACGTTGTCAGGACCCCAGGCACCCAGAAAGGTGGAGATTGAGATACCATTAATCCAATCCAATCCAATCCAACTTTATTTATAGAGCACATTTAAAAACAACAGAGTTGACCAAAGTGCTTTACATAACAAATAAAAGTGCACAAAATCGTCAAAAACATATTATAGAGATACAAATATACAACAGGGTGGAGAAAAACAAAACAAACAATAAAACAAAAGATAAAAATAAAATAAAATAAAAAATAAATAAAAAATAACTCACTCTGGGGTAAAAGCTTGGGAATAAAAAAGTGTTTTAAGACAGGATTTAAAAATATGGATAGAGGGGGACAGTTTTACTAAGAGGGGGAGTTCATTAAAGGGAAATTATAACAGGCCAATGGTGAAAGTGGAGAGCTGTGATGAAGAGCTTTAAAAGAACCTAATCATGTAGGAAGCCGATTAAAATATATTAACCACAGAAGAATTGAACTTAATCTGGTGTCGGGTTGAAAGTGGTTAAATATTTCTACAAGTTTTTCTTGTCTGATGATGAATCTTGCTGGTTGTTTTCTTTTCTTTTCTAGATCCTTTTATTGGAGTTTAACAAATACTCCCAGTCAAATTGCTAGTTGTTTTGAATAACTCTTCTGTGTGTCCACATGCAGACAAGTCTGACTGTGTTCCAAAGACCAAGGTGGTGGTGCAGTTCCCCAGCCATGAGCGGTTTAAGCCTTCCTATGTGCACAGGTACAAGGTTTTCTCAAAAACAGTTTGAGTTTTGACGTACTGCACGCATTTATGCATACATTGTTATCGTCTTTGATGAGCTAATTGTGGAGGTGGTGGATGTTTTTTTTTATATTCTCTTTATCGATCTCAGCTTTGGCATGTCAGAGAATTACCTTGTCTTTGTGGAGACCCCAGTCAAAATCAACCTGCTGAAGTTTCTGAGTGCCTGGAGTATCCGGGGCTCCAACTACATGGATTGCTTTGAGTCCAATGAGGCCCAGGGGGTAAATACTTGTGTTTTATATATACAGTAATGTTCAGAGTTGGCTTCTTTTGCATCATTCGTAATGTATCTCTATCTGTTTTACCCTGCATTGTACAGACACTCTTCCACATAGCCAGAAAGGACCCTGGAGAGTACATTGATCACAGGTTCAAGGGAGCACCCATAGGCATGTTCCATCACATCAACACGTATGAGGACAACGGCTTCATTGTTGTTGACCTCTGCGGATGGAAAGGGTAGTTATCTAACCACCTTTTACATATTTAAACTGTTTTCAGCAATGGTATAAGGTTTTTTTGTGGGTATAGATGTTGTTGAGGTGGTCATTTTGAAAGTAGCTCTCAAGTCAAAGTGTGGGCACCCAAAGTCACTCTCCTAGCCATGGCAGGTTCCCTTGAAGGGGAATACCACTCATTTTCAATATTTTACTATGTCATTAATATACCTTAGAGGTATAAAAAAGTCCCCCCATACTGTGTTGCCTAGAACTGGAGGTCTGAAAAAAATCAGTAACATTATGAAGTACATCTCAGTGACATCACAAAGATGTACTTCTAACTAACTAATGTTACTGATTTCCTTTGGTATATCCCTTTGAGAAAGTTATGTGGGAATGCCCATTTGTTGTTGTTTTTCTATTTTCTGTTTTAGTTTTGAGTTTGTATACAACTACCTCTGGCTGGCTAACCTGAGAGCCAACTGGGAGGAAGTAAAGAAGGCGGCAATGATGGCACCTCAGCCAGAGGTGCGCAGATACGTCATTCCCCTGGACATCCACAAGGTGAGTCGCCTTCTCAAATCATCTGAGTGACCTCAAATTGCCCACCTTTTCTATTACATTTTAGTTGTTTATGCCCCCCCCCCCCCCCCCCCCCCCCATGTGGTTTGTTGTCAAACCTGATAATGTATTGATCAATGTTAGAATGTTCTTTTCCTTTGCTATGCTTTGATGTCATGCAGGAGGAGCAGGGGAAGAACTTGGTCAGCCTGCCGTACACTACAGCCACAGCCGTGATGCATTCTGATGGACACATCTTCCTGGAACCAGAGGTGCTTTTCTCTGCCCCTCGACAAGGTAATGTTGTTTACCAATCCTTTTCATTTGAAAGGTGTTACGTAAAAACATTATTATTCATGATTGATTTTAAGCATGGCCTACTGTATATCATAATGGTGTACTAGTGGTTTGTAATGGATCAAATAATCTGTTATGGCTGTTTGTGTGTGTCTTTCAGCCTTTGAGTTCCCTCAGATCAACTATCCGATGTGTGCAGGGAAAAACTACACGTATGCCTATGGCCTGGGTCTCAACCATTTCATCCCTGACAGGGTCAGTGAATGAAAAAGTTGTCAGTCGGTGGTCAGTGGGGCAGCCTGCAGCTCATACAACAAACTAATCTTTTTGTCACTCACCTGTGTGCAGATCGTCAAGCTGAATGTGAAGACCAAGGAGACGTGGGTATGGCAGGAGCCAGACTCGTACCCCTCAGAACCCCTGTTTGTGCAGAATCCTGGGACTACCGATGAGGACGACGGTATGTCAGTCACAACGGAGATCAAACGGAACGATTGATAAACATACAGTAGGCCTGCATAACCGCCTGAACATTAGGCGTTGATATTCTAGGCATATCACAATAGATGAACATTCTGCGACAATAGCTGATTTTGTTCTTCGTGAAGTATAGGTGTAGAATGTAAATGGATAAAGGGGAGGGTAAAGTACAGACCCCTAGGGGATTCCGGCCAAGGATAGGGTTTAAGTAGATGATGATAATAATAATCTTTATTTATATAGCACCTTTCATACATAAATGCAGCTCAAAGTGCTCTACAGAGCACAACATAAAAATAGCAATAAAACACAAGCAAGCCATTAAAACGGTAAAACAATGGCAAAGAACATAAGAAATAAAAGCGTGAAAACAACACGCAGCAAATCAGTCAGAGCAGAGAGTAGAGACACAGATATTAAAAACTCAACTATAAGCAAGGTGAGGTGAGTCTTGAGTTTAAAAATGTCTACAGAGGCTGTGGGCAGTATTATGCGTGTCTTAAGTACCAGGTCTTATTACTTAACTTAAGACCTGGAGGTGTGATCAATGCCATTTGGCTATTCTGAGTGGCCAAACAGCATTGACCACGCCTCCAGGTCTTAAGTTAAGTAATAAGACCTGGTACTTAAGACACGCATAATACTGTGTGTCTGAGCTGAAATGGGAGTTTATTCCAGGCCGTCTGCCCGTAGAAGCAGCGAAGGCTGCCTCCCCATATTTGTTTGTAGACAATGTTTTCATTTTTTTTAGTAGTATTATGATGTGCAAATTGCAATATTTATTCTAATACGTTTGTTGGTACTGTACCTACAGGTGTGCTCCTGACCTGCGTTGTGGCCCCTGGCGCCCAGAGACCAGGATATATGCTTATCCTCAATGCCAGGGATCTGACCGAAATTGCCAGGGCGGAGGTGGAGTCAAGCATGCCCGTGACCTTCCATGGGATGTACAAAGCATAGACACGACGTTAGTCAGCCACACAAACGACAGTCCACCATTCCATGGTATCAACTAACTCTGCATTAAAACAAGAATAAGCACTAAAACAAGAATAAGCACTATCATGATCAACAAAAAAACATTTAATTTCCCCTGGTGTCAAATTGATTCAGGAAGGTTGAATATCTGTGAAAAATCGGACGTTGGGCGATGGCTTTTTGTAGGCCTTTTTATGATCACTGTATGAGACATTTATAAGTTTTTAAAATCTTAAACAAGTGTCAATGCAACCATAATGTTGTGCCAATAATGGAAATCAGTGGATTTGTTTTTTTCCTTGTCACTTGAATACCTCCTTGTTTGAATAAAATAAAACTGCTGGTTATTTTCTTAGCTAAAACTGTGGATGTGTTTGTAATTTAAGCCACAACTTCCTATTGTTCCAATTGCATAGTAGTCCGGCAGGAAATTTGGTATAGTCTTTTTTTTCTAAAATATTGTCTATATACAAACTTGCTGACCGGCTGTCAGTATTGAGCCATTTTTTTTAATAGGGTTTCTTGTGACCCTACCATTAACATCCTATGGCAGGCAAAAATGTCAAACCTCCCTTATGCTTTAAGCATCATGTGACGTGTCAAACTAGGGGATTTTCATGATTCTGAATACATTCCAAGCATTAGTTTTGCACAATACACTCATAGCCACTTGCCCAAATGTGCCCAAAATGTGCTGACCTCATCACATTTGTGCTGACATTTGTCATGACGTCTATGGCCGTTTTTAGCCCAAGGAGTGTTTTTTGTGTGCAAAACTAATGCTTGGAATGGATTCAGAATCACAACCCCCCCCCTAGTTTGACATGTCACATGCTACTTAAAGCATAAGGAAAGTTTGACAATTTTGCCTGCCATAATATTATATATATATATATATATATATATATATATATATATATATATATATATATATATATATATATATAAAGACAATATTTTAGGCCAATAAAAAAGACCAAATGTCCCACCCGTCCACCTCGGCTGCCAGACTATAGCATAAAGGTTAAACAACCAGTAAAGTGCTCTATTCTTCAGGTAGAACTCATGCAACTGTATGTGTTTGTGCCACACAAAATCAGATTAGGGATACATGTGAAACAGTCACGCTTACAGCGTCACATTGCTATACACAACTAGGCCGATATACATTGCCTGGTATATTTCCACAAAAAACCTTTTGTTTCTGTCAGTGTTGCCTCATCAGTGTGTTGTTCACCAAAAGCATGTGGCACACAGTAAAGCCGATTAACTGTCACATGTTAATCTCAGAGGTATGTAGTAACTAATCACTCTAACGCCAGGGCTCCACCGGACGCGTTGCGTTGCGTCTGCGTCGCGTCAAAAAACGCACCGGTTCAATTTTAATGCACGCGTCGCGTCTCCGTCAACGCGGGCAGTGGAGCCACCCTTCATTGATTAAAAAGGGAACATTCCCTGACGGTGACGGAGACGCGACGCTGACGCGCCCGGTGGAGCCCGGCCGTAATGCAGTGGTTTTCAACCCTTTTCATATCAAGGCCCATTATTTATTGTGGCATTTGAGCCACGGACCACCGTTTTATGAGATTTAGCCTCTCTAAGACCCAAAACTAAGGAATATTTTATTGTTCGGTTCTGGACTCTTGGATCTCTAACTCTTGACAGTGTAAAATGAAACCAAATGGACCCGTACAGGTCCATTTGGTTTAATTGTACACTGTCAAGAGTTAGAGATCCAAGAGTCCATTAGACTTTCCATCATTTAGCTGATGGGGACCACCCATGGACCACCTGTGATCTGCAACAATCCCCATTCATTCCCCATACCTTCTCTTTAAATAGATACTTTGTTGCCACCTACTGGACATGTGCTGTTACTGCAGCATGAAACCAGTCTTCAGTTCATACTTCACTACTTCAGTTCATAGTCATGATAGCGATGCTTGGTCTTTGGAGTTGGAACTTACTTGACCTGCATTTTTGCAGCTCTATCTTCTGTGGGTGAAAGTAACTCACCGATGTTCTGTTGTAATCTTAGATGCATGATGTATTATTAGCCTATACATGCATATTACATGTATCACTCCCAAACAGAGTTGGACATCATTTCTGTTTTAGTTTAGGCCTACTAAAGAGCTGGAGAATACTCATTCCTTTGTCAATGTGAACTTCAAACACTATGTAGGGTCTGAATCATGCCCGGTATGATCTGTTGTTCTTGGATCTGGAAACCTTCTCCTTTACAACTTGAGCAATTCTCCAGTGAATCTTTTTTTAACCACCATAACCTTCGCACTTTTCTCAAATGACATGTTTCTAGATCCCAACTTTTGGTGGTTCCATTGTACATCTCTTCCAGGGTGACTCCAAACTGATAAACTACATTCTTACCTTGTCTCTGCGTTCTCTGCATTCTTCCACCAAAGAACATATGGGGGACCAATATTGAAGGAATGGAAAGTAGTAAAAAAGTGCTTTGGACAAAACCACTTAACTCCATTGGACCCTCAAAATGTCTGCTAAAGCAACTAACTCCACCAACTCTCCCCCTCTCATGGAGGTCATTGACAATATATAAAGTCACACCACCAACTTTGATGAGGCAGTATTAGCCTGGCTAATAAGCCAGACTCAAATCACATGCCGGCAGGCAATTTTATTTTGCCAACGGCTGATTCGATCTGGCTTAATAGCCAGGCTAAGGCAGTATTGCGTTGTTTTCAAAATGAAGGTTCTTAATTTCCTGAAAAATGAACATTTTGGAGTTTCCTCCCGACAGCAGAGATATAGTCCATATAGATTACACCATCAGTGGCTGGCGACATGAAGTCTCAGATGCACATTGGAGCCACACTGTTCCCATGTTGATCCACATGATTAGAATCCTTTTGGCACCCTGGTTTTTGAGGTGTGCTATTCCCTCCGACATCTGGCTTTGTTAACTTATTACATCATGTGGCAGCCAAGTCTATGGACTTTCAACATTAAAAGGTTTGAGAAACAAGTTAACTACAGTATAGGGTTGAATAGAATTGACACTGTGACCATGGGCCCAAGTGTCTGAGCAATTACTGCTCCCCCACATTCTGTATCATGAAAGATGCCTCCTGCTCCTATACAGTGGTGGAGAAAGTACTCACATGTTTTACTACCAAGTAAAAGTACCAACCAGATTGTAGAAATACTCTGTTAAAGTAAGAGTCCAGTCATCAAAATTTAATGGAATAAAAATTGCATCAAAATATACTTCAAGTACCAAAAGTAAAAAAGTACTCATTATGCAGGTCCCATTTCACAGGTTTTCAAATGTATAAGTTATTTTAAAATGTCAGAGCTACAAGCTCACTTTGGCAATTTGAAAATAGCCGAAGTGAGATTGAAGATCTGATCAGAGCTAATAATCAAAATCTACAAAGTAGCTATAACTAAAGTTTTCAAATAATTAAGATCATTTGTATCACTCCCTCAGCTCTTGTCCAAAAATGAATCAGTTGTTCTGCATACTTCTGGATTTATTGAAACCAACGTTGAAGGTTGAACTGGTAACAAACACAAAAATAAACATGCATAAACATAATACAGCACAATCATAAATTAAAGAAAATACATACAAAACATTTGTCAAGTGACAGGTATGCACCTATGTCTACCCGACACCAGACGGCCATATAAAGGGTTCCACATTAGCCAAAACAATGGCACTTCCGGCCCAACTTTGACATGCATTGAATAAGCATATATGAGCAATAACTGAAATTAAATACAAAACAAGCAGTACAGCAGTTACAATTTGCCTCCGAGATGTAGTGGCTGTGGAGTAGAAGTAAAATACTCAGTAAAGTAGAAATAAATTGTGCCCAGTTAGTACAAATTAAATTAAATGTGCCTAGTTACATTCCACCACTGGCACCTGAATTGATCGCAATAGAATTTAATAACAAAACACTAATAAGTGTAAAACGTTATGGTATCCTCCCGACAGCTACGATGTAGACGAGCAAATCGGCTAACCAATCACATATTCAGTTCAATTAAAGGAGAAATTAGGTCATATGTGCCTCAAATATGACATAAGTTTGTGGCAACAAACATTAAATGCCATTGACAATGAAGGGAAAATTTACGTCATATGTAGACTAGCAAATCGGCTAACCAATCACATAAATTCAGTTCATACGTGTGATTTTTGAGTGGTGCAAACCACTCCAACAACCAGCTTTGTTTGTATCCGTGTTTGTGTGTACCTGTACGTGGGGCCCAAAAGAATGAGCATGGTTACTATGGTCACTGACATTACATCAGACCACAGCTGATCAGGCTATATAAGACCTTGCACCACTCAGTTCACACGGGTGTGATTCTTTTTTAATGATTTAGTTTAGGTACCCAATGAATAGACCCTTATGTCTGTGCCTCAGTGTACAGTGTACACTCTTGAAGAAAGTTCCCATTAACCCATTTTGGACGGGAACCCCTTTTGGTGTTTTAAGCATCATGTTACTTTAGCTATTGAAAAATAGCAGATCTGCCGCAATACGAGCTTGTAGATCTGCCATTTTTGAAAAACCGTGAAAATGTGGCGCAAATCTTTGACTATATGTTCTTTCAGAGCAAACGTTTTTAATTCAAACCTTTGCTTCTGGGGGTGTCCCTGGAACTACATAATTTTATGATGGGGTCGGCAGCCAAATACAGATAATTCTGGAGGTCCTTGACATGAAATAGTTTGAGAACCACTGACATAGAAACATGGGTTTTTCAGAAAACGGTCAGGATTTAGAAGGAATTTGTAGAATCATCCTCAGGTCTAAATATGACTTTTAAGTCAAGTCATTAAGCTATAACGAGACTAAGTTTGAACTTAGTGTGAGGTGGTGATACAATCGAATTCTCTCAGAAGTTCAAGTGCTTAAACTTTACGCAAACTGTAATCCTCTCATGAAAGTACTAATAAAAGCATTCTGTATGTTAATTCTATATGTGTAAGGTATGAAATAAAAATGTCTGTCCTGATTCCACGCCTCCCCAGCGATGGTCATGTTGTCATGGACGTCTCCAAACACGGTGGGCTGGATGGCCACGCCTCCTCCACACATCAGCTTGGCTCCCTCCTTCTTCCCATTGCTGATGTAGTAAACTGCTCCTCATCCACCTGCACAGATGTTGTGGTTCATATACTGGCTCAATACAGTTCACCATTGTCATGCCTCAAATCATTCAGTGTATAATCAATACTAGTAGTTCGACCTGACATTTAATTTAGAACAGCGATTCTCAACCTTTTAATTTTCCAGTTTGATGAGCATTCAGCCACGGACCCCCATTTTATAAATGTTTTATTGATCAGTTCCCAATCTACACTGACATTTTTACTAATTTAGTGTGACCGTCTTTTCATTAACCCAATAGCGCCCGATTCTACAAATCCCTTCTAAATCAGTAGTTCTCAAATTGATATGCATTTGGCTGCAGACCACAAATCTTCAAGATTTGTCAAAAATGTTCACAAATAGCAGATATGAGCTTGTATATCTGCTGATATCCAATGCAATAATCTAAAATGACACTTTTAATAGTGCCAGATTTACCTGGGGTCTCTGCTCAGTGTGTTGTAGAGATCTCCCACCGCCACCACACCTCCTAGCATGCTCCACGGTGGCATCTCGGAAACCCTTGTGGTGATTTCTGTAACACAGGTTTGTTCCATCTACGGATTGTCCTTAGTTGATCTCTTACCGTTTAAGCTGTCCGGCATGCAACTGCCATGACCTGCTCTCTGGGTAAGAAATACCCAATTTAGTCATCGCCAATTCCCAATTGCCCCAAGTGTCCTTGAGTCCCTGTTGCTGGCACCACCACCCCCACAGCTGGGGAGGTATAAACTACTGTGTGCATCCTCCCATACACACTTGCAAGTAGCTTCTGCAGTGCAGCAAAAGGGACGGTCACTTGATCCATCGCCAGATTAAGTTCCCACCCGTAAACACGGCCAATTGTGTTTGATGGAGCGCCAGGCCAAGTTGGAGGCACCGCAGTTAATGCTGCAGTGGTGGGGAGAGTACTTTACCTCTTACCACACCCAGACGCCCCATAGACAGACGTTGCTAAACGCTCATGCGCAAGACGCAACCTAGAGCCTGGGCCAAGGCCAGTGACCATCACAGGGTTGAAGGGCACCTCAAGCTAGCCCGCCAGACGCAAGGCCAACTGACTGGTGACGATGATCAGCATGCAGGACTCCGTCAGTAGAAACCTGTGGACAAACTAGACATAGTTAGGGCAGAAAACCGACAGGCAAACGGACAGACATTACTTTTTTTTGTTGATGCAATACTGGTCAGAATACTGCTCCATTCTGCTGCTCTGTGGAGAGAGAGGGGGTTTTATTTGTTTGTTTTCTTTGCGACTATTATTACTTGATGTTAAAAGTTAAACCCTATAGAGTAGAGAGACAGTGTCAAGTTTCTCTGTGAGGCCTAGCACATGTGGAGGAACAAGATCTATGCCTCCAAGATCCACTTCCTGCTGAAAAGGCACAAAACCAACCTGTACCAGAGGTCCTTAAGAGCTGCTTGTCGTCTAGGAAAGGTCACTTACCTGGTCGATACTCTCATCAAAGTACTACGAAAAGCATTCCGTATTAATTCCACACAATTCTATGTGTAAGGTATGAAATAAAAATGTCTGGCCCTCAACTTACCTGCACGTCCAGAGATAGACAGCTCCTTGTTCAACTTGATGCACCCCCGTTGTTGAGGAAAAACCCTGTGCATGCAGCTGCTACAATGAACACCGCACCCCAGGTCTGTCTGAGTTACAGTCTTAGACCTGTCTTGCTTCGAGGAGGGCCTCTGTCGATGGTCACATCGGCATCGGTCTTCCTCTTCAGCGATGGAGAAGGGGAAGGCGCCCCGTCACTAAAGACGAAACGCCTCCGTACCTTTTCTCCAGGGAAGCTACAGAACACGGACAGCTGCATCTGTCCGTCTGACCTATAGACAGTCACCCTCCACTGGCGCTGGACTGGCCTTCCGCCCAGCTCCCATGTGGCGGAGACACCTGAGATAACTCTGGCCAGCTGCTGACCGTTCACCTCCACGAGGTCATAACGGTTGCCACAGCGGGCTTTCCAACACCCGAAGGGGGGCGTTAGGGTATCAGGGTGTGGTGGAGTCACGAGGCACCCAGAGAACTCATGGAACAGGCTGTTGCTCTGGGTAGTCACCACCCTGGCTGGTGGCGTGGGCTGTCGCACCGGAACCCACGTCTTACTACTGTGGACGTAGCGAGTACAGAGACACCGCACGACCGTTGGAATAAAAGCAGGTCTCCACTGCTTTCTACGCCAGTCATAGCTTGCACGCACCGGCCTCCACTCTTTAGTGAGGTGGTCATAGTAGCATGCACAGGGTTTCTCCTCAACAACGGGTGTGACATCCTTCGGGGGTCTGAGCAGCTGCTTCTCAACTACTACTAGTGAGGAAACGTCACATACCTGGTCGAACTGGCGGTACAGTTCAGGGACACACGCTGTGATGACGGCCAGGTCGTCATCGGTCAGGGGGCGGTTCCTCAGGTTGTCCACGCGGACGTCTACCTGCCTTCTGGAACGAGCCCTCAACTTACCTGCACGTCCAGAGACAGCCGGCTCGTTGATCAACCTGAGTCTATACTGCTCCATTCTGTGGAGAGAGAGAGAGAACTGAGAGAGAGAGAGAGAGGTGCTGCTCTGTGGAGAGAGAGAGAGAGAGAGAGAGAGAGAGAGGTGCTGCTGTGCCTGTGGGGGGGAGAGAGAGAGAGAGGAGCTGCTATGTGCCTGTGGAGAGAGAACTGAGAATGAGAGAGAGAGAGAGTACTGAGAGAGCTGAGAGTTGTACAAGGCTGATACACCCGTGAAAGAGAAAAGTTTAAAAAAAAAATAGATCTAACAATGAGTATTATTTATGCTACAAGTGGTTAGCTTAAGTCTGGTCAGCTATGTTGTTATAGTTTGATTCAAAATGTAATGGCCGAGCCACAATTTGAGTTAACTTTTAAATGTAGGCCGCCTAACTAACTTAAAAGTTTTAAGCCCAGTACAATGGCAATAATTAAGACGGGAACCTGACGGTGCAAAAAACAATTGCCCTCTGTGATAGTAGTTGTGGCCAAGCTAAGCTACAACGGCTACCGACAGCCTAAATGCCTTCAAACGTTTATGAAAATCACAACTACAGACGTTATCGACGCAGCGACGATACCGACAGCCCAAATGCTTACAAACTTATTTGAAAAAAAACTACAGACGTTATCGACGCAACGACGATACCGACTGCCCAAATGCTTACAAACTTATTTGAAAAAAAAAACTACAGACGTTATCAACGCAACGACAGCCCAATGCTTACAAACTTATTTGAAAAACACAACTACAGACGTTATCAACGCAACGATACCGACAGGCGGCAACGGTAACAGACCGTTCCCCGGCCCTTACCCCAAGGCCCAAGCCCAACGTACGAGTAATTCGAAAATAAAACTCACTGTTGAAAATGAAAAGCAACAATATTAGCACTGGTGCAAGATAAACACTAGTTCCTTTCGTGGTTGTCGATGTATCCTTTTCTGTAACTGTGTGTAATGGTGGTTGGTTAGTGATGTCTGTGGCTGTTGAGCAGGTGGTGGTAATGATGCTGTTAAGCGGGTAGGTAGATGCGACTGTCTCTGTTTAAGATTCAATGCATCTGAGTTTGAAACCGTGCAACTCTGCTTTTTATCTGCAGCTCCGCCCCCTACGCGTGCACGTGCCCGCGGCGGCGCGGCCCGCCCCTCGTCCGTCATTGATTGGTTGACTGTTGGGCTGTCGCTGCTCGTTGATTGGTCGGTTTAAATGTCAACTAACTTTTCAGTTCAAGTGTAACCTCGCCTCACCGACCTGGCTTCGGGGGGCTTTTCACCAAGTGACGATGACGTCGTCGCTGAACGCGCCCGAAGTAACAAATTGGTTTCATGTGTTTATTTTTGGATTTTTGCTATTGTTATTATTTTTGTTTTAATTCAAGTGACACATATGTTACGTTTAGAGGAGAAAATTTGAGTCGTTGATTGTTGAACTTGAACCACCACTGCATGCCACTGCAGATCAATGCAATTATTTATTTACATCAGCCTCGTAGCTTAGTGTAGTGTGTGTGTGTGTGTGTGTGTGTGTGTGTGTGTGCGCGCGCGCGTGCGTGTACACGTACGCGACAATCACGATATGGCAGTGTTACGGTGAAATTGGTGACCTGACGAAATATGTGATCATCTTGTGGACTTCAAATAACTGACGTTATATGATGTGTTATATGACCTATTTCAGCAGGTCACCAATTTCACGGTAACATCGCCATGCTGGAGTGACCGAGACTCGGCCGAGATTTTGGGTATTGTAATTCACGTTCGAGACATTTAGCAACCGTTCTGTAACTTCTGTAGTTACATTCATGTCGGCCACTGTTACTGATTTACATAATGAACCGAATACCCCATTAGATATGTAAATGTGGCCCACATGACAGCACTCTATTGATAGTAAACTCATCTGTTCAATACACAGTAACACCCCCTGTTGTTGTGTATTGAATAGATTGAATAGAGCAGTTAACCTTTCGACTTTTGTCGAAAGGTCTTGAACTAAAGTTCAAGGCCTTCTGTCTTGAACTTGACAATATACCTGAGGGGGGTTCAGGGGAGTCCCTGCAAAATGTGTTTAGCCTACTAATACTACAGTTATAAAAATCAGTACTTTAACCACTTTAACCCTACTCACGTCTATTTGAAAATAACAGATCAATAAGTTCACAGGATGGGTAAAATGCAGAGGACGAATTTCACCTATGTACTGTAGCCCAGAGCCTTAGATATAGCCAGAGTTATGCAAACTGCGTTCACTTCATGGGGCCAGTCCAATGGCGGCTCTTCTACATAGACTTCTATTGAGCATGGGGACATTGGGACAACCAACTGGGACAAGTCCTGCGGACTGGAAGTAGGCAGAAAATACATTGGACTCACGCAACAGCCCAGCTTTAATGATCTTAAATCCCTTTATTTTAGATTGTTTTGTAGTAATAGTACAACATAAACATTAAAGAGACTTTAGTTGTTACTGTACAATACTTTAAGACAGTTGTCATGTTGCACACATGCTTAAAATAGCTCTTATTTGCGCCGCCCTCGTTGAAAACAATGTATTTCCAACTCCAGCTTGTCTCAGTTCAGGCTGCATGAACAGCGCTCGAGCGCTCGGTTTCTGCCCCCTCAATATCGTAACTCTTATATTAGATGGCTCTGCTGTAGCCTATATAAATGGTAAATGGTGCAATATAGAACCTATATCCAAGGCGCTTTACATAGATTACATTCACCCATTCACACACACATTCATACACTGATGGCGGATAAAAACATGCAAGGCACCAACCTGCTCATTGGGAGCAATTAGGGGTTCGAGTCTTGCTCAAGGACACTTCGACACTAACTCTGGGGGAGCCCGGGATCGAACTGGGAACCATTTCGGTTCCCAACCGGAAACTCTAGTACCCCTGAGCCACTAAAATCCTTACATTGGCTACCAGTATCCCAGAGAATTAAAATGTTGTTACTATAAATCTATAAATCTGTTTGTGGCTCTGGGCCCAGCTACATCTCGACATGCTGAAGCCATATGAACCATCTAGAACCCTCAGGTCATCTGGGGCTGGCCTACTAATTGTTCACCCCATAGTTGGAACAAAACATGGGGAAGCAGCATTTCACTATGCACCACAAACCTGGAATAATATTCCAGGATACATTAGGAAATCCCCAACCATAGCCGTTTTTAAGTCTAATTTAAAAACATATATTTGTTCAAATTCATATGCTCCTTTATCTTACAGTATTTAATTTTGTCTATTGTAATCTTTGTTTTTGTCTCCACCAGGCCGAAGGCATGGGGAGAGAGTATGTTTTGCACTCCGTCCGTGTGTGTGTGTGTCCTTCCGTCCGTCCTTCTGTCCGTCCGTTATCAGCTAATCTCCGGCACCGTTGGCCCGATCAATGCCAAACTTTGCACACACACTCCCTGGATGCCAACGATGAACCTCTGCCCCACATTTTCCAGAACGGCCTGTTATAGCGCCACCATGAGGCAGCTTTTCACATTGTTTACCTAAAACTGCACCGATCTGCGTGATACGTTGCATGCACACTCCCTAGAGGCCAAGGACAAACCTTTGACCTGCATTTTCTGCATCTGCCTTTTATAGCGCCACCAGGAGCTAGGCCGACTTTTGTAAAACACATTTTTTGATATTACTCCTCCAGATTCGGTCCAAAAATCTCACAAATCGTTACACAGTATCTCTATGGTCATGTGCTCAAGTCGGATCTGTCCGATATTTCATATTCCATCCTAATTGGCTATAATTGGCTTTCACAGTTTGCAAGATTGCCCCGTTTTGAACAAAAGCCTCAAATCATGAACGCAGCATGCAATTTACGTGAAATCTTTCACACATTTTCTTACTAGGCTGAGGAATATATCCCACCCTTTTCACATTGGCCTGTTATAGCGCCACCAACAGGTAGATTTTTTCAAAACACATTTTTGGAACAAAATGCTTAAAAAACATGTTTATATTAATCCTAAACATTTTGCCAAACATCTCACACAGTCCTATCCTCCTGGTGGAGACCTGTGCCCAGAAGGGCACTTTTTCTAGTTTATTCTGTAAAGCACTTTGAATTGCCTTGTGTATGAAAGGTGCTATATAAATACAATTGCCTTATCTTGCCTATATAGGCTACATGTACAGTTTGTACACGTCTCACACACACACGCACACACACACACACACACACACACACACACACACACACACACACACACACACACACACACACGCACACTTACTTGCTTATGGCAGTCCGTCGATGTCGACGATGACGTTGCTCCAAATAGGATTTGTGATTATTGTTGTGTGTGTCGTCTGTGCATAGCCAGGTGGCTGTTCAGACCGACGCGCGATCCGCATACTTTGTCACAGGAGGGGCAGGGGAAGGCAGCAGTGGTGGACCTTTGGCACGTTGGTGCCTCTGTGCACGCCGCTGTAGTAGGTAGGCCTACATAATGTATGTGTACTTATGCTCACACAGACAGACAGACACACACACACACACATGCACGCACGCACGCACGCACGCACACACACACACACACACACACACACACACACACACACACACACACACACGTCACACACACACACACACACACACACACACACACACACACACACACACACACACAGTACACCCTTCAAACCATATAACAATATGAATGTACATCTGAGATTCACGAGCTTGCATATCTATGCCATCAGATGCCAAGAATATGCCCGCTTCCCCCAATATTAATCTTCATCATTCAACCTCTGTTATTTGTCCAAAGTCTGACATATTAATGGTATATACTACTCACATGCTTTATCCTCAGGATGGCGCTCCATGCGGCGATCCACTGAAGTGACATGAACTTGAAATAACTGGGCTGAGTGAGAACAGCAGTTGATACTGTACACTGCTTACAATGAATCAAAAATGTACCTTCTCATACTTCATATGCATATTTTATAGATACAAAGTCACAAAGGAGGGGCCCGGACAGGAGTCGACCCACAGAGCCTAGTCCTTCCACGTGCCAGACCTCCCAGTCCCGGCAGAGTAGTTCGGGAGCGGCGGACTGTGTGGCCCTGTCTTTCCCTAATGGGACTGGTGGTGGGTATAGCTACTGGGACTTATAAGGGTCATCTGAGTGAGGGGTGTTGCGAGACCCGAAACCCTGATGACCTTGGCATAGGCCTATACATGAGGATACGTCCCAGGTGCATCCATTTAGTTCAGATATTATATTATATTCCTATAGTATTTCTTCAACAGTGAACAGTGTGTCTCCATGTCATCTGTGACCACAGAAAATCACACTTGTTATTCTTGTCAAGAGGTGTGATAACTGTAACTTTGGTTTCTGGTCAGTAAAGCTGTCACCGAATTTGCTGCAAGTTTCTTAACCATAGACTAGCACTATCAGCACTTTCAGAGCTTCAGAAATCATGGTTGTACTGACAATTCACATTTCTGACTTATAGCACAAAGTCACATACCAGTGTTCACAATCTTAAGGCAGCCTAACTGAAAATGAATTAGTCTCCATTGATTGAACAACATTCAGTGTGCAAATTTGGCCTAAACACATATTTGGTGAAGTTTGTGTTAAAGATGACATGCTTTTAGGCAAAAGCTAGAGCATGGTTATTGGTTATATTTCACACGAAAGACCAAACTCTGAGCATCATCAGGCCAGATGAGAAGTCTGGATATCCTAAAAAAGAAATGCTTTGGAAAATAGTTTGAAATAACATTAACATCTAATTAAAGCCTAATATGGAAGTGTACATTTGTCTGATAATGTACCATGTATCCTCAAATCATTGAGCTGCACAGACTTCTCAGGTGCCCACTCTTCCAGGATCCCAGAAAACATTCCATGGACAAGGAAAAAAGAAAAACAACAAATTGGATTTCATGACTAAGATGAATGTAGGCTATCTATCATTTAATGTTGGCAGTAGAACGATTTGAAATGTCAAGACATATGAACTTCATTCATTTACACTGTACTGTATGAATTTGAGTAATACAAACATGATTTTCACCTAAAAACCAGAAGGTTGTGACACTTAATAAAATGCAATGCAATTTCATTCAAGGAAAAAAGAAAAGAAAAAGACAAAGAAAAATAGGAGAGAAAAGAACATGCAATGCAAAAACAAACAGAAGACGGCAACGCACAATGGATATATTCCAGCATATGAATCAGTGGGAAAGTATCACACATAAACACAATTATCCTGTGTCATGTCTTAGTGTATTATTTCCAAGCAGGGTAACAACCAAAGTACACAGTAACCGTTACATGCTTGTATATTGATCACACTAGTCTATTAGGAACACTTTAATTTATAATATATTACTGAGCACTGTCATACTGAATACAGGGCTTAAAGGCAGACGTTCTATGAGATTGTTACACAAAATGTCATTCTCCAGATGTGTTGGATCACGTGTGTGTTTGCTCTTTCCAGAGTGGATCACTTAGAATCGATGGATGAGTTTCATGTCGCAGTGGAGTCTCCTGATGCTGTCCATGTCCTCAGGAGAGAGCAAGAAATCAAAGACCTGTTGAAACACCAAGATTATTAACAACATAGCACCATCTCATGACTATGCCATCGATTCAATACTGTATACTGTAGTATGTCTATACAGAAATGCGTAGATATGTTATCTATTGTCCTTGGCTCCTGACATCATTTTCCATTGCTACTATGTTTTCTGACTATGAATTTCACATTAGAAGGACCTGCATCCATCTCCTTACAATTGAATTTTTAACTGCTGACTGGGACGGAGTCAGCAACCATATTAGTGTGGTTGAGATAGATCAAGTAAGTTATTCTGTGAGATGTGATGTAGGCAAAGTATGTTTAAATCGAGGTATAATGTGATAGTGCTGCACGATTCTTGCTCAAATGTGAATCTCGATTTTACTCCACAATAATCGCGATTCACATTTTTTCCCATGAAAATATTTATTTAAAAAAACCATAAGAGTAACTAAAATGAATTAGACAGCCAACTAGTGCTGCACGATTCTTCACAAAATGAGATTGCATAAGTGTCTGAATCTAGATCTTGATCTTTTATTTTGATTAATTGTGCAGCACTATAATGTGATATGTAGTGTAGAATAGATGAGTACCGGTAAGTGCAGGTTTGGTCAGAGGAGAGAAGTAATTCTAGCCTAGGACAACACAGATTACAATATCACAAGAAAATCTGATCCCATTCATAACAGATGAATGCAATGTGCAACACGGTGTACTCCGGCAACAAAGCAGAACAGCATGATGAAAAAAGGGAGAAGAATCACTTATGAATACAAAGATCATAAAGGCACCGTGAGGAAAACATGCAGAGAATCAACAGATAGGACGGCTTGTGTTGAGAAGAGAGTGCGATAGTGAAGCAACGTTAGAATGGAGATGTTGTTGGTAAAAACCTCAATAATGAATTCCATTTTTATAGCGCTTTTCCAAGTGCTCAAAGCACTTTACAATGGTTCATTCATTCATACATTTGGAGGTGAGGCGGCGAACAGTCGACGCCAGCGTCCTCACTTCCCACATTCACACACCAATGGTGGCGAGCTCACACCGACAGACTCATTGGAGGCAATGTAGGGTTCAGTGTCTTGCCCAAGGACACTTCCACATGTGGACAGGAGGAGCCGGGATTCGAACCGCCAACCCAGGGATCATTGGACGACCTGCTCTACCTCCTGAGCCACAGCCGCCCCGATAGTTAAACACATTAATACATATAATAATGCATGCATACTATATAGTTTAGGCAATAATAATTGAAAGAGTTGTTAACCTTGGGGATAATGTGCTTTTATGGCCTTTTATGGCCTAGTCTGGTCTGACATAATTAATACCTGTATGCTCCAGCGTATGCAGATTTGAGCAGGGGTGCGTTGGTACTTTTGTGCAAGCTGTAGAACAGTGGGATGGTTAAGGGCCTGTCCCTTGGCCAGGGGGCAGTACCCTTCAAACACTATGCCCTCCTGACGACAGTACTCCACCAGCTGTGAGGTCTTCACACTCAGGAACACACTGTAACATAAGCACAAGTTGGAACAACTTGATGAGTTTAAATTGTCTGAATGGACAGCAAATAGGGTTAGACGATTTGTTTTTAAATGCATTCAAGCCATTCATTACTGACTAGGAAATAATTATTGCGTGTAAGAAGCAACATGTTCAACGAAGACATGCAAATACATTTGGCCAATATATCATATTCACAAAATCCATAAATGGTGCATTTATATAGCGCCTTTATCTAAGGCGCTTTACATAGATCACATTCACCCATTCACACAGACATTCATACACCGATGGCGGTGGAAACCATGCAAGGCACCAACCAGCACATCAGGAGCAATTATAGGGTTCAGTGTCTTGCTCAAGGACACTTCAACACTAACTCTGGGGGAGCCCGGGTTCGAACTGGCAACCTTGCAGTTACCATCCAGCCACTCTACCCCTGAGCCACCGCCACCCCATATTTGGAGTCTTCCATAAACAAATCTGTATGTTATTCATACAGGTGTAAACAGTTCAGTGCAACAAAATACATGTTGCCTTTGTCAAGGACAGTATGTCCAGTAAATGAAATCAGAATTTTGGCAGAATATACAGGTGTAAATACAATTTACACATTACAACTTATAAGGGGGTGAGAAAATGTCCACATTTATTTTCAATGTGCATGTGGCAGGCAGCCATACAATTATTTGTATTTATTTTTAAATTATACACACCTTTGAAGTAGATGCCGTTTGGGGGTTGGAGTGAAGTGGGTTAGACTGGTCAGTGCTTGGTGCATTGCTCTGTCCACTGATAAAAGGCATGTCCTTATCCTCCACACAGACGCTCCCCATGCTGTTGGACAGAGAAGCAACAGAGGCACTTTTAAGTGCTGCAGCAAACTCTGTGGTTGTGGGATTGAAGCAATGTCCACCCCTGTCCAACAAATTCTGGGAGTGGGAAGAGACATAAAATGGATTAGAAGAAAATATTAACTACTGTGTTTATTCATAATCATTTTTTTTAAACTTATGTTCATACCTCAAGGCAGTCCTGGTTAAGCTTGGCTGTGCACAGGAATTTGACGTCTCCATGTTAATTCTCCAGCTTCTGTACAATGTGGAGGACGCTTCGGATGGTGAGGATTAAACCTTGATGGCAAGGGGGAGTGAATCCAGGCCTGGAAGTCAATGATCTATTGTATGAATCCAATGATGCCAGTGGCATTCTGTTTTGAGAATCATAGATCTGTCACTGTACAAATCTCTAGAGGTGTCTGAGGACTATTTCATGGAAATATACTCATCTGCAAAGAAACATTACAATTGTCCATTGTCTCTTTCTGTTCACCACATGTAATGTGTTCTAACCAACCTGAAGGTCCAAGAAGAGATCCATGTAAGGCTGTCCATGAGGATCTTAAAACTGTTCTTTGGACTCGTCACCTCTTCGGAGGGGTCGGCACCAAGGATTGGAATGAGAGAGGCTTCTGAAAAGTATGAGTTTGCTGATTAATAAAGATAAAATCAACTTAAATTGACTAATAATAATAATAAAAAAAAAAAAACTATACAAGTGTGATGATCTGCCCAAAGTTGGAAAGGAACTGGTTGGAATAACGTGTTCCTTCCACACGCTACGTCCAACCAGGGAAACTCCCCCCTGTCAGGTGTAAAGGAGCAACTTGGACACTCAGGCATGAAGGAAGCACGAGTTCAAGTCCGTTGCTCTCCCCATGTCCCCCATATATGGGGACTAGGTTGGCGGAGGGTGTGTAGAGCCCAGGATCACATTAGATAATTGACACAGGGGTGAAAAATGGGTTACAAAATCGTGGGATAAAAAAAACAAAAAAAACAAGTGTGATGATCAGTAGCCATTTGAAATAGTCAGAATTAGTACCTTGAATTCAGTATGTCAAACAACCTGTTCATGTCTTCAAAGAAGTCCGCCGTATGATGTGCCTCACTTGGTAGCCTTTTCAAGTCAATCATTGTCTTCATCCCTATATGATTGTTGGATTATTGGCTTGCATTACATTCTGTTGTAATACAGGCGAATTTGTTCCAAACTAAATTACATTCCATTCTGATTGCCCCATTCACGTACCCAGATGCATCATAAATAGTTTGTCGATTATTACCCACCTGCAGCCACAGTGTGACTGAAGACTTGAGTTGCAAGTCGAACACGCATATTGGTAAAAGCTGGCAAATCAATATGTTAGAGTTCTGCATATCCTGAGCATTAAAGTGTTCCAAGTGTTTCCACTGGACTTGTTTTTCTCCCATCTGTAACAAGATGGAAGTTGATACGTGATACGTGTAACTATTTCACAACTGTAACCAGGTTTGCACTCATTGATCACACCAAGATGCGTGCAAGGAATGTCTCTGACATCACCATGGTAATTAAAATGTACTAAATTTATGTCGAATTTGAATTCTCATTAGATGGTAAACAGGTCTGGGAATGAAACCAACCTTCAGGCCATGGTTTTTCAGGTTGTTGCGAATGGATTTCACAAGATGAGGCACATCGAATATAAGAGGAATTATTTTCCCCTCCACCAATACGCAGTGTGCCACATCTGTAGCATCTTTTGGATCCAGGCTGGCTCCCAGCAACTTCAGCGTTTTCATATTGGTTGAGGCTTGGTCACAGACCACAGAAATGACCTGTTGTGAGACAGTGTACACTGTACATGTTAACATAATCTCTGTAACATGTATGTGAAGTATGTACATAATATGTACGCATCTACATAATAGACTTACTGTGAAACCAATTACTGTTGGGCGCCTCACAGCCTCCGACAGTATCGCTGCCGTATCTTCTCCTGAGAGAACACTTGTTGCAAGGAAGTATCCTATATAGCCTGTAGTGAGCAGATGAAGTGCATTAATTTGTCCTGAGTGAACACACAATCACTCCCATAAAATAAACTTTATCTTGTATGTGCATGCATTGGTCACTTTCTCTAAGCAGTATGGAATAAAATATCAACTCACCTGCTTCCACCTCGAGGCCACTCCTCGAGCCATCAGGACCATGGCTTGGTTAGCCACCTGTCCTTTAGCTGTGAGGCCATTAATAGAATCCAGTGAGCTGTTGTAATCCAGATGTTTTTTTATTGCCATCTCATCTAAGACGAGTGAAACAAAAAGCTCACTGGGATATAGCTTTTTCCCTAGGTTTTCCATGTGACTGAGGACACCATCTAGGAAACCTGGCTGTAAAATCGAGGAGCAGTATGTAGCATGTTAGTGTAATGGAATGATTTTAAAAAAAATATCTGGATGGTCAATGCAGTTAGGACACATTTTCATAGATTTGTAATGGTTGAACAAAAGCTCAGCAATACTGGATATGTTATTATGAACTGCAACACTTCACTTGGTCTATCTTGTCAAGTTGTCATGATCCATTCTTGAACTACTTACATGGAAATGTAAGTAAAGTGCTTCCTCAGTGTCCAGTAGGCTCTGGGGCTGTGATGATAAATCTTCACACCCAGCTGTTTGACCGATGTTGGGAATTGTTTTCCTCTCTGGTTTCGGCCACATGTCTTCAACTGATGGTCTATAAAGTCAGCAGTCATTGGAGGAAGAGCTTTCAGGGCATCAGAGAGAGATCTTCTTTTTTGCAGTAGCCTTTTCAGCTAAAAGCCTTGAGGGGGGGAAAACAAGGTTTTCTTTTTTTAAGATAGGAGGAAAGTTACGCGCGCACACACACACACACACACACACACACACACACACACACACACACACACACACACACTGTAAAGGAATTCTTACTGTGCTTTAAGGCATTTGAGTTTGGCTTGCAGTCTCTTTTTCTGGCCTTTTCTCGATGGAGCTGTACTCTCATGCTTCTTTTCTCCTGTAGTTCTTGTAGTTTGTGTTCAAGCACAACTCTTCGCTCCGTTGCCAGTGCAAGTTCTGGCTGTTGCTATTGTTAAGAAAGGAGCATTGAAATCCACCTTACAAAATGACATGTGTGACCACGATTAAATGGCAATGTTTTTCAAATTGACTTATTTACCACCATACCTCAATCAGTACTTCTTCGTGTACTGGGTTCCCAGATTGGTCTGTGGCTGCTGGTGTCGTGTCCTTGCCTTAAAAATAAAATACTGCCACTGTTGTAATGGTATGGATTGGAAGTTGTTGCACGAGTGGTGTGATTTAATTGGTTGCTTTTGTATTGCATTATGCAATTTAAATGAATGCTAATAATAAAGATGGAAAGTTCACCTTTATAAAACAGCATGGGAAGAATTGTTTTTTTCTATATATATATATATATATATATATATACACAAGTGCTGTCAATATTGGTCTGGGTCCCTTAAAAGAAAGGATAAAGCTTACTCCACCTAATCTACTGATGTTATTACTTGCATTTATATAATCTATACTAGAAAGAAAAGGAGAGCAATGCTATGGAGTCCACGTAGCACACGTCTACCAGAAGCTGATGGTGGAGGATCAGCGCAATTTAATGTTGGTGTGGCAATGTCTGTGAGACGTTTTCTCACATTCTGCAAAATAATATTCACATGAGGACCTCTTATCTGAACACTAATATTCTCTATATTCATGTTGCACTATTCCATTCCCCCAAAGAATGATTGTTTATGGGTGTGAATTTTGGCATGTACCTTTTGGACAATCATGTCATTTTCAAAGTGGTCTTCACAGACTCCGTAGCCTCCTTTTTCTGAGGGCATCTGGAGATGGGACGGACAGGTCTGGTCGTCTGATGTTTACCAGCTCCATCTCTTTCTCCTATATAATTAGATAAGATGGTATGGTACTATGGCTGTATTTAATGTCTCCTGTCTTACTTTGCTCATCATGTGCATTTGTGTATTTTCTTAATTGAATAAAATAAATGCTTGAAATGTTTGAAAGTGCATTTCTATTGGGCAAAGATGCTTCAAAGAAACCAATAAAATTACCCCACAAAGTAAACACACGTATTATTCAGTCTTATGCTAGATGTGCTCCTGTTTCTGTTCAACATTGTAACAGGGCCTTTTATTTAGCATACAAGGTATACCATACCACTAGACACTATATAGTGTGTTTAGCATGTTCATGTGTAACCCCTGTTGTGGAACACCATTCATAGTTCATTCAGGTCTACAGCTTGTATAATGTGATAGTGGTCATTTATTACTTACTGTCTGCATCCTTTGGGAAAGAAAAGATAGATTTATTTTTGAGTGGTGCAACCCACTCCCTTATGGAGCTATGTGTGTGGCTGGGTGGGTGGCTGGCTGGCTGGCTGGGTGGCTGGCTGGCTGGGTGGGTGGCTGGGTGGGTGGCTGGCTGGCTGGGTGGGTGGGTGGCTGGCTGGCTGGCTGGCTGGGTGGGTGCGTCTGAGCACGAAAACAGCATGGTTGTTTTTCACCACCTGTGCGCAACCTAACACACACACAAACACACATATTAACTGTATATATGGTGATTTCGGGTGTGACAGTACAGTACAGTACAGTACAGTACAGGGTACAGTAGAGGGACCCCCACACGTTAACTCTGTCATTTCTCAACCGTTTCGGACACGGGGCGGCTCGCCGGAATCGGGCCGGCACCCTGGGTGCGTTCCTGTGGGTCTGGACAGGTGTTGTGAATGAACTGATGGAGAAATCAGATGGCAAAATCAGATGGCAAAATCATGTGATTCCAAAATCCGCCCCCATCAACCAAGAGTCTAAGACAGTTATGGAAAATTAAATCATTAAGCATTGGAACACATATTTCACTTTTAAATATGTCCATTAATTTCACGTTATAATATTCGGTATTCACAACACATATTCTCATCTTAAATATGGGGTCAGTGTCCCGCCTACTGTGCTGCAGAAGCTCCGGGACATTTCTCTGCTGTGCAAGCTTCAACTGTTCAACTCAACATGTCCTCGCAGGAGGTTGAAACCGTCACGGCCAGACTCCGCCGACAGCGCGGGGCTACCGATGCACCGCAAAAGGCTTGTAACTTCACAGGACTACTTTGTTATTTCTCAGTGTGTAATCTTTATTCAGCGTCGGACTGGCAGCTTGCTCTCACTCTCATGACTCAACCCTACATGGAACGCCACTGCCCTCCTGTGGGTGGGTAAACATTCTAAAAAAACAACACAATTGATTGATTGATTGAAAAATGTATTAACAGTTTGCAGAATTACAGTACATTTCAAGCACAAACTCAATACAAAGGCTGTTAACTGTGAGTGGACGACCCAATTAAGCATTACACTTGTTTCCAATAGGGTCCACCATGTTCAAATCATCAAAAACATTTAGAGACGTACAAATAGACACTTCTATATAGACAAAGGACAGAACAGGAATTCATCATAAAGGACCACAACCTGCCGTATACAATACAATACAAAAAAAAAGACAAAAAGCAAACAACATTTCATTTTTTTTTAAACCCAAGGCCAAGTGCCCTAGGACTAGGTAACAACAAAGTCCTTCAGCTGACTTGGCAAGTGTATTTGTCTCTGTGACCGTCTCAGGCCCTGTTTCACATGTCATGTCATATGGAAGCAGGGAATCATGGCTTCAAATTGACATTAGTTGTTGTCAGTTTGACCCACCGGTTTTGGAGATATGTCTTATAGAGTAATGTCTTGCAGAAAACAGCGAGTTGAGAAAACGGGCTTGAAAGGTTCACATTACACCTATCTGCATTTATTTCATGTCCATTTCAGCTCTGACATTTATTTCAGACATGCACTAGTATGAAGAGTCTGCCTGTGCTATTAACTAATTTTGGATTAAAAAAAGATCAGTTTTTCTCCTCTCCTGAACAGTTAGTCATGCTGTCTCTGTATCAAGGCTCCCTGTCAAATTTAGGATTGATTTTAAATTTTTGATAATTGCTTTTAAATCCCTCAATGGGCTGGCCCCCTTTTACTTGGCAGAACTTCTTGAACACCATAAGCCGGTCAGAGCCCTGAGGTCAGCGCACCTCTCACTATTGACCCCCAAAACAGCCCTACTTAAAACCAGGGGAGACCGTGCTTTTGCTGTGGCTGCCCCTAGGCTCTGGAATAGCCTTCCTCTTCACATCAGATACGCCCAGTCCATTGAGACTTTTAAATCTCTCCTTAAGACCAATTTTTTCGACCTGGCTTTTAATCACAATCTAGTTTAATTCCAACCTTTTATTTGATTACCTCTTATCTTAGTGTCTTATTATATCCATATGTACCCGCTTGATATTCATGTATTGATCTTATTTGATTGTATTGTTGATGCTGTTTTTTTGACCTGTACAGCACTTGGTCGATGACAGTCATTTTTAAATGTGCTTTATAAATAAAGTTTGATTTGAAAAAGAGTCGGAAATATCCACATATATTTAACTTTTCAATTTATTTTGACATTTCACATTCATCCTTTCTGCCACTAGAAAATCCATTGAAAGTTGTACTTTTTGTGACCGTCCCCAGGTATCGTAAGATGAATAAGCGGCTGGCGGCTCGCCTCCCAGGCTCAGGAGGCCTCATGCCTGATGAGGGCCTTTCCCTAGACATAGCAGTGACCCACAAGCCTTCGCCCCTCACCAACGGCAGTGGTGGCCCCTCCATGCTCATAGACGTAGCAGTGACCCGCAAGCCTTCGCCCCTCACCAACGGCAGTGGTGGCCCCTCCATGCTCATAGACGTAGCAGTGACCCGCAAGCCTTCACCCCTCACCAACGGCAGTGGTGGCCCCTCCATGCTCATAGACGTAGCAGTGAACCGCAAGCCTTCGGGGTCACCAACGGCAGTGGTGGCCCCTCCATGCTCATTGCCGTAGCAGTGACCCGCAAGCCTTCGCCCCTCACCAACGGCAGTGGTGGCCCCTCCATGCTCATTGCCGTAGCAGTGAACCACAAGCCTTCGCCCCTCACCAACGGCAGTGGTGGCCCCTCCATGCTCATTGCCGTAGCAGTGACCCGCAAGCCTTCGCCCCTCACCAACGGCAGTGGTGGCCCCTCCATGCTCATAGACGTAGCAGTGACCCGCAAGCCTTCGCCCCTCACCAACGGCAGTGGTGGCCCCTCCATGCTCATTGCCGTAGCAGTGACCCGCAAGCCTTCGCCCCTCACCAACGGCAGTGGTGGCCCCTCCATGCTCATAGACGTAGCAGTGACCCGCAAGCCTTCGCCCCTCACCAACGGCAGTGGTGGCCCCTCCATGCTCATTGCCGTAGCAGTGACCCACAAGCCTTCGCCCCTCACCAACGGCAGTGGTGGCCCCTCCATGCTCATAGACGTAGCAGTGACCCGCAAGCCTTCGCCCCTCACCAACGGCAGTGGTGGCCCCTCCATGCTCATTGCCGTAGCAGTGACCCGCAAGCCTTCGGGGTCACCCAACGGACCCCAACTCTGTTTGTTACTAGTTTGTCTGGAGCCCTTTTCCTGGGGGTAAGCTATGATGACTAAAACTAAGACTAACTATACTGACAATTTCGTCAACAAATAAAAACTAGACTAAAATATTAGGAAGGGACTAGTGGACAAGAGATCTAGTAAGTCATTTTACACTTTGTTGCATGCAGAAAATGGCAGATCTACAAGATCACAACGCACCGTGCTGCAACGCGTTGTGATCTTGTAGATCTGCTATTTTCAGCAAGTGTAAAATCTTTCATTACGACGGCATCAAGGCCCGCCAAAAATACATTTTAGTCGACTAAATCAACTGTAGATTTAGTCGACTAAAATCACATGACAAAAACATTCCAGGTGACTAAAATGTGGCAAACTAAATGAAGTTTCAGTCCAAAGACTGACTAAAACTAAAATTTGCTGCCCAAAACATTGGTGGATGGTCTTGTAAACATTTGTGTCTCTCTCTCTCTCTCTCTCTCTCTCCCCAGTCTGCCTGTGGCAGCGTCAGACAGAGAGCAGCTAAAGATTTAACTGCAGCAGGTCAACCAGCAGATCAACCAACAAACCCAGATGCACAGCATGGAGGTATTTATTGAATGCTCTTTTATCAATGATGGTGTGTTTTTAAAACGGCTTGTCTGCTTCACAGCCTACACTCGATTCGGTTTACGAGACATATATATATTTTCATGTATTGTTGTGGGGGATGTGCACAGCAACTAATATGACTAGTGAGAAAACAGCCAGCACCTCAGTAAATGCTGAGGAAGACTGTTAGGTTGCAACGTGTCCGTTGCTCTGCTCTGTGGAGAGGTCAAATAAAACCACGTGAAAGGGACATTTACTGTGTGCTGGCTGTTCTTCTCAGTGTCATGATATTTGTTACCAGAGTTGGGTGTAACTACACTACTTGTAGTGTAGTTACTGTAATTACACTACTTTTGTCGGTAACGAGTAAGTAACGACACTACTCCAAATTGAGTAATCACACTACAGTTACTGGTTGCTTTAGTTACTAGTTACTTGCGTCCTGCTGCTGCTTTCAGCGCCCCCCGCCGCGGCCCCCGCCGCGGCCCCCGCCGCGAGTGGAGTTTGATTGTTTGTTTTATTCCTTCACTTGTTCAACAACCTGGTATTAAAGAGCATAAAGAAAGATATTGTGTATGTCCTCCTTATTAGGATTATAAAGATTTGTTAAGGGGCAAATTATGTGACTGCATCTCAGGCGATTTTATGGAGTAACGCAAAAGTAATGTAACGAGTAGTGTAACTAGTTACTTTCTCCAGGGCGTAATCAAGTAATGTAAGGCATTACTTTTTTCAAAAGTAATGTGTAATGTGTAGTGTATTACTTTTTTGAGTAACGGACCCCAACTCTGTTTGTTACTAGTTTGTCTGGAGCCCTTTTAGTCACAGATGTCATCCAAGTTCTATGATGATGGGCACTGCACTAAGTACTATAGGACAACAGGTATTGCTATTGCATAACCTTAGCGGCATGCGTCTCCAACGGACATCGGCCTATGAGACCGCAAATATCACATTTTTACACCTCAGGTTGATTTAAACGGCAATCCACAGCGTTGACAAACATACCATGCCATAAGAGTGTAAGAATGCTGCTTTGTGACCTTTTTTTAAAAACTGTCTCTCTAAACGCCTGTAAACTTAAGCTTGCGACCCTCCCCGGAACTGAGAAGTGACAGAAAGAAAATGTTTCAATGCAACACAACATCATGATGCGTCACTCTGTGCGCCAGGCAGTGGCTGCACGTGTAGTGGCATATGTAGTCCGTAGGCCATTTCTAAGCCTGGTAATTGTAGTTGATTTGTAGGTGGGCTTTTTCTTTTGCGTGGGCTAGCCCCTCCTATGCCCAGCTTTGTGTGTTGGTGTGAATCATAGTGTGATTGGCTGATCACCCCATAGCGATGATTTGAGCAAAGTACATAATTGAGGATAAATATCACACCCGTGTGAAGTGAGGGGCACTCATCATCAATTAGAATGGTGGTCCCTTATTGGCCCACCGACATATGATTGGTTAGCCGATTTGCTCGTCTACATAAGACCGTACATTTTCCCTTCATTGTCGACAGCGTTTGATGTTTAATTTACGTCATATTTGGTGGAATGTTGACTTAATTTCTCCTTTCATTGTCAATGGCAAATATTAGACGTGTGTGGACAAAGGCTGTATCTAGGAGGGGCTAGTGCCCCTCAAAAAGTGAGGACAGAAAAGTGAAGACGCAAATTGCGATTGGCTGGAATGTGATGATGTATGATGACAAGAGCGCCCCTCACTTCACACGGGTGTGGACTTTTCCCCCCTCTTTAGATGAGTGGGTGACAATGTTATCACACGTAAAGATGAAATTACCTACCTAGGTTCCATCATGGAGGCTAATCTTTCCGGTGATAAAATGGCCACCAACGTAATCAAAAAAGTCAACCAAAGAACAAGATTCCTTTACAGGATCTCCTCACTGGTCGACAAAAACACCTTGAAGACCTTAACAGGAGCCGTTGTACAAGGCTTCTTTGACTATGCATGCACCTCCTGGTACCACAGCACCTCAAAGGCCCTTAAAACTAGGCTCCAGACCTCCCAAAACAAACTGGTCAGGCTCCTACTTGGCCTCACCCCCCGAACCCACCTCACCCCTGCCCACTTTGACAGACTGGCATGGCTTAGGGTCGGCGACAGAGTACAGCATCTTGCAATGGGTCTGGTCCACAAGATTCGATACTCCACCAAGATACCCATGTACCTGTGTAGATACTTCCTTAATGTTAACGAAGTCCACACCCACAACACCAGAGGGAGTGCAACGAATCATGTTCAACCCAGATTCGGCACAAACAAGGGAATAAATTATTTTCGCTCCTATGCCACCAAAATGTGGAACGCCCTACCAACAGTCATTAAGACATGCGAATCCCTTGACTCCTTCAAAACCGCTCTCAAAGGGCACCTACGGATGGCTGCAATTCGAAACTGGCCCCGTAAAATCTGAATCCCCCCCCACCGCGCCCCCCCCCCCCCCCCCGCGCCCCCCCCCTTTTTTCCCTCACTGTATATGTTTCTTTTCCCTTTTTACCTCCATTATGATGAATTCCTGTACTGTTCTTTGTCTATATAGAAGTGTCTATTTGTACGTCTCTAAATGTTTTGATGATTTGAACATGGTGGACCCTGTTGTAAACAAATGAAATGTAATGAAATGAAATCTATATTTACCCAGGGTATCTGGGCTAAGCTCAAGAACTTGTTTCCAGCCAGGCCCTGCTCATAGAACACATTTCATCGTAGTGGTTGATGCCTTGTTCAAGTGTAATGCTTAATTGGGTCGTCCACTCACAGTTAACAGCCTTTGTATTGAGTTTGTGCTTGAAATGTACTGTAATTCTGCAAACTGTTAATACAATTTTCAATCAATCAATCAAATTATTACTTTTTCACCGTTTATCACTTTTGGTAACCATAATATGCCCATAGACTAAGTTTCTACTTCAACCCGCGGTCCGCGGGTTGAGTCTGTGCCCGCTGGCCCGTCATGGTCATACCAATAAAAAATATTGTTGTTCTGCTTTCAGTGAGGAAAGGTCATTTCTAGCGTTTCTAACCACATTATGCGATCATGCGCTACTGAGCTGTTTGTTCTTCCTGCTGACAAAGTGGGCGTGTTGTTGTCGATTTACAAGTCCACATAAACACAGCTGCAACATGCATCCACGACGCGTTGAGCAGTTGTATATCGGCTCGCGTTCGGTAAACAACAGTCATGAGAAAGTGAACAAGTTATGGGCGCGGACAGAAAACAGCATGTTTTGTGCTTGTGCAAAGAAGATCCTCCTGGCTTGTTTCGGAAAGGATCAATATGTATGTGAATGTGCCTTAACAATGGGAAAAGTCCAAACAGCGCAACGCTTTCATAGACAAGCACCCATGCATGCATGACTGTCGGAGGAGTGGTGGAAATGCAGACTCAAGTGTCACATTAAGTAAGAAATCCCTCTCTCTCTCTCTCCATCCCTCCCCCCCCCTCTCTCTCTCCATCCCTCCCTCTCTCTCCTTCTATCTCTCCTCCTTCCCTCTCTCACTCTCTCTCTCTCCCTCTCTCTCTTTCAATTCAATTCAATTCAAAGGGCTTTATTGGCATGAGAAAACATACGTTTACATTGCCAAAGCAGAAAGCACAATACAACAATACAGCAATACAATCAAAACAAAAAATATGTACATTTGAACGTCAGAATCTTCAATAGATCAATTTCTATATTGTACCAAGATCACTGGATGCAGGTATAATGCAGGAATATACACAATGATTAGTCTTTAGGGTGGTTGTGTTCCGTTTGATATCCTTCTCCTATCACAGCAACTCACGAATCTTGCTGCTGTGTTTGCACATTGTTGTACTTCGCCCAGCAGATATGGGAGTTTTTTGTCATTGGTCATGTTTTCAAAATCTCCGTGTGTGGTTGTAATCTGTGGGAAGTATGTGTCTCTGATGTCTTGGTACAATGGACAGATGGTTAGGAAGTGTAGCTCGGTTTCCACTTCATTTTGTGTGCAGTGGGTGCATAGTCTGTCTTCTCTCGGGATACAGGTCTGCCTTTCTCGATCGCAAGACTGTGTTCGCTGAGTCTGTACCTAGTTAGGATTTTTCTTTGTTTTGGGTCGGTCACGGTGCTCAGGTATTCTGCCACTGCGTATTCTCTGTTTAGGGCCAGATAGCATTCTAGTTTACTCTGCTTTTGTGTTGCTTCTTTCCAATGTGTCAGGTAGTTTTCCTTTTGCTGTTTTATAATTTGGTTTAGTCCAATGGGTTTTCTATCTCGTGGCTCTGTTTGTGTTTGTGCCCGGAGTTCCAGGGCCAGCTGGCTGAGGGGGCATCTCTCTAGAGTTTCGCTGTGTGTGAGTGCCTTGTTATGGAATGCATCTAGGTCGCTTTCTTTTAGGTGGTTGTAGAACTTAAGTGCTCTCTTTTTTATTTTGATTATGAGTGGGTATCGTCCTAATTCTGCCCTGCATGCATTATTTGGTGTTTTTCGCTGGGTACGGAGAATGGATTTGCAGAATTCTGTGTGTAGGGTCTCGGTTTGGTGTTTATCCCATTTTTCAAGGTCATGGTTTGCTAATGGTCCCCAGATCTCACAACCATAGAGGGAAATTGGTTCTATCACAGAGTCCAGTATTTTAAGCCAGGTTTTTATTGGGATGTCTATTTTGATGTTTCTTTTGATAGCATAGAATGCCCTTCTTGCCTTGTCTCTCAGGTCCTTTACAGCTTGGTTGTAGTTCCCTGTGCTACTGATGTTTAGGCCAAGGTAGGTATAGTTTTTTGTTTGTTCTAGTGGGATTGTATTTAGGAAAAATTTATGGTTTTGGCGGCTGGATCTTTTTTGAAATATCATGATTTTAGTCTTAGTTAGGTTCACTGTCAGGGCCCATGTCTGCGAGAATTTGTGTAGGAGATCAAGTTGCTGCTGTAGTCCTTCCTTGGTTGGAGACAGCAGCAGCAGGTCATCTGCGAAAAGTAAGCATTTGATTTCTGTGTTTGCCAAGGGGATGCCTGGAGCTGTAGACTGTTCTATCGTTTTTGCTAATTCGTTGATATATATGTTGAAGAGTGTTGGACTCAGGCTGCATCCCTGTCTAACTCCTCGGCTTTGGGGGAAAAAGTCTGTGTGCTTTTCGCCTATTTTAACTGCGCATTTGTTGTTAGTGTACATTGATTTTATGATGTCATAGGTTTTCCCCCCAATGCCACTTTCCAACAGTTTGTACATCAGACCCTCATGCCAAATTGAATCGAATGCTTTTTTGAAGTCGACAAAGCATGAGAATAATTTGCTTTTGTTTTTGTTTATTTGGTTGTCAATTAGGGTGTTTAGAGTGTAAATGTGGTCTGTTGTGCGATATTTTGGTAGAAAGCCAATTTGTGATTTGCTCAGGACATTGCTTTCTGTGAGGAAGTTTAGAATTCTGTGGTTGAGGATCATGCAGAGGATCTTTCCGAGGTTGCTGTTTACACAGATCCCGCGGTAGTTATTTGGGTCATATTTGTCTCCACTTTTGTGGAGTGGCGTTATCAGCCCTTGGTTCCATGTGCTGGGGAAGATCCCAGATCTGAGCACGATATTTAGGAGTTTTAGTATGGCCAGTTGGAATTTGAGGTCGGTGAATTTTATCATTTCATTTAGAATACCGTCTGCCCCACAGGCCTTCTTGGTTTTAAGTGTTTTTATTTTGTCTTGTAGTTCTTTTAGGTTGATTTGGGAATCTAGCGGATTCTGGTAGTCTTTTATGGCTGACTCTAGGTTTTGTAGTTTATCTTTTATTTGTTTTTGCTCTTTGTTCTTCTCGATTGGGCCAAAGAGGCTAGAGAAATGGTTCACCCATATATCTCCATTTTGGATGGGTAGTTCGTCCTGTTTTAGCTTATTAAGTCTGTTCCAGTTTTCCCAGAAGCTGTTTGTCTGTATGGAATCCTCAATATCTTGCAGTTGGTTTCTAACATGTTGATCTCTTTTTTCTCTTACTGTATTCTTGTATTGTTTCAGTGTTTCCCCATATTGGAGACGTGTGTTGTGGTTTTCTGGGTCTCTGTGTTTTTGGTTTGATAGTTTCCTTAATTTTTTCCTGAGATTCTTGCAGTCATTATCGTACCATTTGTCATTCTCAACATTTTTTCTGGCTTTCCTGTTTGATACTTTTAGGTTTGCTAGTGAGGCTGTTAGTTCAAATATATGATTGAGGCCTTCTACTGCCCTGTTTACACTTTCACTGTTTTTTTCAAAGGTTTTTTCTAGGAACTGATCCAGTTGTGATTGGACTTGTTTTTGCCTAATAGCATTTTGGAAAGCTTCTGCGCTATGTTCATTCCATTTGTAACGTTTTCTTATAGTATGTAGTTTGTTTGGCGTTTGTTCTTTGTGTCTGTGTGTTGATCTGTTTAAATAGGCTGTGGTTCTGTTGTGGTCTGACAGGGGTGTTTGCGGGCTGACTGTGAAAGCTCTGAGAGATGCCAGGTTTATGTCAGTGATAAAGTAATCTACCGTGCTGTTTCCCAGGGATGAGCTGTATGTATATCTACCGAAGGAGTCCCCTCGGAGTCTACCGTTAACGATGTACAGACCCAGTGAGCGACAGAGCTGTAGCAGTTGTGACCCATGTTTGTTTGTTGTTTTGTCGTGATTGTATCTCGGGGGACATGTTGGGGAGCTGATGTTTCCCCCTCCTGGTAAGTGTTTGTTTCCCTGTGTGTTGAGGGTGTCAGGCCCTTGTCCTGTTCTGGCATTTAGGTCTCCACAAATTACAATGTGACCGTGTGCCTGGAAACGGCTGATATCCTCTTCTAGTGTGGGAAAAAAGTCTTCTGTAAAGTAAGGGGATTCAATTGGGGGGATGTAGGTGGCACACAGGTAGACATTCTTTTCGGTTGTGGTAAGTTCCTTGTTTATTTCTAGCCAGATGGAAGAAGTTCCCGTTTTGACTAGCTTAATGGAGTGGATTAGTTCTGATTTGTACCATATTAGCATACCTCCAGAGTCCCTTCCCTGGGTGACTCCTGCCAGCTTTGTAGATGGTACCACAAGTTCTCTGTAGCCAGTAGGACAGCCAGTGGGGCCGTCCCCTCTGTGCCATGTCTCTTGTAGGACAATGATGTCTATGTTTGCAATCTCTTTGGCAAAGTCTGGGGTTCTGCTCTTGATGCCAAGGGCAGTCGACCTCAAACCTTGTATATTCCAGGATGATATAGTGAGTGATTTGTACTCCATTGTTCACATTGTTGTTACATTCCAGGGGTTCTGCCCTGGGCCCATGCTGTGTAGAATTCCCTGAACATCTGCTCGATGCTGTGTGTGCTGGGGATGGCTCTGGTCACCGCCTGTGCGTATGTGTATGGTTGGAGAGGGAGGGGGAGAGTGGGCGGTGGTGAGGCTGATGCAAGAGTGTATGGGAGGGACATCAGTGGTGTGGGTGGGCTGTATGTGGCATGAGGTCTGGGTGGAGCAGTGAGGATAGGCATCAGGGGTGTGGGTGGGCCACCCTGTTGTGTGGTATGAGGTCTGGGTGGAGCGGAGGGGTGTCTAGGAGAGAGTCTGCTAGGTATGTAGGGGTGGTGTCTAATAGAGCGTCCTCTGTGTGCAGTGCGGTGTCCTCTGGGTGTAGGATGTTGTCCACGATGGTTGCGTTTGTTGGGTGTTGCGTCTGTAGGATAGTCGCGGTCGAGTGCGATGTCCTTCAGGCTCTTTGCAAAAGTTGGAATTTCAGCCTTGCGGATGTGTACCTGGTCGTGTAGGCTTCCCTTGTGCAGGGTTGGGTGTTCTGCGAAGTGGACCTTACTCGTCCTTGCACAGATTCTGGAAGTCTGTGCGTTGATTGCGTTGATGTAGTCGTATTCGACGTCGCCTCTGTGTAGCAGTGCCGAGATGACTACTTCTGCGTTGGGAAATGTTGAGGTGGCTTTCTCTATCAATCTCTTGGTAGACGTAACCATCTCGTGGTCTTCCTGTGCCCATATGTCGTTTGTGCCGGTGTGGATTATTATGTGGCTGGGGGAGCCCAGCCGGTCCCTTGTCAACAGCTCCATTGCACGTGCTGTGTTTCGACATCTGATGTGTTCAACTCTGTGCTTTGGGAAGAGCTTTCTTGCATCGATGTATTTCCCATTTGAGTCAGGAGTACAATTTCTGGGGTTTTTTGCTGGCGGTTTTCTGGAGGTGTAGCAGTGGGGGTGGGTTGGGGTGAGTCCTCTTCTTGAACGATCTCTTGGAAGAGTACTTGGCTTTGAGTTATAGCTGATTGGTCAAGGTTATCTGCTATTTCTATTTCTATTTCTAACCCTCCCTGCTGATTGCTGGTTGGTCTTGCTTCTCTTTCAAGCCTTTCTATCTCTCTCCTGAGTTGCCCTGTTTCCTTTTCTGTCATTCTCCTTAGCTGTTCTGTGTCTTTTCTCATACTTTCCCCTTTCTCTGCTATTTCCTTTTCCTGTCTTTCTCTTAGCTTTTCTAGCTCCTTTCCCATGGTTTCCTTTAGCTGTCTTATCTCCTTACCCATATGTTCCCCTAGCTGTACCAACTCCTGTCTGAGCTTCAACTCACTGTCTTGGAGCCATTTCACCTTTACTTTAAGCTCACTCTCTTCCTGTTCCTTTGTGGCACTGGCCCTGGGAGCTGTCTGTTCTTGCCTATACTCCAACAGCTGTTGCTCCATCTGAACTTGCCTATATTCTAAGCTATGGAATTGTTCAGCCAACTTGGTAAGCAGGTTTGGCTCTATGGTGTGACCTTTTGTGGCACTGATTGGTGGGGGTGGAGTCTCTACTGTGGCTGTATGTGTTGTTGTGTCTATCTCTATACTGTTTGGAGTGCACTTTTCTTGTGCCATCTCCCTGATTTTGGTGAAATCATTCTCTATGGGTGTTCTAATCCCCTGGATTGTTACTCTTCCAGAGTTGAAAATGCTTACAGTGGTGTTCCCTTCATCTGAGTGCATTTTAAGACTACATCCCTCAGTCAGCGGTCCCTTTTTTATCTCTGTGTAGTGCTCTTGTGTGGCTTCAAGCCATGCCTGGGGTCTATGTGTGAAAAAGATTAGGTTTGTTACAACCTTCTTTGTGTCAAGGTCTGCATAAAGTGTCTCTATGTTATTTGTGAGGAGATCAGTCTTGTAACTATCTTTTTCTTTTTTGGACTTTGCTGTTGTTGGGTATTCAATTGGTATTGGTGTTGTGGGTGTGTGTGCTGTAGCTAATGGGCCAGTTGCCATGGTTTCCATTGTTCAGGCTCACACCTAGCTCACCTAGCTTCACACCTACCTGGCCCCTGTCTAACACCCCTCCCCCGGTGCTTTCCTTTGTTCTGCTACTACTGCTACTGCTACTACTACTGCTTCTAGTATACAGGTTTAAATGTTTAAACTGTTCCCATGCAGTTTACTACAATTTCTACAGTATTCTATTTTACTACAGTCTTACTACACTTCAATGTCTCTAGAGTTCTGCAATGTATCTCCAAACTGCAGGCGTACTTACTCAAGTTCTTTGTGTGTCTTTTCTGGTAAAGAGCAAGTTTTAACTCCAAATGTTTTGTTGAGTGGTAGAAAGTTGTTTTATTCCTTGTTGTCCTTGTTGTCCTTGGTAGATCCTTTTTGGTCTTTGTGAAAAGTGTTAAAAGTATTTCACAAAAGTCTTTAAAAAGTATTCCAGGAATCCAAGAGCTCAGGAGAAACACAACCTCTCACTTCGACAGTCAGTAGTTGTAGTTGTGGCGTTTACTGTTTACCGTCCCCGATGTATGTCGTCTCTCTCCTGCCTTCTCTTTAACTGATGTCGCCCAAATCAAACCTGATTTAGCTGATTTATGAAACTATTTGTTTTAATGTGTAGGCAGTAATTAGTAAAGTAAAGTGTGACTGAATGTCACTGGAAGATATTCATGATTCTCTGTTGTGTTTGTCAAGCCACTGACTGAAGCCAGCTGTAGGCAGATGTTTTCAAGTATAGGCCTATATTTAATTTGAGTATGTTGCCTTTTTTCTGACTTATATTGCACTTATTACATTGTTGCACTGTTACTATTCACATTTGGTGAATGAAGCCTGATTCTTGATTTGGAATCAAGTATGTCCAGAGAGCCTTATCATTATATCCAGAGAGCCTGAACCCATTAAGTAGGAAACATATGTTCGTTTCCAAAACTGTAATTTATAGATGTTATTATTTGTACCAGTCCATAAAACTGTGATATGGCTTATTAATTTCAGTAGTAGTAGACTTGGTTATCTCTGATATTGTATTTATTTGCAACAGTAGTCTGTTCATGTTCTCATCACATTTTGTGAATAAAAGCCTAATTTTGTAACTTAATTTCATTATTAATCATTCCATGTCATGACAATAATTTTGTTCAATGAAGTTTGGCTTTTCCTAGATGCAAATTTTCGAATTGCAGCCATCCGTAGGTGCCCTTTGAGAGCGGTTTTGAAGGAGTCAAGGGATTCGCATGTCTTAATGACAGTTGGTAGGGCGTTCCACATTTTGGTGGCATAGGAGCGAAAAGAATTTAGTCCCTTGTTTGTGCCGAATCTGGGTTGTACATGGTTCGTTGCACTCCCTCTGGTGTTGTGGGTGTGGACTTCGTTAACATTAAGGAAGTATCTAGACAGGTACATGGGTATCTTGGTGGTGTATCGAATCTTGTGGACCAGACCCATTGCAAGATGCTGTACTCTGTCGTCGACCCTAAGCCATTCCAGCCTGTCGAAGTGGGCAGGGGTGAGGTGGGTTCGGGGGGCTAGGTCAAGTAGGAGCCTGACCAGTTTGTTTTGGGAAGTCTGGAGCCTGGTTTTAAGGGCCTTTGAGGTGCTGGTACCAGGAGGTGCATGCATAGTCAAAGAAACCCTGTACAAGGGCTCCTGTTAAGGTCTTCAAGGTGTTTTTGTTGACCAGTGAGGAGATCCTGTAGAGGAATCTTGTTCTATGGTTGACTTTTTTGATTACGTTGGTGGCCATTTTATCACCGGAAAGATTAGCCTCCAGGATGGAACCTAGGTAGGTCATTTCATCTTTACGTGTGATAACATTGTCACCCACTCTAACCAAGAAGCCATTTGCCTTGCTGAGATTACTAATAGAGCCAAAGAGAATGGATTCAGTTTTTCCCAGGTGTAAAGATAGTTTGTTATCAGCGAGCCAGGTGCAGATTCTACCGAGTTCAGAGCTGAGGGCATTTTCAACCTGCAGTTTGTCCCTGTCCGAGACCAGCAGTGCTGAGTCATCTGCGAACAGGAACAAGTTGCAGTCACAAGCTGAAGTCATGTCGTTTACATATATTAGGAACAGTAGAGGCCCTAGTATGCTTCCTTGTGGAACGCCACAGCTCACTGGGAGGGGGGGGGACAGTGTTCCGTTCACTTCCACCATCTGTTCTCTCCCCTCCAGGTAGGATTGCATCCAGCTCACTGATGTGCTATCGAAACCAATTGCTTTTAGCTTGTTAACCAGTATGGAGTGGTTCACGGTGTCAAAAGCCTTTTGGAGGTCCAGCATGACCATGCCGCAGTATTTGCCAGCGTCCACCTCTTGTTTGATGTGGTCGCTCAAATAGAGAAGGCATGTGTCAGTGGAGTGGGATGTTCTGAAGCCAGATTGGAACTCGTACAATAATTTATTAGTGGCAAGATACTTTTCAACCTGTTCATAGACTATTTTTTCCATCACTTTCGAGATGGAACTAAGAATAGAAATAGGGCGGTAGTTGCCGGGGTCTAATTTACTCCCTTTCTTGTGCAAGGGGGTTACTTTGGCCAGTTTGAAATCTTGGGGGACCTGTCCCTGTTTGATGGAGAGGTTTACTATGTGGGTGATGATTGGAGCTATAAATGTAGTCCGTTTTCTGTGTGTTTCCTCAATTTTTAGATTACTCATAGTGTTAAAAAATCCAATATAGGACCAACATTATTTGGGCTTGCGGCCCTTGGACTTTTGGTATTTTGCTGAGTGGCCCCTGAGCCATCGTAAGTTGAGTAGCCCTGTTCTACTTGATTCAGAAAAAAACTGTTTCAATCGTTGGTATTAATTGACAAGGTTTTCCCTCTTTCTTTCTGCAGGAGTGGGCCAAGAGCAGCAGGCAAAGTGGCCAGCAGGGGGCACCAGCTCAGCAGCAGTCTCCAGCGAGCAGCTCAGCCTTGAGCTCTACCAGGTGGAGAGAGAGATTGGCAAGAGGACCCGCGAGATGGCCATGGTGAGAGAGGAGAGGAATGAACCCATTTAGACCTGACGTCGAAATTAAAAAAATGTCTTCTAAATCCTGACAGTTTTCTGAAAGACCTATGTTTCTATATCAGTGGTGCTCAATATTTCATGTCAAGGACCCCAAAAAATTTAATTGGCCACGACCCCCATCTGAAAATGTTATATACCCCCCAGAAGCAAAGATTTGAGTTAAAAGCGTTCGCTCTGAAATAATTTATGTGACCAGATTTGACTGAGAGCCTGCCATCGCGCACATTCCAGGTTTTATGAGTTAATAGCACAGGCAGACACTTCACATACTAGAGCATGTCTGAAATAAGTGTCAGAGCTTAAATCAACATGTAAATAATAAATAAATGCTTAAACATGTAGCTAGGTGTAATGTTAGAGACCACCTTTCAAGTGGTCAAGTGGTGAAAGTCAACCTTTCAAGCCTGTTTTCTCAACTCGCTGTTTTCTGCAAGACATTACTCTATAAGCCATATCTCCAAAACTGGTGGGTCCAATATGTCAATTTAAAGCTATGATTCCCTGATTTCATATGACATGACATTTTTTTTTTTAAATCCAATGGCAGTCCCTCAGTCAAATCTGGCCACATATATTCAAAGATTTGTGCCACATGTTCACGATTTTTCAAAAAATAGCAGAACTACAAGTTTTCAATAGCTAAAGCGTAACATAATGCTTAAAACACCAAAAGGGGTTTCTGCCCAAAATGGGTCAATGTGGAGTGATAGTGATGAACCTTTTTTTACAATTGTTTTTTCCACCCCCAAAGAAGTAGCCTATTATTTTTCCCCCTTTTCCCCCCCAGTTTAGCCTTTATGCCAATGAATCCTCCCCACCACATTTCTGTGGTTGTGCCACTGCTGTTGTAGACTACTGGCTCACCGCCATCCTCCTACTCCCGTTCAACACCCCTTTTGGTGTTTTAAGCATTATGTTATACTTTAGCTATTGAAAAATAGCAGATCTACAAGCTCATAGCGCGGCTATGAGTGGCTATTTTTGAAAAATCATTAAAATGTGCCTCAAATCTTTGCTTATATATATTCTTTCAGTGCGAATGTTTTTAACTCAAATCTTTGCTTCTGGGGGGTCCCTGGAACATCATATTTTCAGATGGGGGTCTGCGGCATATTACATATAATTTTTGGGGTCCTTGACATGAAATATTGAGAACCACTGACATACTGTAGAAACATTGTCATGATTGTCATTGTCATTTTTTTTTAAATTTCGACATCGGACCTAAATGGGTTAAGAACTAGGCAATCTACAAGATCACAACGCATGCTAGTTTTGTCAAATAATGGCGCTGACCAACAAAACGTCATCAATGAGCCTGTGTTCTGATGCTGGAACTGGCGCTTCAGACGTGGTCCATTCATGCTCTTAGACCACACATTTCTCTCTCACACACGCACACACACACACACACACACACACACACACACACACACACACACACACACACACACACATACACACACACACACGCTCGATTGAAAAGCATGCACAGGCACACATACACACATCCGTATTTAGAAGATGAGCGGTATCTGCCGTGATATGAATTTTCTTTCTTTTTGTTCTGTGAATGAGCTTTTTTTTATGACTTCATTGCCTGGAAATCAGGGCATTTGATAACATTTCTCGTTTTTGTTGTTTTGTTTTTTTACTTGGAATACAGATAAATACAAGGCTCACGAATAGATAATGTCAAAGGCAAAATGGTGGTGATGATGATAGTAGCATTGATGAAACATCTTGATTTAAGAAGGCTGGCCGCCCCCAAGTGCTGCATAGTAGCCATGCACAGACGTGTACAATATTTCACCTTCAGCGATCCCCAGCCTAGATAATTGCTGAATTGCATGCTGATAAGTGAACAATTGAGCACAAAGAAGCAAAGCAGATTTAGCTAGAACTATCGCATAGACCCCTTTTGCACGATACACCGTACCATCCGTACAATGAGTGTTGTCCATTACAATGTGGTGACTAATGAAGGTGTTAATAGTTGTAAACACGGCAGAAGTATGATTGTTGGTTCCCAGACACGCCCACCTCCAGAATTGTAATGTGGTTGGCCAGACGACGAAGGTCCGGGGAAGGAAAAAAAAGCAGGCAAATGTTGCACCAATCCTAGGCCGACCTTCATACGCCAATAGGCAAAGTGTTTTTTCTAGTCACATGCACTTCCTGGCCCCCCCGCCACGAGAAGTATGGATTTTATGAATACATCATGTCTGTTTCATACTTGATAAGCAGTATATTATATATTTAACCAAAGCATTCTGTTTTAAAGATTGCAAAATTAAGTCTTTTTGATAATGAGAGATTTCCTCATGTTTTCTATAAGCCTAAATAACCTACTATGAGCTTCTCTTGGTTGTGGTGTAACTTGTGGTTTGGTTGTGATGTCTTTGCCTGTATGTTCTGGAGGGGTTGGCATTAATTATTTCATTGACTGTTGTGGAATTCTTCAACTCAATGCCATGAAATAGATGGTGTGTTTTACAAAACATGCTTCTATACAGTCTATACACAGTATGCTGCAAGAACAGCATTTACTGCATGTGGAGTCATTTTGAATATGCCATGTCAGTGAAAACCTGTTTTTCACAAACGGGAGTACTGGTTTTCCCTTCTCGGAGCTCCCCGTCTGGTCACACAAAAGGCCTCCCCATTGGGATCATTGTGTCATTGGTTCTCATTAACTTCTATGAAGTTGCGTTCCCTTGTGTGTGGTTTTTTTAAATGCTTTACATTGTTACAATTCGGGGTTGCGACTGACGAACAAAGCTCTTATAGGTCACCTCAGAGCTTTGTTTTGAAAACAAACTTCATAAAACCATCTCCTTTTTGATAATGGTAGCCTACCACATTTTCCAAACATTTCAGAAACGTAACTGCGTAGGTGCAGAAATCGCATTGATATAGTTGGCTGTTTCATACCTGTATAATGCATTTAAAGTCGAGTACATAAATTATGGTAACAGTGTGAAGGGAAATGTATGTCTCACTGTAATATTTGCCCTTTGAAGAGATTTGCCTCTTAAATTGCATGTAGTCACATTTCCAGTTCACTTCAGTGAGTGTGTCCCAGTCGAGTCACAACATGCTATTAGCATCATCACCACCACTAATGGTCCGTGTCATGGAATATTGTTTATTGCTGATGCTCAAATTAGGAGATTTTTGCCTTTTTTTTTAACAATAACAATTGACACGACTGGCTACAATTATAGAACTACCCTCAAATGCAAAGAGTGGGTCCTTGTGTGTAAACGGTTAAAGGATAAGAATAGAGGTGAAGCGCTGGTCATTTTGGGTTAACATTCAGCCTCTGGGTCAGACGAGGGCTAATAAGGAGCTGACAATAGCAGATCTAGGCTATTCTCACCAATCTCAAAAATACAAATAACACTTTAACAACAAATAGAAACCTAACTGAAATTGAAAAAATAAGAAGAACAATGATAAAAGTAAAACAAAATAGAGCCTCCCCCCCCCCCCCCCCCCTTCTGATTTGATAAGACAAATGTATTTTCCATTTGCTAAAGAGATGGAGAGAGACACTGAGACCCCCATTGGGTTTCTCTCCTGTTTGGATTCTCTGGTGTAGTTTGAGAGTATCTCTGCGGCTGAACCTGGTCCCACATCTTGCTTGTCGAGATGTATTATTCCAAATGGGAGTCTTAGGAAACAATATCTCCCAAAAGGCGTATTAAAGGTACAGTATTTGGTGCTGTCCTCATCTAATTTTAGCTGCCAGAAACCTTGTGATGCATCAAGTTTTGAAAAGTATCTGCCACCCGCAGTACCCTGCAGTACCCTGCAGGGCCCGCCATCTCCCTCGTGATCTCCTCACGTTTTGGAATTTGATAGTACTCCCACTTAATGTTCTCATTGAGATCTTTTGGATCCATGCATAATCTCAGGTCTCCATTTGTCTTCTTTACACACACCATGGAGTTGACCCAATCTGTTGGTTCCTCAATCTTTTTAATTACTCCCAATGTTGTCATCCTGTCCAGCTCTTTCTTTACACCATCTTTGAGTGGAGCTGGAACTCTACGTGCGGCATGCACAACTGGATGTGCATTTTCTTTCAGCTGTATTTTGTATGTGAATGGCAATGAACCAAAACCACTGAAGACTTCGGCATAGTTCTTTACAATGGAGTCCACAGATTCACAGTGTAGAAGAAGAGAGAGATTCACAAACAAACAAAATATATATATATATATAAAATAATAACTATGCGTTTTGGGATGCAAAATGCACCCTATTTTAATCTCTGTCTGCAGTTTCTTCTTAATGGGCATTTCACCGCTGGAAGAAACTGCAGACAGAGATTAAAATAGGGTGCATTTTGCATCCCAAAACGCATAGTTATTATTTTATATATATATATATATATATATATATTATTTTATTTTTTGAGTGGTGTAAACCACTCCTACAACTGGCTTTGTTAGTTTACGTGTCTGTCTGTTTGTCTGTCTGTCTGTTCGTACCAAAAAATGAGCATGGTTGCTATGGTCACCCAGTTCACACAGGTGTGATTTCATTACGTCAGACATTACGTCAGACCACAGCTGATCAGTCTATATAAGAACTTACACCACTCAGTTCACACGGGTGTGATTCTTTTTTTATGTGAACACCACGATGTGGCCATACAGATACAGAAGAAAAAACAACAACACTTAGGACAACATAAGAAGTAAAACCAGAAACAATGACATAGCGAAAAAATAGATGCGATAAAGAAACAAAATGGCAGTTTATAGCCTATAGGGACGCAATAAAACAACGACCTCTGCATCCACAGGATGCACTACTGTACTGTTTTTTATTCTAGTTTATTTTGCTAGCTTTAGTTATAATCATCATGTCCTCTTCTGTTTTCTACATGAATACAACCACATATAAAATGGGAGTTAAATGCTGCAATTTGTAAAAATTGGCAAAATATGTCATTGAAGTGGGACTCATAAAATGAACTTGGGACTCATCTAAAAGACCATCCCTGCATCCCAGGACTCATTACATTGAAAACCTGTTTACATCACTGGTCAGTCAATGTTAATAGTATTTGTAGTAGATAACAACACAAATAGATTTGTGGCGAAACGGCCTTTCTGTGTGGAATTTGCATGTTCTTGCACATGTCCCCTTAAGAGTAGGTAGTGGTACAAAACATGCCGTAATCCTGGTCTCTATACTGCCTCCCCCTGGTCAGCCGGGGCGCCTGATGGAGGGAAAAGGAACTGGTTGGAATAACGTGTTCCTTCCACGCGCTACGTCCTACCAGGGAAACTCCCCCCTGTCAGGGGATGAGAATCGGCCTGCTCACTCCTCACGCATTGAAGGAAGCATGAGCTCAGTTCGGGGCTCTCCCCAGGTTGGCAGAGGGAGAGCATAGTGCCCAAGATTACAGCTCAGGGAATTGACACCGGGTGGAAAAGAAAAGGGTTACAAAATCGTGGGATAAAAATACAGAATAATAATAATGAAGGCTGTGTGTTTGTTTAGGGCTTGACTGGACTGCTGAATTACTACAATTAGTCCATTCCTGTCCCCGTCCCCCACACAAATTAAAAACCAGCTGTTGTGCAGGCATAAAAATAATACAGATTCCACAACTTTGTGGCATATTTACCCCTAAAACGTATTAGTCGTTTATAGTGATGGGAGATTAATCGGCAAACACATCGGTATCGGCCGATTCTAGTTGATTAGATTAATCGGCATCGGTTCGATTAATCAATCAGACCAATTAGTTAATCGGTCCGATTAATCGGTCTGTCTTTACAGATAAACAAGCCCAAAGTAACAGCTTGAACAGATCTACAAGCTCACAATAATAAATATAAAAGGTATTAAAGTTAAATCTGACTTGCCTAAGCCTGCAGTGCAGATACGCTGTTACAGTACATGTATTTGTCAGAATGGACATAATGTATTATATTTTTTAATACATAATGAGATCATATGTATTATCGGTTATCGGCCTTAACAGCAATTAATTATATCGGATATCGATATCGGCCAAAATGTCTCATCGGCACATCCCTGACTCGTTTACAAACGAGTTAGGTTGGCCCAGTAGTACTAGTTGGACTCCTAATGCTCCATATTACATAGTGTCAGTAATCAGTAGTCAGTAATATTGTCAGTGCACGAACATATTGATACCCCCTCTAGTTTTCGTCGACTAAAACAGACGAAAAATGTTCGTCGACTACCTCTTTTCACAGACGAAAACTAAATGGAAAATAAATTAAAACTAAGTTATTATGACTAAACGGGGTAACCACCAGCATGTAAGTTCTGTAGCTATCTTTTTACATTACATGTACGTACTGTTATTATAAGTACAAGTTATTGTCTTTTTATGACAACAGGATTGTCATATTACAATAAAAAACTGCTCACTGTAAATGTACTGTGAGTGTTTCTTCTCTTCCAGACCTTTGTGAGGGTCTCAGTCATCGGAAATGTGTATTTCAATAAACATTTCATAAACACCCATATTGTCTGTGTCGGGTGAAACCTCATTATGTCCACAACTGTTCACTTTTCAGGATTCAAATTAAAAAATATCAAAAGTAGCAGATCTACAAGCTCAAAAGTAGCAGATATACAAGATCAAAGTGATGCTACTGTTGCGTGATGCTGTAGTGTGATCAAGTGGGGCTTCTATTTAGGAACACACACACACACACACGCGCACACACACACGCCAGGCTGTCTGTCTGTCTGTCTGTCTGTCTGACACTGAGTAGAGGGCTTATACAGAGGAGAGAGGGTATAGACTACTAGACTGTATGGCCATTGTGTTGGTGATATGGACCCCGAGTCTGAAATAAAGATTGAATAACAAATGTCTTGCCTATAATGACAAACCCGAGGCTATGTTCATTGGAGATTGTCAGTAATGTTAGTATTAGTAAGTGACTAAAAAGTAGTTTTGGAAAAAAACGTTTAAGTGGAAACTTGTCAACCGCAGGATGTGGTTAGAGACGTCATTTCTCATAGATCTGCTGTGTAGCATGTGGGTTTTTCACTCCCAAGCTCAGCTGGAAGTGAAGATGTTATCTTCTGATCTAGAATGAGTGTGTTTGGCATAAAAATAAAATAAGATCCTACAGATAAAGGCCAATGCACACCTCATAAGGTTGTTGACTGCAGGTGCGTAGGACAAAAGTGCATTTATTAAAAGGGAATCTTTGAAAAGCAGAAAAGCACACTGTCGGAGACTTGGCAAAAATGTTGCTCTTTACTCCGTCCTGATCAGACGACCGAAACGTCGTTTAACAGGACTCGCACACAATGTAGCTCATGGACCACCATAACTGAGTGTACAAATGTGCACATTATTGTACACTTCTGGGACTAGTGTCAATTTGTACACTCATGTAGTACAGACCAAACTATCATTAATTTAGCTGGGGATTGAAGCCCTTCAAAGAGGAACCCTGTGGTCCCCAGACCCCTATGATGAGCATACTAGCCTATTATGTACTGCAACTGTCATTGCCTAACACAGCTTTGAGTTCTCAAAATGAACCACAGTCCATTTCCATACATCTGAACAGGGTTTTTTTTCATGTTCTCACAGGCCTACTACATGATGCTTCCTCTCACCACAAGCGAGGGGTATTCTGTTTATTTTTATTCTTGTGCTGTGGCACCTAAGGACCGAGCCCTATATAGCATGGCTATTCAACAAAATTATAAATTGAACATGTCTCTGGTGGTGATTTGACACAGGATAACACACAGAGAGAAGATATGGTCAAAGTATTATTGGCAGCTAGTAAAAAAGCAGTTACAAGGCTATGGTACAAACCAGAACCTCCAGTTTGTGAGCAGTGGCTGAGCATTGTGGAGGAGATAATTGTAATGGGGAAACTAACTCATACACTGAGACTACAAAGAAATGGACTGAATATAGAAACCAACAGAACGACACCGTTGTTAACAATGATGGACATTCATAAATGGACTGGAATACGTTGTTTATTAATGATATATTTTGAACCCTTGCACTGTAACTGTCATTTAATGTTTTTTATTTTTATGTTTACCTGCAAATAAAAATTAAGTTTAAAAAAAGAACATGCCTATGGTGACATGACCGTGCCACCACACGCACAATCATTGTCAATGATGTCACGCGCATGGCCTCTCTTAACACCTACGTCTGGGTTTCCAAGGCTAATTCTATAGCAACGCCCCCTTCCTCCACACACATGTTTCCACCCACCTATGCATCTCCTAAAGACATATAAACCCATGAGAGACGGAGAGAAAGAGATAGTTATAACAACTTGACAGCTCAGACCGACAGACAATTCTAATCAAAAAAAATAAGTAAAAAAATACAAAAATAAGTACAGTACTTGAGTACTTATAGTTACTTTACTTTATAGTGCAAAATGCTAGTATTTTGTAATAGCATAAATATAAACAAACAAAATGAAAAGTGAAACACCTTAAATGAAGAAAATGTTTCTCTATCTCTCTGTCTGTTCTAGTTTCTCAATGAAGAATAAGATGAAGTTCTGTGTTGACCCAACTCAGACATGGGTCCAGGAGGCCATTGACTATGCAGAGAAGCACACCACCACAGCACCCAAGCAATGATCTCTGCTCTGCCTCCCAGCCTTCGGCCTGGCAGAGATAACAAGCCAAAGTAGAAGGTTCTGGGGATACAGGGCAACTTCCGCATTGTTGATTTTGACAGCATTTCGATTTAGTTTTAGCAGGCCCGGCACCACAGGTGTGCCAGAAGGGGGCCTGGTACCCTCAGTTTCAAATGATGCCACCTCAGTTTACGTTTTATGTACATATTGTTTTAGCTTACTATATAAAAATGAGATGGGGATCAATCAATCAATCATTGATTGATTGATTGAAAATCGTATTAACAGTTTGTAAATTGTATTAACAGTTTGCAGAATGGGTATACAGTTCAAGGAAGGTACAGGTCAATACAAAATCTGCTAAGAATAAGATAATAGATCAAAATAAATTATATCTATTTTGTAATGTTAATTAGAAAGGACTGTAAATATATACCTTCAATAACCCAGCAGGGAGACCAAATACCGTGCTGTATTTACCTTCAAAATGAGTGAATAGCCCTTTAAATCTGACTGACAGTCACTGTACCATAAAAAATAGAAAGACCTTAAAAAAGAATTTGGAGGCAGATGAAATAAAGTTCTGAGAGGAGTTTCAGGTTTTAACTGTAATTTTTAGTAGGTAATAAAGTCAATTTACATAGAGACTGTGCTACATGGTTCAGATAATAATAATAATAGTACAATACATCAATATAATTTAGAGTATTCAATTGTTCCAATATGGATCCGAACTGAACCCAACTCTTCACAGTATGTTACTGGCATTAATACTGTAGATCACGTCAGTTGTTGATAACAGTTCATTGGCTCAATAGATAGTTCATTTCCGCAATATCCCACGGTGGTGCTGGTTGTCGAGCACTCATTGGACCAGCACATGGATGATGAGACTGGTATCGTGACATCTTCCTTGGTTCCTTCATTGAGGGCCATAGACCGGGAAAGCACAGAGGCTGGCGTTGCTATGGCAACCTGAAGATAACATTCTTTCCCTGCTAGCTGTGAACTCTTTAACAGAGAAATGCCCGGCTATCTACTTTCTCACTGGGCATCAAGGTCAAATACATGTAGTCTCAAATCAAAATAGGCCTCTCAGTATGCAAGTTAACTTGACTGGGGACAGACAGTATGGAGACCGAATAAGGAGTCAACAAGATATAAGATATTAAATCTGAATGTGGTGTCAGGAAATCCATAATATAAGTATGACAAAATAATATAAAGGATAATATAGGGCTGAGATGATTAGGCACGTGGATGGTGACATGACATAAATAGGATGAGGAGAACAACCCGGAGTAAACAGGCAGTAGGCTAAGAGTAAAATGATGATAAAAGGGCAAGATGACAAAATATGACCTATATGGAACACGGTCTGGGCCCAAAGTTCTATATGTGTTGACCAACAGAATATGATGGAGTGGCCAACTTGACATGACGTGTAAACAACATGTCAGAATTTATCTAACATAAGATAAAACCAGAAAATGCACTAAGACTTGTTTACATCAGGGTCCTCCATTTTCAATTCATCAGAACATTTAAAGTCGACTTTAGTCGAAAATACAGTCGACTGAATATCATACGATTTCTTTAAACCTACAGTTGATTTAGTTGACTGAAATGTATTTTGCCAGGCCTTGATAGTGTCATAATGGCTGATTAGACTTTGTTGCATGCTGAAAATACAGTATGTCTATTCTGACAACTTGTGTACTTTAAACAACAGATTGTAAGCCCTTTTCTTTGTTTTTTGTATGAATCAGCGGTATTTATTTTATATTTTCCTTGGCATTTCTTTATCTATTTTCATTATCACTGCAAATGTGTTTATTACTTCACTGAATGTAGTGCTAAACGTGTCTTTTGATAATCAATTGCTGAATTTGTTCTGAAACAATAAAATAAGCATTATTCTTTTTTTATAATCAATCCATTTTGGTAAACCATTTTCAAATGCATGAATCACACTTAAAAACAACCAATCTAACTCACAAATACAACAAACACTGAACTACAACAAGACATACATGGACACAAGACAAAAGCAGCCACACCAGGAGGATACAAACACTAAAAGAAAGTTTTGAGTCTGGACTTAAAAAGAGCGCGGCCATTAAGCTTAGATCTGACACAGAGGGAATGCTGTTCCATAGTCTATCTATGCCGTGCAACAGCAAAGGCAACCCAAGTCAGTTGACCCGTCCAGAGGAGGCACTAACAAATGGCAAAATCTTAAAAAACTATTTTGAACCACCTCTCCCCAGCCAGTGGAGAGAGGCCAGGGTACTGTAGGTGCAATAAGTGAGATGTTCACACCCATACACAGGGTTTAAAAAACATGATCTAATTCTAATGCCTGTGTAAAGAAATGCACACTTGCGCTCCAATGGCCAGCAGATGGCAACTTTGCATGTTGAGTTAATTGTCAATAGGTGGACAACTGGACACACACACAGTGTGTGCGTGCGTGCGGTAAAGTGCTTTATTGCCATTGCCTCATATATCTCAATGCATTCAGGATGCACAGACAGTGTATCTCTCGGCTTTCTGTTCTCACCACAAACACTACAGTTTCTTTCCTTTATTCTAGGCCTAGGCTACTAGAGTCTTCTTTTTTAAGCTCTTGTTTCTCTCTCTATTTATGTTTCTTTCACTACTATTATTAACCATGCTACATTGTCTGAAGGAAGCTGCACAAAATGTAATCAATGCACGTTAATGTTTTTAGATTTGTATTTACCTTGCTCTCCCTGTCTTTGTGAACATCTATGTTTTTGTTTGTTTGTTTTTACCTTTTTCTAGATTATTTATTTCTGTCTGATGCTTTTAAGCCTTGGTCGTATACGACGGAGTTGCAAACACAACGAAAGGCCACACAGGATTAGACAGCAGCATGAATCCAACAGGCTCTTTGCAGTTTGCACTCTTCTGACTTTACCGATGATACTAGGCTCTATTCCATTCTGGTCAAACAGAGTCAGGGTGCTGCTTCTACAGCTACAGTATTGTGCATGTGTTGGCTCACTGGAAACACTCCGCTACACCAGTGGGTCTCAAAGTGTTCTTGTCATTGAGTAAGTTCCAAATGGCCCCGTACGAGTATGTCACTTTGAGGCCCCTTTTCCACCAGTGTTGAACCGGTTCGCTTCTTATAGTCCATGAGCCAGAGCCCCAAAATTGGAAGGCTAATTACGAATTGAGTGGGCAAAACCATACCTATGTGCAGATGCGTGGTGGTTTTGAGTTGTGGCCTGATTGTTGCAGCTGTGAACCAACTTACTGAAGGGACCCCCCACGACATATTGGATTCATGTTCAACGTGTTTATAGGCTGAGAGAGATGAAGCAGGGACCCCCCACGACATATTGGATTCATGTTCAACGTGTTTAGGCTGAGAGAGATGAAGCAGGGACCCCCCACGACATATTGGATTCATGTTCAACGTGTTTAGGCTGAGAGAGATGAAGCAGGGACCCCCCACGACATATTGGATTCATGTTCAACGTGTTTAGGATGAGAGAGATGAAGCAGGGACCCCCCACAACATATTGGATTCATGTTCAACGTGTTTAGGCTGAGAGAGATGAAGCAGGGACCCCCCACGACATATTGGATTCATGTTCAACGTGTTTAGGTTGAGAGAGATGAAGCAGGGACCCCCCACGACATATTGGATTCATGTTCAACGTGTTTAGGCTGAGAGAGATGAAGCAGGGACCCCCCACAACATATTGGATTCATGTTCAACGTGTTTAGGCTGAGAGAGATGAAGCAGGGACCCCCCACGACATATTGGATTCATGTTCAACGTGTTTAGGCTGAGAGAGATGAAGCAGGGACCCCCCACGACATATTGGATTCATGTTCAACGTGTTTAGGCTGAGAGAGATGAAGCAGGGACCCCCCACGACATATTGGATTCATGTTCAACGTGTTTAGGCTGAGAGAGATGAAGCAGGGACCCCCCACAACATATTGGATTCATGTTCAACGTGTTTAGGCTGAGAGAGATGAAGCAGGGACCCCCCACAACATATTGGATTCATGTTCAACGTGTTTAGGCTGAGAGAGATGAAGCAGGGACCCCCCACGACATATTGGATTCATGTTCAACGTGTTTAGGCTGAGAGAGATGAAGCAGGGACACCCCACGACATATTGGATTCATGTTCAACGTGTTTAGGCTGAGAGAGATGAAGCAGGGACCCCCCACGACATATTGGATTCATGTTCAACGTGTTTTGAAGGCAGTATATCTGTCCGAAACGTTGGCTTCTTCTCTGCATTGCGGCTATACATTTTTTCATTACTAGTATTTTTCCCGTTGGCTGGCACCTCACAAGGGCCGGTGTGCACCTTTTGCTCATAATGTGTGTTTTCTGACATTTAACCACTTAAACTCTCAATACTTTGTAAACTTGACCTTTGGCTCGATACTTGGTCTGGTCTTTTTTCCCCTCTATGCCAAACCTCTTTGCCGAAAATAGCAGATCTACAAGATCTGATGTGTAGTTCTTGTTTACTGTAAATCGCTCTGGATTAAGAGCGTCTGCTAAATGCCTAAATTGTAAATTGTAAACAAGCTGTGGGTTTTTAATCCTCTTTAGCAGACCTTGTTTGAACTGTGCTTTCCTGTGCTTATTCTACAACTGTAATGCAGTAATCAATCAATCAGTTATACTGTAAATGCATGTCTACATCCCCTATTATGTGGTTCTCTCCTTTTCAGATGGTGGCCTGCAGTCAATGGCATAATTTTGTTTCCTAGAGTTACTGAATAACTTCCGTTGTATTTACCGGAATTACCGCATCATAACAATTACAACAATTCATGGGCTGGGTAGTTGGAGACCTACGGTAATTTACTCATAATCATGGTAGGACAGCGTAATGGGTAGAGCGTGTGTGAGTCATAGTGGAAGAAAGAAACCATTAATAAGGAGCAACAAACAAAGTGTAAAAAGTGGAACATCTATCCATACATGCTTCAAATTAGACACACGCGTTCCTCCACTCCACCACAGGGAGTGCAGTGCCCGGCCTTGCGTCGGTCTGACCCACAGTTGTCCAGAACCGCAATTGGCCTTAACAGCAATTAATTATATCGGATATCGATATCGGCCAAAATGTCTCATCGGCACATCCCTGACTCGTTTACAAACAAGTTAGGTTGGCCCAGTAGTACTAGTTGGACTCCTAATGCTCCATATTACATAGTGTCAGTAATCAGTAGTCAGTAATATTGTCAGTGCACGGACATATTGATACCCCCTCTAGTTTTCGTCGACTAAAACAGACGAAAAATGTTCGTCGACTACCTCTTTTCACAGACGAAAACTAAATGGAAAATAAATTAAAACTAAGTTATTATGACTAAACGGGGTAACCACCAGCATGTAAGTTCTGTAGCTAGTTAGCCTTTTAGCAACAATCTTTTTACATTACATGTACGTACTGTTATTATAAGTACAAGTTATTGTACAGGATTATGACAGGATTGTCATATTACAATAAAAAACTGCTCACTGTAAATGTACTGTGAGTGTTTCTTCTCTTCCAGACCTTTGTGAAGCAACTAGCGAGCTTTGAGGGTCTCAGTCATCGGAAATGTGTATTTCAATAAACATTTCATAAACACCCATATTGTCTGTGTCGGGTGAAACCTCATTATGTCCACAACTGTTCACTTTTCAGGATTCAAATTAAAAAATATCAAAAGTAGCAGATCTACAAGCTCAAAAGTAGCAGATATACAAGATCAAAGTGATGCTACTGTTGCGTGATGCTGTAGTGTGATCAAGTGGGGCTTCTATTTAGGAACACACACACACACACACACACACACGCGCACACACACACGCCAGGCTGTCTGTCTGTCTGTCTGACACTGAGTAGAGGGCTTATACAGAGGAGAGAGGGTATAGACTACTAGACTGTATGGCCATTGTGTTTGTGATATGGACCCCGAGTCTGAAATAAAGATTGAATAACAAATGTCTTGCCTATAATGACAAACCCGAGGCCATGTTCATTGGAGATTGTCAGTAATGTTAGTATTAATAGTAAGTGACTAAAAAGTAGTTTTGGAAAAAAACGTTTAAGTGGAAACTTGTCAACCGCAGGATGTGGTTAGAGACATCATTTCTCATAGATCTGCTGTGTAGCATGTGGGTTTTTCACTCCCAAGCTCAGCTGGAAGTGAAGATGTTATCTTCTGATCTAGAATGAGTGTGTTTGGCATAAAAATAAAATAAGATCCTACAGATAAAGGCCAATGCACACCTCATAAGGTTGTTGACTGCAGGTGCGTAGGACAAAAGTGCATTTATTAAAAGGGAATCTTTGAAAAGCAGAAAAGCACACTGTCGGAAACTTGGCAAAAATGTTCCTCTTTACTCCGTCCTGATCAGACGACCGAAATGTCGTTTAACAGGACTCACACACAATGTAGCTCATGGACCACCATAACTGAGTGTATAAATGTGCACATTATTGTACACTTCTGGGACTAGTGTCAATTTGTACTAATTATGTACTGCAACTGTCATTGCCTAACACAGCTTTGAGTTCTCAAAATGAACCACAGTCCATTTCCATACATCTGAACAGGGTTTTTTTTCATGTTCTCACAGGCCTACTACATGATGCTTCCTCTCACCACAAGCGAGGGGTATTCTGTTTATTCTTTTTCTTGTGCTGTGGCACCTAAGGACCGAGCCCTATATAGCATGGCTATTCAACAAAATTATAAATTGAACATGTCTCTGGTGGTGATTTGACACAGGATAACACACAGAGAGAAGATATGGTCAAAGTATTATTGGCAGCTAGTAAAAAAGCAGTTACAAGGCTATGGTACAAACCAGAACCTCCAGTTTGTGAGCAGTGGCTGAGCATTGTGGAGGAGATAATTGTAATGGGGAAACTAACTCATACACTGAGACTACAAAGAAATGGACTGAATATAGAAACCAACAGAACGACACCGTTGTTAACACTTTGATTGCTGGAAGATCTCAACAGGCCTATTTGGATGTTGCTGCCATTTAACATTGCACAAAGGCCTTGTTCGGGGGCCCACAGTAAAATGTTCTCTTATAGCGAGAATCACACGCCTACATCAAAAGAAAGCTGAACTTGTCCACTTCAATTAAAAAAATACATTTTGATTTTACCATGTTCCATTCTGGAGATATTGACCTTTTTGCAACACCTGCATTTGCCTGGAAGTGGTTATCTTGAACAGCGAGCAGAGTTATGGATGGTTTAAAGTCAGAGACATTGACAGGCAGATATAAAATTGAACCCAATAAATATCCTATACATCCTATACACCGAATGAAAGCCCTGAATGTGTACTTTTACGAGGAAAACAGTAAACATTGATCCCATCTACAGTTAGACAGTAATTGGTTATTGAATGCAGCTTGTGCCCACCAGATAACTTCAGAGAAGACATGGACGTGAACTCCTCAATATTCACAAAATAAGGCCTATAGCGACATATAAATACTATATACCGTATGAAACAGAAGACTCTCTGCTTTCATAAGAAAAAAACTTCTACTGTAGTAATAATAAAAATCACACCCATGTGAAGTGAGTGGTGCAACTCTGTCCCATATTCTGTTCTCTGCTTATTCAATACAGCTCGCTATATACGGACTGAGGCAGAAAGTCATGTAAACCTTTTATTTACAGTTTGGTCTGTAAACTTCTACTGTAATAATAAAAATCACACCCCTGTGAAGTGAGCGTTGCAACTGTTCTGTACTTATTCACTACAGCTCGCTATATACGGACTGAGACAGAAAGTCATGTAAACCTTTTATTTACAGTTTGGTCTGTAAACTTCTACTGTAATAATAAAAATCACACCCCTGTGAAGTGAGCGGTGCAACTGTTCTTTATAGTTGCGCGGTGCAACTGTAGAGAACAGTTGCACCTGATCACGTGAGCGGGACTAAGCAGCAATGATAGGGCGATGGTTCTTCATTGTCCGGGTGGGTAAAAAGATGAATGAAAGTATGCTATAAAAAAGTGATTGAAACGTATTGATACGTGATCCGCACCCGACGTTTGATTAATTGATAACGTATTGATACGCGATTCGCGTCGGCTGTGTTAACACCTACGTCTGGGTTTCCAAGGCTAATTCTATAGCAACGCCCCCTTCCTCCACACACATGTTTCCACCCACCTATGCATCTCCTAAAGACATATAAACCCATGAGAGACGGAGAGAAAGAGATAGTTATAACAACTTGACAGCTCAGACCGACAGACAATTCTAATTAAAAAAAATAAGTAAAAAAAATACAAAAATAAGTACAGTACTTGAGTACTTATAGTTACTTTACTTTATAGTGCAAAATGCTAGTATTTTGTAATAGCATAAATATAAACAAACAAAATGAAAAGTGAAACACCTTAAATGATGAAAATGTTTCTCTATCTCTCTGTCTGTTCTAGTTTCTCAATGAAGAATAAGATGAAGTTCTGTGTTGACCCAACTCAGACATGGGTCCAGGAGGCCATTGACTATGCAGAGAAGCACACCACCACAGCACCCAAGCAATGATCTCTGCTCTGCCTCCCAGCCTTCGGCCTGGCAGAGATAACGAGCCAAAGTAGAAGGTTCTGGGGATACAGGGCAACTTCCGCATTGTTGATTTTGACAGCATTTCGATTTAGTTTTAGCAGGCCCGGCACCACAGGTGTGCCAGAAGGGGGCCTGGTACCCTCAGTTTAAAATGATGCCACCTCAGTTTACGTTTTATGTACATATTGTTTTAGCTTACTATATAAAAATGAGATGGGGATCAATCAATCAATCATTGATTGATTGATTGATTGATATTATCTTATTCTGCTAAGAATAAGATAATAGATCAAAATAAATTATATCTATTTTGTAATGTTAATTAGAAAGGACTGTAAATATATACCTTCAATAACCCAGCAGGGAGACCAAATACCGTGCTGTATTTACCTTCAAAATGAGTGAATAGCCCTTTAAATCTGACTGACAGTCACTGTACCATAAAAAATAGAAAGACCTTAAAAAAGAATTTGGAGGCAGATGAAATAAAGTTCTGAGAGGAATTTCAGGTTTTAACTGTAATTTTTAGTAGGTAATAAAGTCAATTTACATAGAGACTGTGCTACATGGTTCAGAAAATAATAATAATAGTACAATACATCAATATAATTTAGAGTATTCAATTGTTCCAATATGGATCCGAACTGAACCCAACTCTTCACAGTATGTTACTGGCATTAATACTGTAGATCACGTCAGTTGTTGATAACAGTTCATTGGCTCAATAGATAGTTCATTTCCGCAATATCCCACGGTGGTGCTGGTTGTCGAGCACTCATTGGACCAGCACATGGATGATGAGACTGGTATCGTGACATCTTCCTTGGTTCCGTCATTGAGGGCCATAGACCGGGAAAGCACAGAGGCTGGTGTTGCTATGGCAACCTGAAGATAACATTCTTTCCCTGCTAGCTGTGAACTCTTTAACAGAGAAATGCCCGGCTATCTACTTTCTCACTGGGCATCAAGGTCAAATACATGTAGTCTCAAATCAAAATAGGCCTCTCAGTATGCGAGTTAACTTGACTGGGGACAGACAGTATGGAGACCGAATAAGGAGTCAACAAGATATAAGATATTAAATCTGAATGTGGTGTCAGGAAATCCATAATATAAGTATGACAAAATAATATAAAGGATAATATAGGGCTGAGATGATTAGGCACGTGGATGGTGACATGACATAAATAGGATGAGGAGAACAACCCGGAGTAAACAGGCAGTAGGCTAAGAGTAAAATGATGATAAAAGGGCAAGATGACAAAATATGACCTATATGGAACACGGTCTGGGCCAAAGTTCTATCTGTGTTGACCAACAGAATAATATGGAGTGGCCAACTTGACATGACGTGTAAACAACATATCAGAATTTATCTAACATAAGATAAAACCAGAAAATGCACTAAGACTTGTTTACATCAGGGTCCTCCATTTTCAATTCATCAGAACATTTAAAGTCGACTTTAGTCGGAAATACAGTCGACTGAATATCATACGATCTTTTTAAACCTACAGTTGATTTAGTTGACTGAAATGTATTTTGCCAGGCCTTGATAGTGTCATAATGGCTGATTAGACTTTGTTGCATGCTGAAAATACAGTATGTCTATCCTGACAACTTGTGTACTTTAAACAACAGATTGTAAGCCCTTTTCTTTGTTTTTTGTATGAATCAGTGGTATTTATTTTATATTTTCCTTGGCATTTCTTTATCTATTTTCATTATCACTGCAAATGTGTTTATTACTTCACTGAATGTAGTGCTAAACGTGTCTTTTGATAATCAATTGCTGAATTTGTTCTGAAACAATAAAATAAGCATTATTCTTTTTTTATAATCAATCCATTTTGGTAAACCATTTTCAAATGCATGAATCACACTTAAAAACAACCAATCTAACTCACAAATACAACAAACACTGAACTACAACAAGACATACATGGACACAAGACAAAAGCAGCCACACCAGGAGGATACAAACACTAAAAGAGAGTTTTGAGTCTGGACTTAAAAAGAGCGCGGCCATTAAGCTTAGATCTGACACAGAGGGAATGCTGTTCCATAGTCTATCTATGCCGTGCAACAGCAAAGGCAACCCAAGTCAGTTGACCCGTCCAGAGGAGGCACTAACAAACGGCAAAATCTTAAAAAACTATTTTGAACCACCTCTCCCCAGCCAGTGGAGAGAGGCCAGGGTACTGTAGGTGCAATAAGTGAGATGTTCACACCCATACACAGGGTTTAAAAAACATGATCTAATTCTAATGCCTGTGTAAAGAAATGCACACTTGCGCTCCAATGGCCAGCAGATGGCAACTTTGCATGTTGAGTTAATTGTCAATAGGTGGACAACTGGACACACACTGTGCACTGTGTGTGTGTGTGTGTGTGTGTGTGTGTGTGTGTGTGTGTGCGTGCGTGCGTGCGGTAAAGTGCTTTATTGCCATTGCCTCATATATCTCAATGCATTCAGGATGCACAGACAGTGTATCTCTCGGCTTTCTGTTCTCACCACAAACACTACAGTTTCTTTCCTTTATTCTAGGCCTAGGCTACTAGAGTCTTCTTTTTTAAGCTCTTGTTTCTCTCTCTATTTATTTTTCTTTCACTTTACTATTATTAACCATGCTACATTGTCTGAAGGAAGCTGCACAAAATGTAATCAATGCACGTTAATGTTTTTAGATTTGTATTTACCTTGCTCTCCCTGTCTTTGTGAACATCTATGTTTTTGTTTTGTTTGTTTGTTTTTACCTTTTTCTAGATTATTTATTTCTGTCTGATGCTTATAAACCTTGGTCGTATACGACGGAGTTGCAAACACAACGAAAGGCCACACAGGATTAGACAGCAGCATGAATCCAACAGGCTCTTTGCAGTTTACACTCTTCTGACTTTACCGATGATACTAGGCTCTATTCCATTCTGGTCAAACAGAGTCAGGGTGCTGCTTCTACAGCTACAGTATTGTGCATGTGTTGGCTCACTGGAAACACTCCGCTACACCAGTGGGTCTCAAAGTGTTCTTGTCATTGAGTAAGTTCCAAATGGCCCCGTACGAGTATGTCACTTTGAGGCCCCTTTTCCACCAGTTCTGAACCGGTTCGCTTCTTATAGTCCATGAGCCAGAGCCCCAAAATTGGAAGGCTAATTACGAATTGAGTGGGCAAAACCATACCTATGTGCAGATGCGTGGTGGTTTTGAGTTGTGGCCTGATTGTTGCAGCTGTGAACCAACTTACTGAAGGGACCCCCCACGACATATTGGATTCATGTTCAACGTGTTTATAGGCTGAGAGAGATGAAGCAGGGACCCCCCACGACATGTTGGATTCATGTTCAACGTGTTTAGGCTGAGAGAAATGAAGCAGGGACCCCCCACGACATATTGGATTCATGTTCAACGTGTTTAGGATGAGAGAGATGAAGCAGGGACCCCCCACGACATATTGGATTCATGTTCAACGTGTTTAGGATGAGAGAGATGAAGCAGGGACCCCCCACGACATATTGGATTCATGTTCAACGTGTTTAGGATGAGAGAGATGAAGCAGGGACACCCCACGACATATTGGATTCATGTTCAACGTGTTTAGGCTGAGAGAGATGAAGCAGGGACCCCCCACGACATATTGGATTCATATTCAACGTGTTTAGGATGAGAGAGATGAAGCAGGGACCCCCCACGACATATTGGATTCATGTTTAACGTGTTTAGGCTGAGAGAGATGAAGCAGGGACCCCCCACGACATATTGGATTCATGTTCAACGTGTTTAGGATGAGAGAGATGAAGCAGGGACCTCCCACGACATATTGGATTCATGTTCAACGTGTTTAGGCTGAGAGAGATGAAGCAGGGACCCCCCACGACATATTGGATTCATGTTCAACGTGTTTAGGCTGAGAGAGATGAAGCAGGGACCCCCCACGACATATTGGATTCATGTTCAACGTGTTTAGGCTGAGAGAGATGAAGCAGGGACCTCCCACGACACATTGGATTCATGTTCAACGTGTTTAGGCTGAGAGAGATGAAGCAGGGACCCCCCACGACATATTGGATTCATGTTCAACGTGTTTAGGCTGAGAGAGATGAAGCAGGGACCTCCCACAACATATTGGATTCATGTTCAACGTGTTTAGGCTGAGAGAGATGAAGCAGGGACCCCCCACGACATATTGGATTCATGTTCAACGTGTTTAGGCTGAGAGAGATGAAGCAGGGACCTCCCACGACATATTGGATTCATGTTCAACGTGTTTAGGCTGAGAGAGATGAAGCAGGGACACCGCACGACATATTGGATTCATGTTCAACGTGTTTAGGCTGAGAGAGATGAAGCAGGGACCCCCCACGACATATTGGATTCATGTTCAACGTGTTTAGGATGAGAGAGATGAAGCAGGGACCCCCCACGACATATTGGATTCATGTTCAACGTGTTTAGGCTGAGAGAGATGAAGCAGGGACCCCCCCACGACATATTGGATTCATGTTCAATGTGTTTTGAAGGCAGTATATCTGTCCGAAACGTTGGCTTCTTCTCTGCATTGTGGCTATACATTTTTTCATTACTAGTATTTTTCCCGTTGGCTGGCACCTCACAAGGGCCGGTGTGCACCTTTTGCTCATAATGTGTGTTTTCTGACATTTAACCACTTAAACTCTCAATACTTTGTAAACTTGACCTTTGGCTCGATACTTGGTCTGGTCTTTTTTCCCCTCTATGCCAAACCTCTTTGCCGAAAATAGCAGATCTACAAGATCTGATGTGTAGTTCTTGTTTACTGTAAATCGCTCTGGATTAAGAGCGTCTGCTAAATGCCTAAATTGTAAATTGTAAACAAGCTGTGGGCAGTGGCGGCTCCAGACCTTTTTTACTGGGGGAGCTATAAGGGAGCTTGACTAATAATGGAGGTGCTATGTTTTTTTTCGGGTTTAGCCCCCAAAAACACGCCTCTGGGTGGGTTTTTTTGCACGTTTCCTCCCCAAAAAACAGCCTTTGGGGAGCAATTTCACACCAGCAAACAAGCAACTTGCAATAATGCAGTTATTAATGTGCAGGCTACTGTTTTCAAAAGCAAATTGCAATACATTAAGTTTATCATACACCTATTGCTCTAAGGCTGCAGTCCATTAACCTTCCCTGACTCCGCCAGATGGTGGCAGTATTGGGGGATATTAGCCCAATCTTGAGCATTATGGATTATCAGTAAACCATGTAACCAACACAAAATCATGCACACACACACACACACACACACACACACACACACACAGCTAGTAGCTAAACCACGCGACCAAATTTACAATGTGAAAACCATGCATCTGTCACTTGTAGGTGAGTAATTAATGTTATCTGTGTGTAGGACGTTTCAGTGCTGCTAACAAACCTCCTGCTGCGTAACGACCACACTGTTTGTGACTGTAGTTTAGCATCTTTGTGTCTTTTGCATCTGGCTGTGTGGGCAGCATAACATTGTGGCTGTGTAGAGACGTCCGTCCGTCCGTCCGTCGACAGTATGTTCAGACTGAATTCTCGTCCTCCGCCTCCATATGAAGAACAGGATTCGCATTGCTATCGTGCTGCACGACTCGAGGCTGCCTGACCACAAACTTATCCATTTTGTATCTCGTTATGATCTGTCTCACTGTATGTCTGTCTTGTTCTGTGAATGTGCTGCTGAGCAAAAACAAAACGGACCGCCAAGTTCCACCAACTAGTACAACTACACCTGGTTGGTTCAAAGCATGTCAGGTGATGCACGCCGCTCGCGTAACGTTACGTAAATAACGTACGTTATGTACGTAATGTACGTTATGTACGTAACGTTACCCGAACGGAGCACTGTGCGCATATACGAGTATACATTTTATACTAATCGATGTTAACAGATAGCCGATAGGCCATTGAAAATAATATTATATGACCACCAAATCATTTCAGAGAAAATAATTTTATTCACTGACAGTGGGGGAAAAAATTACATTTTGTTTGAGAATTTCTTGGGGGTGCTACAGGGGTGCTATGGGATTTTTGGAGGTGCTATAGCCCCCGCAAGCCCCCCCCCAGCGCCGCCCCTGGCTGTGGGTTTTTAATCCTCTTTAGCAGACCTTGTTTGAACTGTGCTTTCCTGTGCTTATTCTACAACTGTAATGCAGTAATCAATCAATCAGTTATACTGTAAATGCATGTCTACATCCCCTATTATGTGGTTCCCTCTTTTTCAGATGGTGGCCTGCAGTCAATGGCATAATTTTGTTTCCTAGAGTTACTGAATAACTTCCGTTGTATTTACCGGAATTACCGCATCATAACAATTACAACAATTCATGGGCTGGGTAGTTGGAGACCTATGGTAATTTACTCATAATCATGGTAGGACAGCGTAATGGGTAGAGAGTGTGTGAGTCATAGTGGAGGAAAGAAACCATTAATAAGGAGCAACAAACAAAGTGTAAAAAGTGGAACATCTATCCATACATGCTTCAAATTAGACACACGCGTTCCTCCACTCCACCACAGGGAGTGCAGTGCCCGGCCTTGCGTCGGTCTGACCCACAGTTGTCCAGAACCGCCACAAAAGGCCTCTGCCCCAGGCTCTGGACAGGGCCGCCGCCTATGCAGGCTCTGGACAGGGCCCAAATTAGCCAATTGATCACACCTGATCACCCCTGCATGGATCTTCACGTTTTTCTTATCAGAGTTCTATTAAAAGTTGAGAATAGTTTAACATTTTCAGAAATGTGCTTATTATGTATAATGCTTTTTTATCATCTGTCCAATCAGGTGTGTCTCTCTGTGGCGCGCTGTCAGCGGAAGCGGGGATTGACTGCATGGGATCTTTTTTTAAAGACTGTAAGCACATCCTGTGGTTTAAACCTTTCAGATAAACACTTTTTGAAAACAAGTTTTTGATGAGACGAGCAATAGTGCATGTTAGTTGTGTGTGTGTGTGTGTGTGTGTGTGTGTGTGTGTGTGTGTGTGTGTGTGTGCGCGTGTGCGTGTGCGTGTGCGCCTGCCTGGTTCTATAGAAGTGTGAGGCTGCATCTGATCAGCTCACATAAACACTCACAAACATAGAAAACAGTGTTATGAGACCCAGCATGACAGCAAACACACTGATCACATATAAACATGCAACATGTTTGCCTGTATAGTCACAGGCCTGTGACATTCGGTTTCTTGGGAACCGGGACTTGTCGCTGCCTTGAGACGTGCGGGGACCCAGCATGAGCCCAGAGACAGTGCTAGTTCAGCTGCGCAGTCCTTGAGCACCCATCCCTGGATTCCGTCTGGACCCGCCGCTTTCCTGGAGTTGATGTTGCGTAGGCGTAGACATGAGTGCTCAGGACTAAGGTGGAGCCATCAGAGGGGAGAGGGGGTCTTATATGCCAGCTTGGCAGATCTGATACCATTTCTCAGGGCTGACCTCGCCGTGTTGTATGCATTGGTGTCCCCAGATCTATGTGCCGCATTCCTGGCTCTTACTAGTGATTGTAGTTTTGGCGTTATCCAGGGTTTTTGGTTTGGAAAAACACGGATCTGTTTCCAGTGTGAAACAATATCCACACAAAATGTATATAATCCAGCACTGAGTCTGTGAAATAATTCAGAGACCCACGCGTCAGCGCTGACGGGCCACTAAAAATATCCCAGTCTGTGGTGCTGAAGCAGACCTGGAGCCCAGGGATAGCGTCCTCAGGCCACGTCCTGACAGACCTGACTTTGGGCCTAGATGGGGGTACACCTAGATGGGGGTACCTAGATGGGGAGAGACCTAGATGGGGGTACACTGGGCTCATGGGCTATGTTGGTATAAACCTGATCAAGTATATTGCTCCCTCTGGTAGCACATTTCACATAACGATGGAAAGAGTGTCTTTAAGTCAGCATGATTGAAATCCCCCGCCGCTAGATGATGGGTGTGGATTGACAACTTTTATTCAGACTTAAAATCTGATTAATAAAAAAAAACATTCACATATATTCACCAGCCAGGCTGTCTGTCTGACACTGAGGGAAGAGGACAGAGGGATAGACACTGATAGAGGTGTTTTACAGAAGAGAGAGGGTAGACTAGACTGTATGGCCATTGTGTTGGTGATATATGGACCCCGAGTCTGAAATAAAGATTGAATAACAAATGTCTTGCCTATAATGACAAACCCGAGGCTATGTTCATTGGAGATTGACAGTAATGTTAGTATTAGTAAATGACTAAAAAGTAGTGTTTGGAAAAAAACGTTTAAATGGAAACTTGTCAACCGCAGGATGTGGTTAGAGACGTCATTTCTCATAGATCTGCTGTGTAGCATGTGGGTTTTTCACTCCCAAGCTCAGCTGGAAGTGAAGATGTTATCTTCTGATCTAGAATGAGTGTGTTTGGCATAAAAATAAAAATAAGATCCTACAGATAAAGGCCAATGCACACCTCATAAGGTTGTTGACTGCAGGTGCGTAGGACAAAAGTGCATTTATTAAAAGGGAATCTTTGAAAAGCAGAAAAGCACACTGTCGGAAACTTGGCAAAAATGTTGCTCTTTACTCCGTCCTGATCAGACGACCAAAACGTCGTTTAATAAGGAGCAACAAACAAAGTGTAAAAAGTGGAACATCTATCCATACATGCTTCAAATTAGACACACGCGTTCCTCCACTCCACCACAGGGAGTGCAGTGCCCGGCCTTGAGTCGGTCTGACCCACAGTTGTCCAGAACCGCCACAAAAGGCCTCTGCCCCAGGCTCTGGACAGGGCCGCCGCCTATGCAGGCTCTGGACAGGGCCCAAATTAGCCAATTGATCACACCTGATCACCCCTGCATGGATCTTTACTTTTTTCTTATCAGAGTTCTATTAAAAGTTGAGAATAGTTTAACATTTTCAGAAATGTGCTTATTATGTATAATGCTTTTTTATCATCTGTCCAATCAGGTGTGTCTCTCTGTGGCGCGCTGTCAGCGGAAGCAGCCACACTCACACTGTACCACCACCAGGCCAGCCTCCCTCCTCCTCCACTGGGCTCACAAAAACACTATCAACCTGAATTACCTCAAATTCACAATCCAGTTTTCTTAAAGGCATTTATTTATTTTGGAATTTCACTAGGGGATAGTCCCCTGAGTTGCAGCAACTCATTTCAAGGGGGGCATGAATTAATACATGAATTAATAAGTGATCTGTTCTAGTTCAGCAGTGTGAGGTCCAGTCAGGTGAAAAGTAAAAACGACCACATATTTCGTAAATGGTATAGCCTACCTGTTTCCTATATATCAATGCATTGCTGTATTGAAATTGAGATTTGTTTTGTTCTAATTTCACAGCTTGTGCTTGTATTGATGATTGCTTACTTTTAAATGGCTGTACAAAAGTATAAATGTACAACAAGTAAAACATTAGGTCAAAGTGGTTATACTGGTTGTGATGCCATGTTAATAAATGTTACTGTGGACCCCCTGGGAGCCCCTTCAAGGACCACTGACGCACGCACGCACGCACGCACAGCGGGGATTGACTGCATGGGATCTTTTTTTAAAGACTGTAAGCACATCCTGTGGTTTAAACCTTTCAGATAAAAAGTTTTTGATGAGACGAGCAATAGTGCATGTTAGTGGTGTGTGTGTGCGTGCGTGCCTGCCTGCCTGCGTGGTTCTATAGAAGTGTGAGGCTGCATCTGATCAGCTCACATAAACACTCACAAACATAGAAAACAGTGTTATGAGACCCAGCATGACAGCAAACACACTGATCACATATAAACATGCAACATGTTTGCCTGTATAGTCACAGGCCTGTGACATTCGGTTTCTTGGGAACCGGGACTTGTCGCTGCCTTGAGACGTGCGGGGACCCAGCATGAGCCCAGAGACAGTGCTAGTTCAGCTGCGCAGTCCTTGAGCACCCATCCCTGGATTCCGTCTGGACCCGCCGCTTTCCTGGAGTTGATGTTGCGTAGGCGTAGACATGAGTGCTCAGGACTAAGGTGGAGCCATCAGAGGCGACAGGGGGTTTTATATGCCAGCGTGGCAGATCTGATACCATTTCTCAGGGCTGACCTCGCCGTGTTGTATGCATTGGTGTCCCCAGATCTATGTGCCGCATTCCTGGCTCTTACTTGTGATTGTAGTTTTGGTGTTATCCAGGGTTTTTGGTTTGGAAAAACACGGATCTGTTTCCAGTGTGAAACAATATCCACACAAAAATGTATATAATCCAGCACTGAGTCTGTGAAATAATTCAGAGACCCACGCGTCAGCGCTGCCGGGCCACTAAAAATATCCCAGTCTGTGGTGCTGAAGCAGACCTGGAGCCCAGGGATAGCGTCCTCAGGCCACGTCCTGACAGACCTGACTTTGGGCCTACTAGATCTGATTTTTGGTGTGTACCAAGGGTGCAGGAGGAGTGAAACATGATCAGAGAGACCTAGATGGGGGTACACCTGGGCTCATGGGCTATGTTGGTATAAACCTGATCAAGTATATTGCTCCCTCTGGTAGCACATTTCACATTACGATGGAAAGAGTGTCTTTAAGTCAGCATGATTGAAATCCCCCGCCGCTAGATGATGGGTGTGGATTGACAACTTTTATTCAGACTTAAAATCTGATTAATAAAAAAAAACATTCACATATATTCACGCACACACACACACGCACGCACGCACCAGCCAGGCTGTCTGTCTGACACTGAGGGAAGAGGACAGAGGGATAGACACTGATAGAGGTGTTTTACAGAAGAGAGAGGGTAGACTAGACTGTATCGCCATTGTGTATATGGACCCCGAGTCTGAAATAAAGATTGAATAACAAATGTCTTGACAAACCCAAGGCTATATTCATTGGAGATTGACAGTAATGTTAGTATTAGTAAATAACTAAAAAGTAGTTTTGGAAAAAAGCATTTCGATGGAAACTTGTCAACCGCAGGATGTGGTTAGAGACGTCATTTCTCATAGATCAGCTGTGTAGCATTTGGGTTTTCCTGAAAGTGAAGATGTTATCTTCTGATCTAGAATGAGTGTGTTGGCTTAAAAATAAAATGAAGATCCTATAGATAAAGGCCAATGCAAACCTCATAAGGTTGGTGACTGTTGGTCACAAAAATGTTGCTCTTTACTCCGTCCTGATGAAGGTCTAACGACCGAAACCCGGCCTTGAGTCGGTCTTGACCAGAACCCACAGTTGACCAGAACCGCCACAAAGACTCCACATTTGGGCAGAAAAGGGACGCAGACATAATGAGTGGGGCATCCATTTCCAACTTGCATCGTTCCAAGTAGGCCAGTGACCAACGGGCAGGCACCGGCGAAGGGAACATTCGCCTACCAAGGGGGCGAAGGGGGAACAAAATGGAAGGGGAGAGGGGGAGAAGAAAAAAAGAGGAGAAAGAAGAAAAAAACTAATGTGGAAAGGATGAAAAACGCAAAAGGCCTTTGTTGTTGTGCCTCTCCCCAGTGATTCATCCAAGTTCTTTATAGTATACACGATAGATTAATGAAAATTGTGACTTTGTCAATTTTAGGTATACTTGCTGAGGATCCAAAGGTCAGGGCTGGTCGTGGGTTCGATTCCCACCTACGCCTTGGAAAAAAATGTATTAAAGAAACATCCTTTTGGTTTTAAACCATCTAAATGCACCAAATGGACCATCACCTAACCAATTTGTACTATTGTTGAGGGGTGCTAGCCCCTCCTATGTCCAGCTTTGTGTGTAAACACAAACATTGAAGACAAAAGTGAGGTCGCAAATTGTGATTGGCCAGAATGAGATGATGTATGATGACGTATGATGATAAGAGCACCCCTCACTTCACACAAGTGTGATTGTGTATGTAGGGCAGGCCTACATTGTCAAACTTTGACAGAAGCCTGTTAAAGCATAACCCTTGAGACTGTACTTCATTCATACTTTGTGAATAAATTGTAGAACTATTCATATATTGTGATGTACAGTACACACTACACTGTACTGTACAGTGTATATCATATATTAATGTATATATTCACTGTACATTATTTTTCTATTCATATATTCGCTGGTGATAGATGTACAGTACACACTACAGTATATAGTATATTAATGTATACTATATACTGAATATTGAATATATAAGTATTCAACTGCATGAAAAGTAAATATACTTTGAATCAATACATTTGAAACACCACAGGCTATTCAACATTGTGACATGTATAATTGATATAGGCCAGTGGTTCAACATTGTGACATGTATAATTGATATAGGCCAGTGGTTCAACATTGTGACATGTATAATTGATATAGGCCAGTGGTTCAACATTGTGACATGTATAATTGATATAGGCCAGTGGTTCAACATTGTGACATGTATAATTGATATAGGCCAGTGGTTCAACATTGTGACATTATTGATATAGGCCAGTGGTTCAACATTGTGACATGTATAATTGATATAGGCCAGTGGTTCAACATTGTGACATGTATAATTGATATAGGCCAGTGGTTCAACATTGTGACATGTATAAATGATATAGGCCAGTGGTTCAACATTGTGACATGTATAATTGATATAGGCCAGTGGTTCTCAAGCATTTTTGGCACAGCTAGGTCACCCCTGTAAATAACCTTTTCATCCACGGTGACGGTACCCATGAATTACGCTGTTACTTTATAGCACCTTTTATCATATTACATGTAACTGTACGTAAATATGTTATCCTTTCTCCCCAAAATACAGTGTGTCACGAGGAAAACTGGAGAGAATGTTTGCATTTGGACAGACGTTTAACCACTTAAACCCCAGCATTCCTATTCTGGGGGGAACATTCACCAACAATAGCAGATCTACAAGCTCAACATGTTGTGAGCTTGTAGATCTGCCATTTTTGGTGAAGAGACTATACACTGAAAATGAACACAAGTACAGTTTAACCTAGAGGGTAGTTAAACTGATGTGACATTGATCAATTCCAAATATTATCAAAGTATTCTGAGGCACCACTAGACTTGTGTCAAGGCACCTTGGGTGTCATAGCATCCACTTTAAGCCCTGATAGACTGTAGTGTAGGCTATATATACACATTGTCACTGTTAGTTGGAAACCCTGTGACGGGCTTGGAAAACAGCAACTGAGGCTTTGGGAGAAGGCTTTTAAGCACAGCAGGTGGATGATGATACAGGAGGAAGAGTGGGGTGGACATTAGACAGTCTATGATGGACAGCAGGTGATGATGATACAGGAGGAAGAGTGGGTGGACATTAGACAGTCTATGATGGACAGCAGGTGATGATGATACAGGAGGAAGAGTGGGTGGACATTAGACAGTCTATGATGGACAGCAGGTGATGATGATACAGGAGGAAGAGTGGGGTGGACATTAGACAGTCTATGATGGACAGCAGGTGATGATGATACAGGAGGAAGAGTGGGGTGGACATTAGACGTCTATGATGGACAGCAGGTGATGATGATACAGGAGGAAGAGTGGGGTGGACATTAGACAGTCTATGATGGACAGCAGGTGATGATGATACAGGAGGAAGAGTGGGGTGGACATTAGACAGTCTATGATGGACAGCAGGGGATGATGATACAGGAGGAAGAGTGGGGTGGACATTAGACAGTCTATGATGGACAGCAGGTGATGATGATACAGGAGGAAGAGTGGGGTGGACATTAGACAGTCTATGATGGACAGCAGGTGATGATGATATAGGAGGAAGAGTGGGTGGACATTAGACAGTATGATGGACAGCAGGTGATGATGATACAGGAGGAAGAGTGGGTGGACATTAGACAGTCTATGATGGACAGCAGGTGATGATGATACAGGAGGAAGAGTGGGTGGACATTAGACAGTCTTTGATAGACAGCAGGTGATGATGATACAGGAGGAAGAGTGGGTGGACATTAGACAGTCTTTGATAGACAGCAGGTGGATGATGATACAGGAGGAAGAGTGGGGTGGACATTAGACAGTCTATGATGGACAGCAGGTGGTGATGATATAGGAGGAAGAGTGGGTGGACATTAGACAGTCTATGATGGACAGCAGGTGATGATGATACAGGAGGAAGAGTGGGTGGACATTAGACAGTCTATGATGGACAGCAGAACATGCAGCCTCACTCCCAATCTAAACTATGGAATGAACTTCCCATCACAGTCAGAACATGCAGCCTCACTCCCAATCTAAACTATGGAATGAACTTCCCATCACAGTCAGAACATGCAGCCTCACTCCCAATCTAAACTATGGAATGAACTTCCCATTACAGTCAGAACATGCAGCCTCACTCCCAATCTAAACTATGGAATGAACTTCCCATCACAGTCAGAACATGCAGCCTCACTCCCAATCTAAACTATGGAATGAACTTCCCATTACAGTCAGAACATGCAGCCTCACTCCCAATCTAAACTATGGAATGAACTTCCCATTACAGTCAGAACATGCAGCCTCACTCCCAATCTAAACTATGGAATGAACTTCCCATTACAGTCAGAACATGCAGCCTCACTCCCAATCTAAACTATGGAATGAACTTCCCATTACAGTCAGAACATGCAGCCTCACTCCTCTAAACTATGGAATGAACTTCCCATTACAGTCAGAACATGCAGCCTCACTCCCAATCTTCCGCCGTAGTCTGAAAACCCACCTTTTCAGACTCCGTCATGGCCCGTGGCACTTACCCTACCCCCTTAGATAGCACTTTATGTAGACTTAGATAGCATTTGATACAGACTCATGTTATGTAGACAGCACTAGAATTGCATTTTATGTAGTCATAGTAGCACTTCATAGAGATTGATTGATATGAGTTGGAGAAAAAAAAAGATGCATAATACCAAACAAAGTATTCATATAAGCTAAACCACACCGCATCAATGTTTTTACTGGGTTGGCCCTAAAGTTATGATGCCCTTGATCACAGGGAATTATTTTGGGTATAGGCCTAATATGCTGGCCCCGTTGGTTCTGCTCGCCTGATGACTCCAAACAGTCCCAATCAGAAACCCGGAAATTGTATTGATACCAGTGCTGTGCACTGGGCTTACTGGTGCATTTATATAGCGCATTTATCCAAGGCGCTTTACATTATAGATTGTGCATCAATTCACCCATTCACACACACATTCATACACCGATGGCGGCAGAAACCATACAAGGCACTAGCCAGCACATCGGGAGAAATTAGGGGTTCAGTGTCTTGCTCAAGGACACTTCGACACTAACTCTGGGGGAGCCAGGGTTCAAACAGGCAACCTTGCGGTTACCATCCAGCCACTCTACTCCTGAGCCCTCGCACACAGCGGTGATGTGTTGGGTTTTCCAACTGACGCGTCGATAAGCACTTCCTGTCAGAATGTCAGTAAGAGCAGCGTGACGTTACAGAGAAACCACATGACTCTGATGAAGAGATCAAGATAAAACACGATGTGCCAACCCCAACCCCAAAGAGACACCAGACAGCACTACGTCTATAAAACCCAAAAAAAGACACCAGACCACGCTGCGTCTTGTTGACTGAAGGTCCATTTATCTGTTCTGACGGCTAGAAACAGATATGTTTCTATATCAAATATTGGTGCTGTTCACCTTTTTCTGGACCTCAGGTAGGACTCTGTTTTTGTTGATTGTTTTAACGTGTTGATAAATTACTAAACTCATCGCCTTCAAATCACTCAATGGTTTTAGGGCTAAAATGCATACCTCTGACTTGCTTTTACATTGTGAATCCTTTAGAAGTGTCGTGTCATCAAGGACTAGTTTGAACACAGTCCTGTATCTGTACTGGGACATATATAAGTTTTTCTTTCCTGTCAGGGTCGTAGTCTAGATGAGTTCATGTTACAAAATCTCACCAGGTTTGGTGTGTTGACATAACGTAGAGTATAAAATGGTCTCACGCAATACAGCATTGAGTATTATATACTCCAGACGAACCAGATCATTATATCTTTTTCCTTTATCTCTTTTTATAATTTCCAAATGACACTATATCATCTTTCAACATATAAAGTTAATATTCTTAAGCATAATATGCAGAGGCGTATCTACAATAAGGCGAGGGCAGGCGGCCGCCTGTCCAAGTCTCAATCTCGCCTGTCCAAACTGAGAGCAAAGTGTCGCTCCAAATTGTTCGTCCATTCACCCTTTTCACCCCTCGCCCATTCATCACGGACCGGGCGTGTCCATTATGTGGCGCGACTCGCGACCCTCCCATAGACATGCTTTCCGTCTTTTCCGACCCCCCCCCCGGGTTTTTATATGTTCGCCTGGCCAACTTGTAATTCCTGCATACGCCACTGATAATATGTGATGTAACAAGCAGAGCAACATTGACGTGCCACGGGCCAGTCTTTGCCTCACACGCGGCCTGCAAGGCAGCAGCACAAGTCTTCACACCAGGACCGTTTGGTTCGTTTAAAACAAACCATGGGGATCACTATTGATATGACAGCTGTCAGCTGATTATAATAGTAGACCACTATCAGACCCGCATCCATGTAGGAGGCGCAGCGCAAAGTTATGACGATCAAAGCCTACATCGTGAAAGACAGTATGTGTGTGTGTGTGTGTGTGTGTGTGTGTGTGTGTGTGTGTGCGCGTGCGTGCGTGCGTGCATGCGTGCGACTGTGACTGACTGTGTGTGTGTGTGTGTGTGTGTGTGTGTGTGTGTGTGTGTGTGTGTGTGTGTGTGCGCGCGCGCGCGCACACACACTGCATGTGACAGACATGCACACTGCATGTGACAGACATATTTACATCTTTGACAGCTAATACACCAGATGTTGTTGTGGTTGATGAAGAGTCCAGAGAAGTGTCTGTAGGCCTACTAGAGATAGCAGGACCTTTGACCACAGCCTAGAGGAAGGAGGAAGCCTTTATGACCAAGGTCATAAAATACCAACCACTTCTATACATACCATCAGAGCTGGGCTATAGGTGCAGACTATTTGTGTTTATATTCGGCAGCCTAGGGCATACGCACAGACTGCATGGTTGTTAGATGGTTCCAACAACTTGGGATGCACAAAAAGGAGGCAAAAAGGCTGGCAAAGTATTGTGGTGTCTCTGCTATTATTGGCAGCCGCCGCATATGGTGGAGACTATGGAAGTAAGTACTTTTTTTACTTCCATAGAGACGCTGCTACTTATGTCAAACTCAAGGCCCAGGGGCCAAATCAGGTCCGTGAATGAATTATCTTTGGCCCGCAGGATGATATTAAAATAGTATTAGAACTGGCCCTCTGGTATATTGCACGCACCACCACACAAGCCTGCATCACTATTGATCAGCAGTGGAAGTGTATCAACTGTGGTCAACTTTCAGCGCCTACCCCTCTCCCCAAAAATGGCTAAAGGAAACTGGAAAGGTGGACTCTGAAAACAGGGGTTCAAGTCAGGTGGGAGGCAGAGGGGGGACCTCTGTGTCTTCTGTGTGGAGACAGTGTGGCTGTAATGAAAGAATATTACCTAAGAAGACTTTATGATAAGAAATGAATGCAACCGATTTGATTTACTTTCTCATTTGACCATGTAAGCAGTGCTTGGTGAGGATCATAGAACAGGAAACTGAGCTTTAATAATATGCATTTTCAGTTTTAATGCATGCAGTTTCATCTTTGCATTTATCTTGCTATTAAGGGACATTGTTTTTTGTTAAGTACAGTTACTTTTTTGCTGTTTGCCTGGGACGTCCTGTGCCATAGATAGATGCTGAGTGACATGCCTATTGTAGGCCCTACCATGAAAACACATGCCATGATTTTGTAAGTGTAACTGTACTGCACCTTAACTATTTGTGTCCTTGTGCATCTCCTTTGTGTGGACATAAATAAATGGTTAAAGTGTGTGTGTGTGCGTGCGTGCGTGCGTGTGTGCGTGCGCTGCGCGCACATATGCGGGGAGAGACCCGATATGGGAGAGACGCAGAGACAGAGAAATATTAAAATCATCCTGTCTCGCTCTAGCGCACTGTATACACGTATAGAGAAAGAGCCAGGGTTGTCAATATTGTGCACATGTGCACGCACGCACATGTCATGGATTCGTCGTGGTGTTGTGCAACATAGAATCAAGACGTTTTTATTTGCCAGTAATTTTCTTATTTTGATCACAAGACCCAATTACTGAATGTCAGTCTCCAAGTTTTCTTCAGAATATATGACATTTATTCACTACGGCAATATGGCATAATATTATTAGGAGTCCTGCAGCACAGCTTCAAGTTTAAACCATAATATATATGTATAAATTGCCCGCCGATTTGATGCGCAGAAATAACCTAACCGGGAAGAAATGTCCTTTTTATCAGGGATACCTTGTTGTAGGCTGTACGTCTCCGGTGAATTGCACGCAGCCATAAGCACATTATTGTTGTTCAAACACCTGCTCCTCTGTTCATCTGTTGCTCTTATTTTGGCGTATAAAATAATTATTAAGAAATAATGCAATAGCAAGTTGTTGTTGCTGTCATTCCATGTTGCTGTTCTCTTCTCTCTCTCTGTGTGACTGAAGGTTGTGCCCTTATTGTAGACAGTGATTTCCCCTCATGTTCCTTTTCCCTCGGTCGTAAAATTACCTCTTTTCTTATTTTTCACCATTTGGTTCGCCTAACATGTCCACGTGTAATTTGTTTACATATTTGTTTCGCTTTAGACAGATGAACAGAGGAGCAGGTGTTTGAACAACAATAATGTGCTTATTGCTGCGTGCAATTCACGGAGACATATAGCCTACAACAAGGTATCCCGATAAAAAGGACATTTCTTCCATGTGTGCACCTTAACCCATTTAGATCTGATATGTTATTTCTGCGCATCAAATCGGCGGGCAATTACATGTCATAGTTGGTTTAAACTTGAAGCCGTGCTGGTCAGTTATTGAGATTCAAGTCAGAACAGCTCTGCTGCAGCTAATTGACTTGACCCTGTTTCGCGTATTTTGCTATAGTGATGTAATCAATTAATCATTTGGGACCACCTGTGTAGCTTATTTAACATTTTAAATGGCTTGCATGTAGGCTACTTTTGACATTCGTCTTCAATTTGTCACCATTGGCTCTTTCTCTAGGATGATTTTAAATATGTATCTGTCTCTGCGTCTATATTGATGTTATTAATATATCTTGCTCATTAATATAGCTTTGTAAGATAAGATCATATAGACAAAATCTGACAGATGCTTATTTACTCAATGTTCATATGTTGCTCAATACTGATTTGTATACTGATTGACTCAAGTATAGTTAGTATAACCTTTTGCGCATGTGAACCTCGTACGCTGCCATTAAATTTGCGCTGCACCTCCTACATGGATGGATGCGGGTCTGATAGTGGTCTACTATTATAATCAGCTGACAGCTGTCATATCAATAATGAGCCCCATAAAAAATACATGCTTTTAGAACGAATTATGAATGCAACCTCACAACTGCCGACGCCCGACGGCTTTTTTGGTTATCTTCCTATATTTGGTCCTCTATAAAGTCCGAATGCGTTCACACACACCGTGGTTCGTTTGGAAGCAAACCGAGTTCGGCATTTTTTGGCGGACCATGGTTCATTTCTTTGATGCGCACCACCTGAGTTCGGATGCACGTTCACTTCATGGATTCGCCTGGAGTTTTTATTTGCCAATAACTTGTACTTGTAGGAGCAGTGAAATGTGGTTGTTCCGCAAATTGTGCTACAATCTAATATATTAACCCATTTTGGGCGGGAACCCCTTTTGGTGTTTTAAAGCATTATGTTATAGCGGCTATAACATAATGCTTTAAAACACCAAAAGGGCTATAATAGCCTATACTTTAGCTATTGAAAAATAGCAGATCTACTAAACTATGAACTTGTAGGTCTGCTATTTTTGAGAAATCGTGAAAATGTGCCTCAAATCTTTGAATATATATTATTACAGAGTGAACATTTTAACTCAAATCTTTAGTCCTGGGGAGGTCCCTGGAACAAGATATTTTCAGATGGGGGGGCGGAGGCATATTACATATCATTTTTGGGGTCCTTGACATGACATATTGAGCACCACTGATACAGAAACATGAGGTTTTTCAGAAAACTGTCAGGATTTAAAAAAAGGCCTATGGGTTAAAGCAAAAGTGGCAATTTTGTATTCTTTTACACATCATTATAATGTTCTTTATTTTGATCATAGTAATTACTGAATGTCAGTCTCCAAGTTTTCTTCAGAATATGTATGACACTTATTCACTACGACAATATGGCATATTAGGAGTCCTACTTGTTCTCAAATGTTTTATTTGCAAGGACCCTCTAAACTCTGACCCCTATAGCTGACATTATCACTTCCTCCAGATCTGCCATGTTCGCCGCGCCACGCCGTTGTACGACAAAGCATAAACTGCTGTCTTTCTTCGTCCTTTTTTTTTTTCAAACTTGACTTTTATGAGAAAAAGACTCGCTCACTGTATAAAAAATGATATAAGAAAGAATAAGAAAACATTTTTTTCTTTTATTTTAACATGCTCAATTGCTCATAAAGTGCTCTCTGCTCAAAGTTCAATTAAAAGTAGCAAACATTTCTGTCCTATAAGAGCACTGACGAAGGTCTTAGAACCGAAACGTTTTTATACCGTGAGCGAGTCTTTTTCTGTCAAGGTTTCCTGCCTGTCAGAATGACCTCTACTTTTAATCATTTGAGGGAAACAAAGAACACATGTGAGAAACGCATCAGAAAAGATAAGAGTCAAGAAGAGAAAAATACTGGTGCGAGATGTTAGATTTGTGAAAAGTGACAATTCTATTGAATATCCTAAGGTGGAAGGGCCAAGGATGATGCTGTGACCACTAACCCAGCCTTAGCCACTGAAGAGGCAGGACTCAGCAGCCAGGTGGACACCACAGGTGGGTATGGCATGGGACGTGCACACATAGACATCAAAGGGGGCTTCAGCCCCTGGCCTTTTACCCGTCTGTAAAACAACTGCCCTTTCCAGACCACGAATGCAGCATTTACTGTTTACATCATACAAGGGCAACTGGCGGCCCGGGGGCCACATGCGGCCCCCAACATCACTTAATGTGGCCCTCAGGTTAATATCACAATACTGATATATTATTGATTTGAAAACATGACCCGCTTGAATTACTTCTGTCTAAATTCTAGTAGCTTAATGAGTAGTATTATTAAAATGTTATGTCTTTTTTATTTCCAATGTATTTGTATTTAGTTTATAAAGTTAACATTACATATTAATTAAAGTCATTTGAAAGGCATTTGAAATTAAATAATGTTACTTTTCAGGATTCCAATTGAAAAATAGCAAAAAGTAGCTGATCTACAAGCTCAAAACGTTTTGAGCTTGTAGATCGGCTATTTTTGCTAGAACAGTAATATGCAATGTGGCCCCTCTGGAGTGAGTGAGGAAATATAGTGGCCCTATCCATCGTCAAAGTTGTCCACCCCTGGTTTACATGGTGAAAGAAATGCAAGTTCAGTCTCCTGAACTTGAACGCGGTATTTTGCATTGAACAAATTTGTTTTGCAATCCAGGGAGACATGGGTTGGGAACCGATGGAGACTATAGGCAAAAGGGAGAAGTGATCCGCTTGTGGAACCGTCTTATTAATCTGCCAGAAGATAGGTTAACAAAAAAGGTATTCAATTGGGATAAGGCACACAATGGCCCCTGGATGAAGGAAGTTTTTTCTATTTTTAGAGAGGCAGATCTGTCGTATATCTTTCAAAATATGCTTTGTGGTAATATCAATAGGTTGAAACAAAAACTATTTAGTAATTACAAAGATAAATGGTCAAATGACATATGGTCTAAACCAAAACTTAGATCATATGTCCAGATGAAGCAGTGTTTTGGTACTGAACTGTATGTCAAATCCTTTCTGACCAGAAACCAGCGGTCATTGTGTGCCCAGCTGAGAACTGGTATCCTGCCTCTGGCTATTGAGGTAGGGCGGTTTTCAGCGGTCCCAGAAGAGAATAGATTATGTATTGTATGTGACCTAAATGATGTGGAAAATGAATTTCATTTTATGTTTTATTGTACCCTGTATGATGATTTGAGGGTTCCACTGTTTGAGGTAATGCAACAAAGAAATCCTGATCTATTGTGGGAAGATGATGGACAGAAGTTAGACTGGTTATTTAATTATGAAGTATTTAGGACAGCCCAGTTTGTTTCTAGAGCCTGGAGTAGAAGACAATGCCATGCTCTTCAAGTAGGTACATGTGTCTCCTGTCACAGGCCTAATGGTGTATTTTATTTTATGTTATATATTATGTAATCTGCTTCGTAAGGATCTGGAGTGTCAGTTTGGTATTCAATTGATCATTGTTTGCAAACCGTCATGTCGGTTTATTGTAATTGTTCATGTAAACTGTAAAAAGTGTCCTGTAAGTCCATATGGGCTGGGCTTCTTCGGAAGCATGACACTTAAATAAAGAATCAATCAATCAAAATCAATCAATCCACTAGCTAAAGAGTGCTGCATGGGTTGCGCCCCGAAAAAAGCTGATCTACAAGCTCTCAACGCGTCGCAGCACGTCGCGTTGTGAGCTTGTAGATCTGCTATTTTCGCTATTTTTGTCCAAAAAGTGCCCTCTTAACGGGATTGCAGCCCCTGCCCCTCTATACACTCTCTGCATGTGTTCCCTTTTCTTAGATGGTTTTAATGGTGAAATGCTTCTTATGTTTTTATTTTTATTCTTTTGCATTTGCTCACTGTAGCACTTTTATTATTATTATTATTATTATTATTATTATTATTATTATTATTATTATTATTATTATTATTATTATTAACATCATCTAGATATTATAGGTCTAGGCCATTTATTATGATATGTCGGGGAGAAACCAACTCCAAAATGTTCATCAAAAAACCAAACAATTTTAAATAATGCACACTGCCTGATCACAATTGGTATTGTGACTTTATATGTTGTCAATTACTGTCCCCGACAATTTTTGGTAACACTTTACAATAATATGGCCACAAATCATTAACAGTCATTAGCATGACTAACATGTGAGATGCTCGATTCATTATTTACAATTTACAATTTAGGCATTTAGCAGACTAAATTTACAGTAAGCAAGAACAAAAAGCATGGCAATGCATCACATAGCCTACATAAAAAGTAGTTATCATGAAACATGCATAGCTAAGAACGTAACAGTGGAATTACTGGAATATCTATATACTGAAACTATACATACATACTATACTTTATTACATGGCTTGGTTGAATGCTTGATTCTGATTGGTCAATCACTTAATTCAGCGGTGAGTTATCTCATCATAATGACCGATCCGCTGTTTAACAGACCTCTGCCTAATCAAACCCTCTGAGCACCAGCTGTGCTAGCCTGGTTAATAAACCAGACCGAATCAGCCGTTGGCAAAAAAAAGTTGCCTACCAGCGGATTTCGGTCTGGCGAGGCTCAGTAGCACGCCTCTTTCCTACAATCGAGAACAGGTCGGACCAATCGGGACACGGTATGCAATATGGGCGGGCTTTGGTACAGTGACGTTCAATGCTTGAGACTTTTGACTGACAGTAGCTCTGACCAATTGCGTCAAAGAGAAAATGTTTGAACCCGCCCCCCGGGAAATGAAATCCAAGTGGAGCCAGCCCAGACTGATATACCGCGACAGTGTTGTGTGATATTAGTCTGGCTTATTAGCCAGGCCGCGACAGTGTTGTGTGATATTAGTCTGGCTTATTAGCCAGGCTACAGCTGTGCGGCTGCGCCCCGCTTGATTTACTGCTGTTTCCAACATGACAGCCATGTAAACACACACACACACACTAGTGACACACAATGTCATTTACAGCTAAACATTACTCTCAAAAATGTTTTTGAAAACATTTGAGCGAGAAATAGACAAAGCAGGACCCGAAAATGGATTCTATTTGATCAACTCACTTCCTTGTTTTCTGACAGTGCTGCAGCCCTGCAGCTGGCCAGACACAACCAGCGTGAACTTATGGAATACTTTTTTGTTGTGTTTTGGGTCAATGTATTAATTTATGTAGCCCTGAAACATGACTGCCATGATGATTATCATGGCAGTCATGTTTCAGGGCTATAATTTATGTTAGGTAGCCATGTAATAAGCGGGATAATATCTGGCTAGGTGGTCATTGTCGGGAGATAATTCACCGACAGGGAGTTTAACCACCGAGGCGAAGCCGAGGTGGTTACACTCCGAGGTGGTGACTACATACAAAGCATACAATGCAATACAATGCAATTCTAGTGATACAAAAAGTGCTATCTAAGGGGGTAGGGTGAGTGCTACAGGCCATATTTAGATATTTGATTTTAACGCCCCCTTCAATTACGAGTGTAATGCTTAATTGGGTCGTCCACTCACAGTTAACAGCCTTTGTATTGAGTTTGTGCTTGAAATGTACTGTCATTCTGCAAACTGTTAATAAATTCTTCAATCAATCAATCAATCAAACACTAATTGTAATTTCAAACTCACATTTTAATACCATGATGGATTCATCTAAAACATTTGAATACCATGATGGATTAATCTAAAACATCCATCCTTTATTGTCTTTATGTAATACTACTTTTTATGAATAAATAAAAAGGTATAATTGAAAAAACACTCATGTACTAGAATTAGAGGGACAATTAAATGTTGTTTTTTGTTTTTTAATCTTGTATGAAGTAATAAGGTACTGTAGTAAGGTCTGATAAAATGCACATCAGCATGAGCTTGTAGATCTGCTATTTTTCAATAGCTAAAGTATAACATAATGCTTTAAAACACCAAAAGGGGTTCCCGCCCAGAATGGGTTTTAAATACGTATGTTTGAAAGTGAAATATCCCTTTAACCATCATGCAGCGTTCACCTTTCTCTCATGCCAATGAAGCCAATTGAATTGAATTGAATTGAATTGAATTGAATTGAATTGAATTGAATTGAATTGAATTGAATTGAATTGAATTGAATTGAATTGAATTGCGCACATGTGTGTGGGTGTGTGTGTGCGTGCGCGCATGTATGTGTGTGTGTGTGTGTGTGTGTGTGTGCGCGCACGCACGCACGCACGCACGCACGCACGCACGCACGCACGCAGGCATTTGTAAAATACAAATAAAAAGTATGTCACGGCATCACAGGTCCTCTCAAATTGTTGGTGCTGGCTACCCGGCTATTGTGATTCTGTAGAACACTGTTGTTATGCAGAGTTGTGGTGATTAGACTCCATTAAAGCTATCGTCTGTATTAAAGCTCCTCTGGTTGTGGAAGCTCTGCTTCTCAAGGCTCTACACTGTATGTGTCAACCCATTCTGGACGGGAACCCCTTTTGGTGTTTTAAGCATTATTTAAAACTTTAGCTGTTGAAAAATAGCAAATCTACAAGCTCGTAGCGCGGCACTTGGTGCCGCGCTACGAGCTTGTAGATTTGCTATTTTTGAAAAATCATGAAAATGTGGCACAAATCTTTGAATATATACTTTCAGAGCGAACGTTTTTTAACTCAAATCTTTGCTTCTGGGGAGGTCCCTGGAACAACATATTTTCAGATGGGTGTCCGCTCAGCAGCCAAATACAGATAATTATTCGGGGTCCTTGACATGAAAAAGGTTGCACCACTGACATAGAAACATAGGTTTTCAGAAAACTGTCATGATTTAGAAGACATTTTGTAGAATCGACCTCAGGTCTAAATGGGTTAAGATGGCCAGGGTCCACTTACTGAAATAAATTAATAGTTACCGTATGCAATAAAGAGGTTTTCTTCTAAACCAAACCTTTTAGCCGTGTGACTCAAAAAGCAAAATATGATGTCTCCCCTCCCCGACACCCAAACTATAGCCTAGTTACTGTAAAATAGCCGATCTACAAGCTCACAACACGTGGCATCGCGGCGCATTGTGAGCTTGTAGATTGGCTATTTTCACTTGTTTTCTAACACTTGTTTTCTAATTTATGGAATTTCTTTGATTTTCTTTCTTTGATTTCTTCATGACATTACTTAAAAAATGTAATTTGCTTTTTTTAAATGTCCTGAAATAGTAATAAATAATAATTAAAAACAGAATGTAGGAAACAAAAAATAAAGGGACCCACTGTTTGGGAAACAGTGTTCTAAAGAACTAGTTCTAAATTTAAGGAAACACAGAAAACAGACAAAACTGAGGACATTTTGATCTGGAAGGGCAAACCTCGTAAAAAAAAAAGAGAAAAAAAAGTTACAGTATACAAAAATCAATTGAAATGCTTAATATAATATTCAAATAATGAAATCTTACCTGAAATAGGTTCACAAGTAGGTGAACTTTATACACTTGCATAATGCATGGCTGCCAAATGAACTACTTTTCTCCAGTGCATTTGGTGCAACAGATAAACCACAACTAGACCCAAGCAGAATGTATTAGTAGAGACCATCCATGTTCTCTGTTACAGTGGAACTCATTTATTTATTCTGATATCTTTCTCCTCAGCTCTCCAGACTGAATCACACAACACAACAGGTACACATTATTATTATTGTTGTCTCCACCAGGCCGAAGGCATGGGCAGAGAGTATGTTTTGCACTCTGTGTGTGTGTGTGTGTGTGTGTGTGTGTGTGTGTGTGTGTCCGTCTGTTACCAGCTATTCTCCGGCACCGTTAACCCGGTCGATGCCAACCTTTGCACACACACGCCCTGGATACCAATTTTCCAGAACGGCCTGTTATAGCGCCACCAGGAGGCCAACTTTTGTAAAACACATGTTTTTATATTACTCCTCCAGATTCTGTCCAAAAATCCTGCAAATCGTTACACACTATCTCTATAGTCATGTGCTCAACACAGATCTGTCCGATATTTCATATTCCATCCTGATTGGCTAACATTGGCTCTCAAAGTTTACAGGATTGGCCCGTTTTGAACAAAAAGCCTCAAATCATGAACACAGCGTGCAATTTACGTAAAATCTTTCACAGACGTTCCTACTAGGCTGAGGAATATATCCCACCCTTTTCACATTGGTCTGTTATAGCGCCACCAACAGCTGGATTTTTGCAAAACACATTTTTGGAACAAAATGCCTCAAATCATCCAATTGCCATCCAAGGCGTAAGAGGAAATTGCACCCTTTTCACATTGGCCTATTATAGCGCCACCAGGAGGCCACAACCTGACCTGCCCTGGTGGAGACCTGTCCTATTATAGCGCCACCAGGAGGCCACAACCTGACCTGCCCTGGTGGAGACCTGGCCTATTATAGCGCCACCAGGAGGCCACAACCTGACCTGCCCTGGTGGAGACCTGTCCTATTATAGCTCCACCAGGAGGCCACAACCTGACCTGCCCTGGTGGAGACCTGTCCTATTATAGCTCCACCAGGAGGCCACAACCTGACCTGCCCTGGTGGAGACCTGTCCTATTATAGCGCCACCAGGAGGCCACAACCTGACCTGCCCTGGTGGAGACCTGTCCTATTATAGCGCCACCAGGAGGCCACAACCTGACCTGCCCTGGTGGAGACCTGTCCTATTATAGCGCCACCAGGAGGCCACAACCTGACCTGCCCTGGTGGAGACCTGTCCTATTATAGCTCCACCAGGAGGCCACAACCTGACCTGCCCTGGTGGAGACCTGTCCTATTATAGCGCCACCAGGAGGCCACAACCTGACCTGGCCTGGTGGAGACCTGTCCTATTATAGCGCCACCAGGAGGCCACAACCTGACCTGCCCTGGTGGAGACCTGTCCTATTATAGCGCCACCAGGAGGCCACAACCTGACCTGGCCTGGTGGAGACCTGTCCTATTATAGCGCCACCAGGAGGCCACAACCTGACCTGCCCTGGTGGAGACCTGTCCTATTATAGCACCACCAGGAGGCCACAACCTGACCTGCCCTGGTGGAGACCTGTCCTATTATAGCGCCACCAGGAGGCCACAACCTGACCTGCCCTGGTGGAGACCTGTCCTATTATAGCGCCACCAGGAGGCCACAACCTGACCTGCCCTGGTGGAGACCTGGCCTATTATAGCGCCACCAGGAGGCCACAACCTGACCTGCCCTGGTGGAGACCTGTCCTATTATAGCGCCACCAGGAGGCCACAACCTGACCTGCCCTGGTGGAGACCTGTCCTATTATAGCGCCACCAGGAGGCCACAACCTGACCTGCCCTGGTGGAGACCTGTCCTATTATAGCGCCACCAGGAGGCCACAACCTGACCTGCCCTGGTGAAGACCTGTCCTATTATAGCGCCACCAGGAGGCCACAACCTGACCTGCCCTGGTGAAGACCTGTCCTATTATAGCGCCACCAGGAGGCCACAACCTGACCTGCCCTGGTGAAGACCTGTCCTATTATAGCGCCACCAGGAGGCCACAACCTGACCTGCCCTGGTGGAGACCTGTCCTATTATAGCGCCACCAGGAGGCCACAACCTGACCTGCCCTGGTGGAGACCTGTCCTATTATAGCGCCACCAGGAGGCCACAACCTGACCTGGCCTGGTGGAGACCTGTCCTATTATAGCGCCACCAGGAGGCCACAACCTGACCTGCCCTGGTGGGGACCTGTCCTATTATAGCGCCACCAGGAGGCCACAACCTGACCTGCCCTGGTGAAGACCTGTCCTATTATAGCGCCACCAGGAGGCCACAACCTGACCTGCCCTGGTGGAGACCTGTCCTATTATAGCGCCACCAGGAGGCCACAACCTGACCTGCCCTGGTGGAGACCTGTCCTATTATAGCGCCACCAGGAGGCCACAACCTGACCTGCCCTGGTGAAGACCTGTCCTATTATAGCGCCACCAGGAGGCCACAACCTGACCTGCCCTGGTGGAGACCTGTCCTATTATAGCGCCACCAGGAGGCCACAACCTGACCTGCCCTGGTGGAGACCTGTCCTATTATAGCGCCACCAGGAGGCCACAACCTGACCTGCCCTGGTGGAGACCTGTCCTATTATAGCGCCACCAGGAGGCCACAACCTGACCTGCCCTGGTGGAGACCTGTCCTATTATAGCGCCACCAGGAGGCCACAACCTGACCTGCCCTGGTGGAGACCTGTCCTATTATAGCGCCACCAGGAGGCCACAACCTGACCTGCCCTGGTGGAGACCTGTCCTATTATAGCGCCACCAGGAGGCCACAACCTGACCTGCCCTGGTGGAGACCTGTCCTATTATAGCGCCACCAGGAGGCCACAACCTGACCTGCCCTGGTGGGGACCTGTCCTATTATAGCGCCACCAGGAGGCCACAACCTGACCTGCCCTGGTGGAGACCTGTCCTATTATAGCGCCACCAGGAGGCCACAACCTGACCTGCCCTGGTGGAGACCTGTCCTATTATAGCGCCACCAGGAGGCCACAACCTGACCTGCCCTGGTGGAGACCTGTCCTATTATAGCGCCACCAGGAGGCCACAACCTGACCTGCCCTGGTGGAGACCTGTCCTATTATAGCGCCACCAGGAGGCCACAACCTGACCTGCCCTGGTGGAGACCTGTCCTATTATAGCGCCACCAGGAGGCCACAACCTGACCTGCCCTGGTGGAGACCTGTCCTATTATAGCGCCACCAGGAGGCCACAACCTGACCTGCCCTGGTGGAGACCTGTCCTATTATAGCGCCACCAGGAGGCCACAACCTGACCTGCCCTGGTGGAGACCTGTCCTATTATAGCGCCACCAGGAGGCCACAACCTGACCTGCCCTGGTGAAGACCTGTCCTATTATAGCGCCACCAGGAGGCCACAACCTGACCTGCCCTGGTGGAGACCTGTCCTATTATAGCGCCACCAGGAGGCCACAACCTGACCTGCCCTGGTGGAGACCTGTCCTATTATAGCGCCACCAGGAGGCCACAACCTGACCTGCCCTGGTGAAGACCTGTCCTATTATAGCGCCACCAGGAGGCCACAACCTGACCTGCCCTGGTGGAGACCTGTCCTATTATAGCGCCACCAGGAGGCCACAACCTGACCTGCCCTGGTGAAGACCTGTCCTATTATAGCGCCACCAGGAGGCCACAACCTGACCTGCCCTGGTGGAGACCTGTCCTATTATAGCACCACCAGGAGGCCACAACCTGACCTGCCCTGGTGGAGACCTGTCCTATTATAGCGCCACCAGGAGGCCACAACCTGACCTGCCCTGGTGGAGACCTGTCCTATTATAGCGCCACCAGGAGGCCACAACCTGACCTGCCCTGGTGGAGACCTGTCCTATTATAGCGCCACCAGGAGGCCACAACCTGACCTGCCCTGGTGGGGACCTGTCCTATTATAGCGCCACCAGGAGGCCACAACCTGACCTGCCCTGGTGGAGACCTGTCCTATTATAGCGCCACCAGGAGGCCACAACCTGACCTGCCCTGGTGGAGACCTGTCCTATTATAGCGCCACCAGGAGGCCACAACCTGACCTGCCCTGGTGGGGACCTGTCCTATTATAGCGCCACCAGGAGGCCACAACCTGACCTGCCCTGGTGGAGACCTGTCCTATTATAGCGCCACCACGAGGCCACAACCTGACCTGCCCTGGTGGGGACCTGTCCTATTATAGCGCCACCAGGAGGCCACAACCTGACCTGCCCTGGTGGAGACCTGTCCTATTATAGCGCCACCAGGAGGCCACAACCTGACCTGCCCTGGTGGAGACCTGTCCTATTATAGCGCCACCAGGAGGCCACAACCTGACCTGCCCTGGTGGAGACCTGTCCTATTATAGCGCCACCAGGAGGCCACAACCTGACCTGCCCTGGTGGAGACCTGTCCTATTATAGCGCCACCAGGAGGCCACAACCTAACTTTATCTAGTTATTGTTGTTGTCCAATGGATCCACTGTAGTTATTATTCATTCACAATATCTTGTTAATACTTTTGCATTGGTTGGTTAGATATTCATGAAACTTTCACTTATATATGTTTATTTTTATTTATTTTTAAATAGCTAAAATAGCCGTAAAAATAGCTAAAATACATGCGATGCGATGTTGCGATGCGTTACCGAGACCAAAACCTACATTAAGAATGAATGACTTAAGCCCTAATTGATAGTGAAAATAGCAGATCTACAAGCTCATGTTGTGGACTTGTAGATCTGCTATTTTCACTGTCTTACTTTATTGCGTTGTGTGCTTGTAGATCGGATATATATATAGGAACAAGCAGGGAAAAAAGTTGAAATATGGAAATAAGAGGTTAACAATATATTCCAGGTGTGGTATTGACAGTAATAAACACAGACATTAATAAATGAAGAAGAACTGTTGCTTTTCCTCTTATTGTGTAATAATGTTCTGACCCAACACCTACTGTACTTCCTGTGCCTCAGTGTTCAACAGCACGTGTGACAGCGAAGAGTTCCTGTGTCAAAACCAAATATGTGTCCCCAAGAGCTTTGTCTGCGACCATGATGACGACTGTGGTGACCACTCAGATGAGTCCAAGACGTGTGGTGAGTGGACCATTCTTTAAGGAGTGTGGTGAGTGGAGCATTCTTTAAGGAGTGTGGTGAGTGGACCATTCTTTAAGGAGTGTGGTGAGTGGACCATTCTTTAAGGAGTGTGGTGAGTGGAGCATTCTTTAAGGAGTGTGGTGAGTGGACCATTCTTTAAGGAGTGTGGTGAGTGGACCATTCTTTAAGGAGTGTGGTGAGTGGACCATTCTTTAAGGAGTGTGGTGAGTGGACCATTCTTTAAGGAGTGTGGTGAGTGGACCATTCTTTAACTGACGTCGAAATAAAAAACACGTTTGCTCTGAAAGAATATATATTCAAAGATTTGTGCCGCATTTTTACGATTTTTCAAAAATAGCAGACCTACAAGCTCGTAGCGCGCCACTCGGTGCCACTCGGTGGCGCGCTATGAGCTTGTAGATCTGCTATTTTTCAATAGCTAAAGTAGAACATATATGCTTAGTTAAAACACCAAAAGGGGTTCCCGTCCAGAATGGGTTAACCCAGTGCTTCTCATACTGAATGAATATGGATATGAATTAATTTGGTTGCGGACCCCCACAGGAAAATATGTTGTGCCTAATGCAAGATCTTGTTGTTGAAACGTTTCAAACATATTCACAATTTCTTCACTTTTTTGCCCCTCCAAGATCGTTTGAAAATAGCAGCGCTAGAATCTCACGACAACATCGTGATGCATTGTTAGCTTGTAGTGGTTAAAGTGAATTTGGAGGCTATCAATTGGCTGTGGGACCCCAGAGTGTCCCATATGTGATTCTTTGACCTATTAGCCTGTAAAGAACAGCCTCTAGCCTCCATTTGTGACTCTTCAAGCTCTCCTTCCTGTTCCAGAGTATCCAGCATGTGGCTCCGACCAGTTCCGCTGTGCCAACGGCCGCTGTCTCATCCAGAGAGCGTGGGAGTGTGACGGAGAGCTTGACTGTCACGACCACTCAGATGAAGCTCCCAAGAATACTCGCTGCCCAAGTAAGATGCACGCACGCACGCACACACGCACGCACACGTCACACATACAACTAGCCTACATGTAGCAATGAAGACTTAGTTTCGTAAGCTTCGACACGATCAGAATCAAACTGTGTGATTATATTGTAACCATTGTTCTCTGCCGTACGGAGACTGTATCCTATCCACAACTATACTTCATATTTATAACACATGTATGAGAAACTCATACTGGGCCCCTTTACCCAGATGTGTAAAGGGGCCACACACCGCTATACATCTGATCACCGCTGGCATGCAGATTCATCACACCATGCTGGGACAGCCAACCAGGGTCCACAGATGGAACTACACCCGACACCTAATCTGACACCACCAGCAACACATTGAACAGCAGCTCTCTTTGCTGATCAGTTTTTGATTGATTGATTGAAATATTTATTAACAGTTTGCAGAATTACAGTACATTTCAAGCACAAACTCAATACAAAGACTGTTAACTGTGAGTGGACGACCCAATTAAGCATTACACTTGTTTACAAGAGGGTCCACCGTGTTCAATTCATCAAAACATTTAGAGATGTACAGATAGACACTTCTATATAGTCAAAGAACAGAACAGGAATTTATCATAAAGGAGGTAAAAAGGGAAAAGAAACATATACAGTGAGGGGAAAAAGTGGGGGGGATTCAGATTTTACGGGGGCCAGTTTCGAATTGCAGCCGTCCGTAGGTGCCCTTTGAGGGCGGTTTTGAAGGAGTCAAGGGATTCACATGTCTTAATGACTGTTGTTAGGGCGTTCCACATTTTGGTGGCATAGGAGCGAAAATAATTTAGTCCCTTGTTTGTGCCGAATCTGGGTTGTACATGGTTTGTTGCACTCCCTCAGTCCTCTGGTGTTGTGGGTGTGGACTTCGTTAACATTAAGGAAGTATTTAGACAGGTACATGCATGGGTATATTGGTGGTGTATCGAATCTTGTGGACCAGACCCATTGCAAGATACTGTACTCTCTGTCGTCGACCCTAAGCCATTCCAGCCTGTCAAAGGGAAGCTGGAGGTACCTTCACTAAAAACGCCGGGACAACGCTCCACACGTCCCAAACTCTTCTCCCTTCTGGCTCCAAAACTATGCAATGCACTTCCCATTGCAGTCAGAACTGCAGCCTCACTCCCAATCTTCCGCCGTAGTCTGAAAACCCACCTCTTCAGACTCCACCATGGCCCGTAGCACTTGCCCTAGCCTAGCCCCTTAGATAGCACATTATGTAGACTTAGATAGTATTTTAAACAGACTTATAGCTTGTTATGTAGACAGCTCTAGAATTGCACTTTATGTAGTCATAGCACTTTATAGTACACATGTATAATATATTATATAGTATAGTATAGTATGTATAGTTTACATAGATACTCCACTGTTACGTTCTTAGTTTACGCATGATTCATGATAACTACTTTTTATACATGTGATGTATGCCATGCTTTTTGTTATTGCTTAATGTAAGTCGCTCTGGATTAAGAGCGTCTGCTAAATGCCTAAATTGTAAATTGTGTAAATTGGGCAGGGGTGAGGTGGGTTCGGGGAGTGAGGCCAAGTAGGAGCATGACCAGTTTGTTTTGGGAGGTCTGGAGCCTTGTTTTAAGGGCCTTTGAGGTGCTGTGGTACCAAGAGGTGCATGCATAGTCAAAGAAACCTTGTACGAGGGCTCCTGTTAAGGTCTTCAAGGTGTTTTTGTTGACCAGTGAGGAGATCCTGTAAAGGAATCTTGTTCTTTGATTGACTTTTTTGATTACGTTGGTGGTCATTTTATCACCGGAAAGATTAGCCTCCAGGATGGAACCTGGAGGTTAATCTTTCCGGTGATCTATTCCACTGGTTCCCAAACCTTTTCAATTGACACTCATTAGCCCGCGGACCCCCATTTGAAAAGATATGCCAGGGACCCCCATAAGAGAAAATATGTTTACGGTTCTAGCAGTGATTCTCAACCTGTTTAATTTCAAGGACTCCCAGTTTGATTGATTGATTGATTGATTATATTAGACAGAAATGCAAACAGCAGGAGTACAGTCAAACACTTGGTCTAAAAGGATAACAAAGCGTCATGTGGACTTGTTTCCATCAAGGTCTTATGTAAACAATAGAGAATACACTATTCTATATTACAAGGTAGGATATTGAAGATATCAGTCACACATTCAATTAATAAACAGATACATTAATAAGAGAACGTCAAACATCATCCATAGACATAACTATAGAACTGGCTTTTTGCTCTTATTCTATAATAATGGATTGACCTAAACAACTACTTCCTGTGTCTCAGCAAACCTGTGCCGCAGCGACCAGTTCATGTGTCAAAATAAACTCTGCATCGACAAGAGTTACGAGTGTGACGGAGACAATGACTGTGGCGACAACTCAGATGAGGCTCACTGTAAGAACCCAGGTAAGACACGCACGCACGCACCCACGCACGCACGCGCGCACGCACGCACGCACGCACGCACGCACGCACACACGCACACACAGCTATGAGAGCACCTCTAACACCTCTAAATACTTTCCAGGAAGACTTAATTGCGTCATAAACTTTTACTTTTACTTTTACACGATCAGAATCACATTCATCTGAACCTCCTCTGCTTCCATTGCTCTTCCCTTTCTCCACAGTTCTCCCAGTTTCCACTCCAACAGAGAAGATATGCTATGTTTGTCACAACGGGAACTGTGTCCAGGAGACATTGCTGTGTGACGGCAAGGATGACTGTGGTGACGGCTCTGATGAGCTCAGCAGCTGCTCTGTTAACGAGTGTCTGAACAGCGAGCTGAGTGGCTGCTCCTCCCAGCTCAGCTGTAAAGACCTCAAGATAGGCTTCAAGGTATGGAATCAACAGTGCCATTTGATACAGATTCCACAAAGACACTGATGAAACACCTGGTCAGCATCACGCTCTGTTCCTGTCTCCTTACAGTGCACATGTCCCAGCGGCTTCCGTCTGAAGGACGATGGGAAGACGTGTGTGGAGGAAGATGAGTGTAGCAGCTATCCCTGCACCCAGCACTGCAACAACACACAGGGCAGCTTCCACTGTCTCTGTGTGGAGGGTTACCAGCTCAGCCCTGAAGACCCCACCATCTGCAGGTCCACATCTGGTAGGAAACAGTGGGAGCTTAAAGCACTGAAAGCACATTGGTTGTCTATTCCAAGAATAGCAGATATAACTTATACAAGCTCATAGCGCTGCACTGTGCCGCGCTATGAGACCGTATAGCTCTGCTATGTTTGAAAAAAAGTATGACAAATCTTTGAATATATATATATATATATTTTTTAAAGCGAACATTTTTAACTCAAATCTTTGCTTCTGGGGGTCCCGGGGTCCCTGTAACAAAATACTTTGGGATGGGGGCCAGATACAGATAATTTTGGGGGTCCTTAACATGAATACTTTTGAGAACCACTGATACGTTTTTCAGACTGTTTGGGTTTAGAAGACATTTGTAGAATGTCTGTCTGTCTGTCTGTCTGAGTTGGTTATTTGAATTCATTCATGAACCTTTGTGTTGTGCTTTTACCAATCTCTTTGTAACTGATATTTTTGTCTCTTTTAACCCAAAGAATATATATTCAAAGATTTGTGCCACATTTTTCAAAAATAGCAGACCTACAAGCTCGTAGCGAGGAAGGGAACCCCTTTTGGTGTTTTAAGCATAATTTTGAACTTCTATAGAAAATTAGCAGATTTATAAGCCCATAGCGCTGCACTGAGTGCCGCGCTACGAGCTTGTAGATCTGCTATTTTTGAAAATGTGGCGCACATCTTTGAAAATATATTATTTGAGAGCAAACATTTTGAAGTCTTTGCTTCTGGGGGGGATGATTTCTCATCTCTATGTAGTTTTATAAATGATGCTGTGTTCATGAATATGTTCTGTCTCTCCCAAACAAACAAATAAAGCATTGCATTTTTTTTAAGCTAAATGTGATGTCTAATTTTCTCTAGATGTGGAGCCCTTCCTCATCTTCACCACCATCAACGGACTGAATAAGATGAACTTGAACGGCTCCAACCACACTGTGCTCAAACAGGTGAAAACCATTGAACATACTGTAACAACACATCCTATACACGCTTACATCCACCAACAATAACACATTCAAGCCCCTAATCAACTGCATAGACGATATTAAAACCTGGATGGATGAAAACCTCTTACATCTCAATGACAATAAAAGGGAAATCATCATCATCACAACCTCGGCCCCTTCACTTCCAATATCAACACAGGCTGTTATTTTTGATAATATTTTTAAATTTGACAAGCAGATAAGCTCTGTTGTCAAAACAAGCTTTTATCACCTACGCCTACTCGCCAAGGTTAAACCCTGCCTCCCCCTCAAACAATGTGAAACGGTCATTCACTCCTTCATCTCTTCAAGGCTGGACTATTGTAACGCCCTATACTATGGCATCAACCAATCCTCACTCCGAAGACTCCAATTAGTCCAAAATGCTGCTGTCCGCCTTCTCACCGGACCTAAAAAGTTTGACCACATCACACCAGTCCTGATATCACGCCATTGGCTCCCGATAAAACAAAGCATTGATTTTAAGATCCTAATTTTTTTACTTCTTTCTTACCCATTCAGGACAGGAACCCCTGTTGGTGTTTCTAAGGATTATGTTATACTTTAGCTATTGAAAAATAGCAGATCTACAAGCTTGTAGCGCGGCACTCTGTGCCGCGCTATGAGCTTGTAGATCTGCTATTTTTGAAAAATCGTGAAAATGTGGCTCAAATCTTGATTATATATTCTTTCACAGTGAACGTTTTTAACTCATACCGTTGCTTCTGGGAGGACCCTGGAACTACATATTTTCAGATGGAGGTCCTTGCCATGAAAAAGGTTGAGCACCACTGACAGGTTTTTCAGAAAACTGTCATGATTTAGAAGACATTTGTATAATATGGTCTATAAGGTCTAAATGGGTTAAATCTCTTGCCCTATATGGCTGAACGTATACAGCGCTACAACCCTCCCAGAGCTCTGAGGTCTGCTGACCAATCACTGCTGACCGTGCCAACAACCTGAACCCTCAGAACAAGAGGTGACCGCGCTTTAGCGGTGGCGGCCCCAGAGCTGTGGAACAACCTCCCCCCCTTTATTAGAGCTGCCCAATCCATCGAGATTATTAAATCCTTACTTAACAGTAAAGGTTTTTAGTACTGAAGTAAAAATAGCAATACTGCAATTTAGAAATACTCCGTTACAAGTAAAAAACAATCCGGAGTTCAAAATTTACTTAACCCATTTTGACCTGAGATCAGATTCTAAAAATGTCTTCTACATCCTGACAGTTTTCTGAAAAAGCTATGTTTCTATGTCAGTCGTTCTTCGATTCTTCAAAAATAGCAGATCTACAAGCTCGTAGCGCGCCACTCGGTGGCGCGCTATGAGCTTGTAGATCTGCTATTTTTCAATAGCTAAAGCATAACATAATGCTAACCCGCCCAAAATGGGTTAAAACGCATCTTTTCTCCCTGGATGTTAATGTAATCTGATTTTAATGTGCTTATATATTCCTATATTGTCCATGTATCATGTTTGCCTCATTTGCTATGCATCTGGTTCTACTTGATGTAAATTGCTTTAAATTATATTTGCTCTAAATGTTTTTTCTTTCCTGTGAAGCACTTTGGTCAATTTCAGGTTGTGTTAAATGTGCTATAAATTAAGGATGATTTGATTTGATACAATACACACACTGCTTTTGACATGTTGGAATGTATTCGACCTGTCAGAGACTAACTGCTAACTAAGTAACTGCTGTGCTGTGACAGGACTTGAATGGAGCGGGGGCTCTGGACTTTGACTACGAGGATCAGATGGTCTATTGGACAGATGGTCTACTACTGGTCGACTTATCAGATCTCCCCACCAGGATCAGTCGTATGCACATCAATGGCAGTGACGTCCAGGTCAGTGTGACAAATACACAGATGGGAAGTGAAGCAATGTCAGAAAATGGTTATACTTGTATTCAAAATACTTTGTAATATCACCGTTAGACAGTCTGGTGGGAACTAAGTATTTTTACTCAAGTACTGTAAGGTACTTGTGTATAAATACTTCCCAAGTATTTATATTTCCTAATACATACAACTCCACTACATCTCAGAGGCATATTTGTACGTTTTACTTATTTGACAGCTTTAGTTACTTGCAGTGGTGGACAGTAATGAATGAGGTACTTTTTAAATATGAATACAGCAATGCATTGATACAAATTATTTATTTACACATTATACAGTATAGGCTACAAGTACATCAGTACTTTAGCTCAAGTACACATTTGACAGAGCAATTTATACTTGTAGTTGAGTAATATTTGACCAGGAGTATCTATACTTTGACTCAAGTACTGGGTTTGAGTACTTTGTACAACACTGGTTACTAGTTACTTTGTAGATTTAGATTGTTATGATGTTATACAATATAAATAATAACATTATTTATTGAAAATATTCAACATAGTTAGAAAATAGCAAGCTCACAACGCATCACGTCACAATGCATTGTGAGCTTTATAGCATAGACCTGCTATTTTCAAAAAGCCAAATTATGAAATAAGGCTTAAGTGCTGAGAGTTGTGCAAACAAGCAGTCAGGTTGAGTAGTGGCAGTTAATTAGTGCACAGACAATATGCTCTTTATACAATATCATGTGATATTAATATGTTGAACAAATGACTTACAAATAGAACAATAAAACGTGGTGAGTATATCCAGAGTGAATGTATGTCTCATTGACAGGTCCTCCACATGTCACTCAGTGGACCAGCGGGTCTGACTGTTGATTGGGTGGGAGGAAACCTCTACTGGAGTGACCATAAGCAGCACACCATAGAGGTGTCCAAACTAAACGGGGCGTACCGAACAGTCCTGGTCAACACCGGCCTGGAGGAGCCAGTCTCCATGGCTGTGGATGTACGCTACGGGTAAGTGTACTGTACGTGGTGTGGTGATCATGAACCTTACACTGACTTTATCAACCGTCCTGTGAAACACCACAGATACAAGAAGACTGAATTACATCTAAAAGCTAAACGGATGACATTGCATCATATTTATTTGTTGTAGGCCTACCTCTTTGACAGCAAATTCTGATTTAGTCTTAGTCTTTTGAATAACACCATTTAGTTTTAGTCCTATTTTAGTCTTCTGAAATTGTTTAGTCTTAGTCTTAGTCGACTAAATATCAACATCTTGTGGTCTTTTATTATTTTAGTCTTTTAATCTTAGTCTTAATGAAGTGTACATTTTTAAAGATTTAGTCTTAGTCTTTTGAACAACACAGCATTTTGTTTTAGTCCTATTTTAGTCATCTGAGTCCTATTTTAGTTTACTACACAACATAATTAACAGTCTTGCAGATCTAGTTAAATAAAAGTCACATTAGTTCTTTTTTTGTATAAGACTAGGATGGATCACATGAGAGTATATATATATCCGATCTACAAGCTCGCACAACGCGTCTCAACGAGACCGTCGAGACGTGTTGTGTGAGCTTGTAGATCAGCTATTTTTGGTGTATGTTCCGCCCAGAATAGGGATGCTGAAGTTCAAGTGTTTAAAGTAAACGTCAAGTATGAAGTTATTTTCATGGAAATGACTAGTTGACGTACCGTAAAATGACATAAAGGTTCTATAAAGTAACAATGCAATTCAGGGGTGCGGTTGACGAAAACGTTATTTTGCCGATCGAGGTGCACTGAGACAAAAATGATTGAGAACCACTGCTGTACAGACAGTACTGTATTCATTTTGTTGTTAACAGTGACCTGACACAGTGTCTCCTCTGACAGCTACTTGTACTGGGCAGACTGGGGCAGCAACAACCCCCACATAGGGAGGATAGGGATGGACGGCACCAACAGGAGCATCATAATGGAGGATAAGATCACCAAGCCCAGGGGCCTGACGTTAGACTACATCAATGATCACATCTACTGGAGCGACGAGAAAAGCATTGAGTTTGCCAACCTGGATGGAACCAACAGACATACAGGTAACACACACACACACACACACACGTTTGTGTGGGGATTCATGGATGCCATTTTTACAAATGTTTTGGTCAACACAAATCATAGAGAGCCAAATATAGCTGATCTACAGGCTCACAATGCGACGCGTTGTGAGCTTGTAGATCTGCTATTCTTGGTGAGTGACACCGTTGTGCAGTTAAATAAGTAAGGCATAATTCACGCACACACACATGCACACACACGCAGCCACACGCAGCCACACGCAGCGCCACACACACACACACACACACACACACACACACACACACACACACACACACACACACACACACACACACACACACACACACACACACACACACACACACACACACACACACACACACACACACACACACACACACACACACACACACACACACACACACACACACACACACACACACACACACACACACGGCCCGAAATGGTCCCCGAGCAGTCTGTTCATGACAAGCTGTCACTCACTCCTGGGAACCGCCTATTGTGAAAAGCCCCGTTGTTTGCGCCGGTGCGAGTGAGAGTGTGGAGGCAGACAGACAGACAGAGAGTGAGAGAGAACCGTCAGCGTTGGACCTGTCACTAGTGAACGAGCAAGTTGAAGTTAGCCCCTCATTCTCCGTGCCGTTTTTGGTTCGTAATGTGGCGTAGCCTCGGGCGTTGTTCAAACCTGCAGAGCTACAAACAAGCATTCAAACGGACGACAATAACCCACAACCACAACTGACGATCCCCGCATCCTGGTCTGTCCCTTCTCCTTGGCTCAGCTGTCACGCACGGAGCAGTGCGGTAGTATTTGATTCCCCCCCTATTATTTCAAGAGCTTGTTTTGTTTATTATTTTGTTGTTTTGGAGACTAATTAAAGAGCCGCTCTGCTTGGACAGACGGGCTACTTTCATAACATTTACTAACATTCACGTTGCGTGGATCTGGGAAATATACCAACAGTTTATTTATGTATTTATTTATGAACTGCGCACGGTAACTCACTAGGCTACAAATGGTTGTCATGAAATGAATTGATGCATGTGTAATAAACCTTGTCTCAGGTATGAGAAGTGTAAAGAGCCCGCCCTACAGAATATTTCCACTGTGAGCATTTAATAATGGAGCCAGAACATCCCATGTAGGAAATAGACAATAATAAATATGCAGTCAGATATTTTCCTTCCCCCACCCACTACAACCCCTTTAAAGCACAGTACAGATCATTGACGGAATGCCATCAGCCGATGGACTTCCCAAGCATTCAATATTCAATCTATACATTTCATAAGCAGTTTAATAATTCATCCTAATTAAAACCTACACCATATACACAATACAATTAGTCTAAGATCACAATATATAATATCCGTGCACTGACTGACTGAATGTCTTTAACGCGCTATGTACTTAACTTTCCACAAGGAAACGACCCCCCACAGGGTCGGAGCTGTGTCGTTGGCTCGGCTGTTCGTTTGTCTGTGTTGGTGTGTGGGAAACACCGCCGGCCCAACGCCGTGAGTGATCTCCGTGGGCTGTATGAGACCGCTCGCCCCAACTGGAGAGCGGAACAAGAGCACTCCTATGTCCCCGCTATATCTTACTCTCTCCCTGCCTAACGCAGGAACCTGGCCCTAAGTCCCTGACTATCTTCGCCGCCGGCAGCCCTAAACAGCGTGCGAACGTCACCCACCCCCCCAGTAGTGAGTGCACAAACAAATAGTTCGGTAGTTGGCTCAACGCCAGCAACAACAGAGCTCCGCTCTCCAGACACGCCGTAACGTACTGAGCAAAACAGTTTTATAGTTTCACCTTCCTCAAACCAATCATGTCCAGCCGTGAGTGATCAGCGCGACGCACGTCTCACACTCAGGCGGTGGCCATCAGTCTGTGATTGACAGTTGTCATTTCTGACGTCACTCCAAGTTCAGGTTCACTACACATGGTTTTGGTTGAAAGGTTACGGACGTAACCCCATTTCTTTGAGTGTTTTCTCCCTCATTTCTTTGAGTGCAAACTGTTGGGTCTTGTTTCATGAACTGATTAACTGTTTGTGTTTATGTTGGTTGAAATCTCAATATATAATAACTTGAGAGTGAGACTGAGTTGATACCGTGTGTTGTGTGTTTTATTTCTTGGTGTAAGGGTTTTCATTTTACTCATACTCACATACTCACATACTGATACATATTTATTGTGACATATTTAAGACACCGTAATTACACAATTCCAGGTCCATTTTACACTCACAGTGTTAAAGGAATGCTCCAGATTTGACTGTGTTTAAGAACAGCTTTTGTAAATGTTGTCCATGAGTAGTGGAAGAAAAAGTAATTAAAGCAGTAAGAACATGATTTACTTTAGTACACTTTACTAAAACATTGTATATCTTATTATAAATAGTCTTATTACTATTTCATAATATTCTGACACTTTTGGTTTTGTGTGTCTGTAGTTCTGCGTCAGGGAGGAGCTTATATCTATGGTATTACCCTGTTTGAGGAGTTCATCTACTGGACAGACTGGAGGTCCAGCTCCATCTCCAGAGCTCACAAGACTCAGGGAACCAACAACACAGAACTCTTCAGAAACATGAACTATGTACGGGACATCCGGATCTACCACCCCTATCAACAACCTGAGGGTCTGTACCACCTACTGTACACAACACTCTCATTATGACTCTGCTTAATGTTTTATGACTTCTATTAACTGTCTATCATTGTATTATTATCTGATCTGTTTTGAAAAGCATCATGTATACACTATACAGTATAAATACACCCTATAATAATAACAACAACAACAACAATAATAATAATAGTCATATTGTGACATAGTAGTAGCAATAGTATTAGTATAGTATAATCGGAATTGGTCTCAAAATAATCCAGATTATTTAATCGGTTTACACCAGCAAAATAAATGAAAAATTCTACATTTAACTTGTGTACTCATCTCATTCAGTAGTCATTCAGTTGTGAAAATGGACACTTGGAAAAAGAGTATAGGTTATTTATTGATTGATTGAATACTTAGGACCTAGGCTTGTTTCCATTGTGGTCCTCTGTATAATATCGGAATCGGTCAGATTTGGTATCGGCAGATATGACCCTGCAAATAATCAGAGATCGGATATCGGTCATAATTTCATAATTGTGCACCCCTAAATAGTATTGTAACATAATAGTAGTAGTAGCAGTATTGTATCATAGTAGTATAGTAGTAGTATTCAGGGCTCTCATATTCATTACATGTGTACATGTTTTCCTGCAGTGTCTGCTCATCCGTGTCAGACCAACAATGGAGGATGCAGTAACCTGTGTCTGCTCTCACCTGGAGGAGGCTACAAGTGTTCCTGTCCAACCTACTTCTACTTGGCAGCTGACAACAAGCAGTGCATGTCCAGCTGCACTGCCAGCCAGGTGATTCACCTCCATCACTTGTGTTATATGCAGTGCTTAATTTCTAACTCAATGGATGCCGGAGCTCAACTCCCGCACATGCACACGCGCACCAGAAAAACAAACTGTTTTTCGTCGGGTTTGGGGATATTTATGCCGGTTATTTGGTGGTAATTCCGCCCCAGAGTGACCGTCAGACAGTAGGTAGGCTATACCAAACACTTTTTCACAAATCAGACTGCACAGGCTAGCCACAGACTGTACAGTCACAGAGAGTGAGACTACAGAGAGTCACCTGTCATGATAAGACTCATAAGAGAGATGATTATTGATTACAAATACAAACTGCAGCAGCAGCACTGCTAGTCCCGGCCGCTAGCCTCCAGCGTGGCTCAGCCTGTACAACACACAACAACAACAACCAGGCGCGTCACCACCATTCACTGTGAGTCGCAACACCTGCACTCTCACATATACTGTAGGTCAGTGATTTCACCCCCCCGCCCCCCACATAAACACACACACTTTGACCACCCGATAGCTCCGTTTGGAACAAGTAACAACAACCGGCATTCACAGCACAGGACACTGCAAGGCTGCAAGTTGACAGTTTATTTACCTGATTGCTGCTGCCCGTATAGTTCAGTCTGAAGCCTTTTCTTTTTTCATATCCTGAACGAACGGATAAAGTCGCTTCATGATGAATAGATTCCGTGTGTTGTCTAAAAATAAACTCTCCCGTCCGAACCTGAACCGATTACAACGAAGCAAAAATACTTTGAAAGGGGGGCGTTTCTACATGGTGGGAATAATAATTTCTACAGTCAGCCGTCAACAGGCATGTTTCCAATTCTGATCACTAAGGTATGTTATTGACGGAAGATTCCACCCTTATGAGCAGCGTACACTCACTGCGCAAAGAACGTAGTTGCGCCCGCCCTGCGCAAAGAACGTAGTTGCACCCGCCCTGCGCAAAGAACGTAGCTGTACGTTCTTTGAACGTAGTTTTTTGCGCAGTGCGGGTGGAGGCCTTTTTGGGAATCGGGGGCCCTACGCAGCCTGTGTAGTCTACTCTGCGTATAGGACCAATCGGCTCCCATAGCGGAGCGCCACCTACAGGTACCGGAGCTGCCTTTACACTTAGGGGAGCTGAAGTGACAGTTACCGGAGCTGAGCTCCGCCAAGCTCCGGCTGAAATTAAGCACTGGTTATATGTCTTTATGTCTTCATGTTTCGTGTCTGCTGTCGATAGTCATTCTAAAGATGTGTGTCGTCTCTCCCATCAGTTTCCTTGTAAGAACTACAAGTGCATTCCGTTGTGGTGGAAATGTGACACGGCAGATGACTGTAAAGACGGCTCAGACGAAGCTGCAGACTGCAGTGAGTATAGAGACTCCGAGACTGAAACACTATCTTACTACATGTGTTTACACTGATTACACTTAGTATTACTTTGTACTCCAATGTCCTTTAACTGACATGCAACTCACATGCATTAAATATATAACTACAAATGTCTTCTAATTCATGACAGTTTTCTTAAAATCCTGTTTCTGTATGTCAGTGGTGCTCAAACCTTTTCATGTCAAGGACCCCCAGAATAATATGCATTTGGCCGTGGACCCCCATCTGAAAATATGTTGTTCCAGGGACCACCCAGAAGCAAATATTTGAATTAAAAATGTTCACTTTGAAAGAATATATAGTCAAAGATTTGCGCCACATTTTCACGATTTTTCAAAAATAGCAGATCTACAAGCTCATAGCGCGGCACTCTGTGTCGTGCTATGAGTCCTTTTTGAGTAAAATCTATTGGTAAAAATGAAATAGAGGTCCATTTTAAAACAACCAACATCCAACAGACCATACAAACAACTGTAAAAAAACAAAAAACAAATTAATAAAATAGCCTACTAATGTAAACAATTAAAAACAAATGGCTTCTAAATCCTAAATGTTTTCTGTAAAACCTGTGTTTCTATGTCAGTGGTGCTCAACCTTTTTCAGGTCAAGGACCCCCAGAATTTCGCCGTATACCCCCATCAGAAAATGTCTTTCCTGGGACCCCCCAGAAGCAAAGATTTGAGTTAAAAACGTTCGCTCTGAACGAATATATATTCAAACATTTGCGCCACTTTTTCGCGATTTTACGTAGCTCGTAGCACGGCACTCGGTGCCGCGCTATGAGCTTGTAGATCTGCTATTTTTCAATAGCTAAAGTATAACATAATGCTTAAAATACCAAAAGGGGTTCCCGTCCTGAATGGGTTTAAGGCCATGCACAGTGCACACACACATTTAGAACTGATGGCTTCCCCTGTTGGGCAATTACAAAATAACTTTACACACAGTGTTATGAAGCATGTCCTGTGAGTTGTAATGTTTGGACTAAACAATTCATTGACAGCCAACTGTTTGATGGTGGCCGTTTGAAGTTTTGAACAATAGGCTATACATGATATGAAGTAATACTATACCGTAATGTACCGTGAACAATCCTCAAATATGAAGTGCGGCAGGAACAATGTACCCCTCACTTTGTTCCTGACACACTTCATATTTGAGGATTGTTCACGGTAGTGAAACAAAATGTGTTGTCCGTCCACTATGCCATTTGAAACTTAATTAAACTAGCTATATTACAGGAACAGGCACAAAGCAGATATCCACCAATACAAATATACAAATAGTTTGGGGAGTGGGACAACGTCGCTGCACAACACATGTAGTGTCGCTCTCTCGCTGATTGAAACACATGTATTTTAGTGGTGGGCCGTCAGGGCCAGCAAGGCCTTCTCTGCTGGCCCTGCACTTTCCTGATGCAGAAATTTATATTTTATAATAAGTTTTTCTTTTTAACTAATATTATATATTGTATTTATTTCGCTGCCACTGCACTATTTCTCACTCAGACAGGCTGGATGCTCTGCTTCCATTCTGTGCAGGTACAACCAATAGGATTATTTCCTTGTGTTGTCTCCGGGTAAAAGTCTCTACCGTCAGGCCTTCATAAACTCCACTGAATCCCCTTGCTGTTGAAATGAATGGGAGCAATATAGAGATTGACAGCTTCCTTAGCCAATCAGATTTCAGTTTTCCCTGCTGGGCGTCTTCTTTCAAGTGCTAGGGCCAGCTAGCTGGCCTTTGGTGATGTTAACGTCTTGCTTGGATCCCATCGCTGGGGGAAAATATTGTCCAATGAGAAAAGAGAACTGGGTGTTTGAAACTTTCTGCGCGAGTTCCCATCTGATTCTGATACTCATTCTGAGGTGGGCATTGACTGTGTGGGTAGTTGTCATGATCCAAGGAATCCAGGGAATGTCAGTTTTGATTGTACGACCTACGGTTCAAGAGTTATGGGCCAAAATGTAACGCCTGGCCTGGTGGAGACAATGTATTAGAGTAATAGAGACAATCCACGTTCTCTGTTGTGAAGCTAATTGATTGTGTTATTTTTTCCCTTCAGCTCTCCAGGCTGAACAAACACACAACACAACAGGTAAACAAAGATTACAAATCATCATAGATTATAGATAGACCAAGAGCTTCTTCTAATTAAATCTCTCTCTCTCTCTCTCTCTCTCTCTCTCTCTCTCTCTCTCTCTCTCTCTCTCTCTCTCTCTCTCTCTCTCTGTCTGTCTCTCTCTCTATCTCTCTCTCTCTCTTTATCTCTCTCTATCTCTCTCTCTCTATCTCTCTCTCTCTCTCTCTCTCCAGAGTCTGTGAGGTTGGTGAATGGGACCAGTGTGTGTTCAGGCAGAGTGGAGGTGAAGTCTAATCAGTCTTGGGTCTCAGTGTGTGAAGATGACTTTGACCAGCAGGACGCAAAGGTGGTCTGTAGGGAGCTTGGCTGTGCGGCTCCTTCAGTCCTCCAGGGGGCGCTCTATGGAGAAGTGAACGCTTCAATGTGGACCAAAGAGTTCCAGTGTGAAGGCAGCGAGTCTGTTCTCCTGGACTGTAGAACTTCAGACTCCACTAGAAACACCACCTGCTCACCTGACAAGACTGTTGGACTCACCTGCTCAGGTAATTATATATATATATTCTTTTTTTTTTTTTGAAAGAAAATGGTTGCACCTGTCTGTATGTTCATTACACTAGGTATGGAGGGCTCTGCAAATAACACACAGCCCCGCCTCCCCCTGCTGTCAAAGCAGTTATCAATGTTGTTCACAACATCATGTCAATGTTTACAACTTTATGTCAATGTTTACAACTTCATCTCAATGTTTACAACTTTATGAGAGGATTAAGTGGAACTTGTGTTCTCTCCCAGGTTGATGTCAGTAAATAAATCAAAGTAACTTTACATTGACATGCATCTCTCTCTTTGTCATAATGCTTGACAATAGTGAGAGTATTTCATATGTTTAGTGTGATGTAGCGTGTTGCACGTGCACGTTGTGTTTAGTGTGATGTAGCGTGTTGCACGTGCACGTTGTGTTTAGTGTGATGTAGCGTGTTGCACGTGCACGTTGTGTTTAGTGTGATGTAGCGTGTTGCACGCACACGTTGTGTTTAGTGTGATGTAGCGTGTTGCACGTGCACGTTGTGTTTAGTGTGATGTAGCGTGTTGCACGTGCACGTTGTGTTTAGTGTGATGTAGCGTGTTGCACGTGCACATTGTGTTTAGTGTGATAAAGCGTGTTGCACGTGCACATTGTGTTTAGTGTGATAAAGCGTGTTGCACGTGCACATTGTGTTTAGTGTGATAAAGCGTGTTGCACGTGCACATTGTGTTTAGTGTGATAAAGCGTGTTGCACGTGCACATTGTGTTTAGTGTGATAAAGCGTGTTGCACGTGCACATTGTGTTTAGTGTGATAAAGCGTGTTGCACGTGCACATTGTCACAGTACATGGATGTGAAGGTTAGGAGGAGGAGCGAGCCGTAACAATTCGTCCCCTACGCACCGACAGAAGAGAAACAAGGGTTTATGCACAGATGAGAGAGAGGGAGAGGTTTCCACGTTCATATGTTAAATCAATTAATATTATTATTATGGTTAAATCAATTTATTCCATATCATGAAATATTGGGCTTCTAAGAATTTACAAGCACTGTGTGCAGCGCTTTTCCAAAATGTATTTAAAGCATTTTACAAAACAAGATACAACTTTTACTATAATATAACACAAACGAGATACATGAGAAAAAGTATCAACTTAAAACAAATTGAAGATATTCAAAAAGACACTGACTCTCTGAGATAACGACACTTACTTACTCCCTTGTCTCTGTACAGAGCCTGTCAGGCTGGTGGGAGGAAGCAGTAAGTGTACTGGTAGACTGGAGACGCAACACCAGGGAGACTGGAAACCTGTGGATGGTCATTCTGACTGGAACCTGCAGTCATCTTCTGTAGTGTGTAGGCAGGTGGACTGTGGCTCTGCTGTTTCAACACGATGGAGTTATGCTTCAGAAGATAAACTTCAACCGGTATGGAAGATGACAGTGTCCTGTGATGGGTCTGAATCTTTACTGAGGGAGTGTGGAAACAAGACGTCTGATACTTCCAATAGGATCCTGGAGGTATTCTGTTCAGGTAACACAAACAATCACTTCAACAATGACTGTAATCTGTAGTTCATTTAATTGAACTGTCTGTCTGTCTGTCTGTCTGTCTGTCTGTCTGTCTGTCTGTCTGTCTGTCTGTCTGTCTGTCTGTCTGTCTGTCTGTCTGTCTGTCTGTCTGTCTGTCTGTCTGTGTCTTTGTTGAAACTCATGTCCGTGTCTGTTATGCACAGTGGTGGACAGTAGCAAAGTATGTTTACTTGTATTGAGTACTATTGCTTAAGTACTTCTATTTTTGTATACTTTTACTCCACTACATTTCAAAGACATCTCTAGGAAGGGAAAAGTTTAACCACTTAAATGCACTTTAAAATACAGTGAGAATAGCAGATCTACAAGTTCACAACATGTTGCGATGTGACACATTGTGAGCTTGTAGATCTGCTACCTTCACTATCCTATCCTACTATAATAAGGAAACCGTTCAGTCAGTCAGTCACTCTTGTCTGTTCTGGATGGTTCTCCTCAGTGGCTTGAGCAATTGCTCTGCACACGGGCATTGACCATTAGCATATGCACACAACCACAACGCCTGTTTTTAACATTTAAGCTGTTTATTAGCGTGTCTGTGTAAACACCGGACATTCAGATCGTAGCTGCTGGCCAGACACTGCCACACAGTGAACGCCACAACACACACACACACACACACACACACACATGCTGCAAACTTATAAAGGGCTTTCATTTACGGCTCGAGTCCAACACATGTTTTATGAGCGGGAAGGCTCTTTGGGATATCATCCTCATAGCACGAGCACGTAGCTTAACACACCGGTCAGTTGACTTAACTCACAAAAACACATTTAACATCCTGTTTAACCTTCAAATTAAAATCATCTGACAATTTAAACAACGACACGTGCGTACTGCATGTATGCACGTTCTGGCGCGTGGCTATATGGAAAGCTCACTCCTCCGTTCTTCACTTGACGTGTAGATTTCTGAACGAACTTGACCACTGAATGTACTGCTATGGTTGACGGCTGCAGTCTTGTGTTAAAAGCATTTTAACACAGCTTTAAATTGAGTGACTGGCTGTAGACTATTTACTGTATGTAATCACGGGTAACAGGGCGGACAACGGGTCCCTTATTTGACGGGCGTGGCGGGTCTGGTTTGTATTTTGATATAATCGCTGGTGACTGGATGGTCTATGGATCTGATTATTGACTGGCAGGGCGCGGGTTGTCAAAATTGGAGCCCATTCACTGGGGGTCTGCGACAACCTGCCTCACAAAAGTGATATTTATTTCATCTTAGACTGTCGAAAGCTGATTTCCCACTGCATGGCTACTGCTTTGCCTAGCTTGATAACAGATCAATAGCCTCCTGTAACAATGGCATACTTCGTTCACGCCTTCAACTAAGATCCCCACTCATTAATGTTCTTGAAATGATTGTTGTCGATTAAATAATCGTCCAAAGATGAAGGAATGACAAAGTTCTTCAGGGTGAAGTATTGAGAATTTATTAAGAAGATTCAGCAGAGAAACAATATACAGAGAGTGAGGAACAGGCCTCCGTGCCTGTTCCAGCAGCCCCTCTGGGCGTAAGCCTCCCCAACCCCATTCTCAAACAGTTCTTATAGTCTTGTTTTAACAGAGATGCTATACTGAATGGTCATATAAGGGTCTGTGCTAAAGATAAGGGCGACACACAAATAGTTACACAAGTACACATTCGCTGACATAGTGATAGTAAGCATGGAGAAGTCCGGTCAGCTGTTAGATTGACAGCTGCATGAATTAGACTGAGCACATTGGTGACTTAATGGAAGGAAGATAAATACACAATAATGCATATATTTGGCACTGTAGTTGGCATTCTAAAACTCCCATAACATGATCTATCTCTCTCTCTCTCTCTCTCTCTCTCTCTCTCTCTCTCTCCAGAGTCTGTGAGGTTGGTGAATGGGACCAGTGTGTGTTCAGGCAGAGTGGAGGTGAAGTCTAACCAGTCGTGGGTCTCGGTGTGTGAAGATGACTTTGACCAGCAGGATGCAGAGGTGGTCTGTAGGGAGCTTGACTGTGGGCCTCCTTCAGTCCTCCAGGGGGCGCTCTATGGAGAAGTGAACGCTTCAATGTGGACCAAAGAGTTCCTGTGTCAAGGCAACGAGTCTGTTCTCCTGGACTGTAGAAGGTCAGACTCAACTAGAAACACCACCTGCTCACCTGACAAAACTGTTGGACTCACCTGCTCAGGTAATAATACAAATCACACCCGTGTGTGTCGTATCTGGTAGACACGAAACACTCTAGTTCTACTATACGAAATACTGTTAAACCTGAAAGCTGGGAGAGCACCGGAGAAAATGTGAGACGGCACGACAGCAGACAGAGTGAGATGTTCCGATCATGTTGGTTTATTCAGCAACACAGCACACAGCATAGGCTCCTCCGGCGGCCTTACGCCGTCCGGTAGACTGACAAAGTTACATTCAATTGCATGGAATTAAGTACAGTTTCACAGACATAGGTGAGAATGTAGGCGTGTTCACTGTTCCTCTGAAGGCGAGATGCTTAACCTTTGATCAAGCACTCCAACAGTGGCCACTTTGAACTACTATTTAGCATGTAATTGCCCCTAGGTGTGACCCAGGAACTCAGGACTCAAACAAAAGGCACAGACTACAGTATAAACAGGCGCCACATCGACACCCCCATAGGTGTCAACAGGATGAGCTCTACTGCATGTAAATAACACAAGGCACATTTTGTAAGAGAACATGAAATATTGAAGAATTATTGGTTCCAGATTCCACATGTGTAAGTGAGGGGCGCTCTTATCATCATACATCATCACATTCCCGCCAATCAAAATTTGCGTCCTCAATGTTTGTGTTTACACACTTTTGTCCTCAATGTTTGTGTTTACACTAACACTCAAAGCTGGACATAGGAGGGGCTAGTGCCCCTCAAAAATAGTAATAAGGACAAAGGTTACATGCTTTACAAACCAACATCTTATTTGAAAAATCACACCCATGTGAAGTGAGGGGCACATCACCATGACGTAAAATTAGACACATTGTCTATTTGCTCAGACTCTATGACACAACGACTGTGGACACAGACTATGGACGTGGGAGGGGCTGGCGCCCCTCAAAAGACAAAATTAAACGACATGAGAAATTATGGTGAAAATAGAACAGAATCAGTTAAAAAAAAACAGAAAACAAACACAAGGATGTGGTTTCGATAGCCTGACATAACAATCTACACTCTTTGTTAGGATTGTTATTTTATAAGGAAAGTAATAGTACTTTGTTTGACTGTACTTATGGTATTCTCACTTGTCTCTGTACAGGGCCTGATGATGTTAGGTTGGTGGGGGGAAGCAGTAACTGTACTGGTAGACTGGAGATCAAACACCAGAGAGAATGGAGACGAGTGGGTGTCAGGGGTCAGTCTGTCTGGAACCTGAAGGCAGCATCTGTAGTGTGTCGGCAGATAGACTGTGGCTCTGCTCTGTCGACACAAAGTTCTGCTGGTTATACTGATGCATGGGAGATTATATCTTCCTGTGATGGTACTGAGTCTTCACTGAGGGAGTGTGGCGCAATGAGGAGGTCTGGCAGCTACTCTCACAGTCTGGAGGTGATCTGTTCAGGTAACACAAACAATACTTCAACAATAACAGTAATCTGTACAGTCTGCTATTTAATTGATCTGGCTTGTCTGTCTGTCTGTCCCCGTCCGTCTGTCCCCATAGGTCTGTCCATCCGTTGATTCATGTGTGTGTGTGTGTGTGTGTGTGTGTGTGTGTGTGTGTGTGTGTGTGTGTGTGTGTGTGTGTGTGTGTGTGTGTGTGTGTGTGTGTGTGTGTGTGTGTGTGTGTGTGTGTGTGTGTGTGTCCTCATGTTCTCGTCTGTTGTCTGTTACCTTTAATGAATGAAAATGTTGAACACCCTCCCCCCCGCCACACACACCCACTCTCTCTCTCTCTCTCTCTCTCTCTCTCTCTCTCTCTCTCTCTCTCTCTCTCTCTCTCTCTCTCTCCAGAGTCTGCTGTGAGGTTGGTGAATGGGACCAGTGTGTGTTCAGGCAGAGTGGAGGTGAAGTCTAACCAGTCGTGGGTCTCGGTGTGTGAAGATGACTTTGACCAGCAGGATGCAGAGGTGGTCTGTAGGGAGCTTGACTGTGGGCCTCCTTCAGTCCTCCAGGGGGCGCTCTATGGGGAAGTGAACGCTTCGATGTGGACCAAAGAGTTCCAGTGTGAAGGCAACGAGTCTGTTCTCCTGGACTGTAGAAGTTCAGACTCAACTAGAAACACCTGCTCACCTGACAAGACTGTTGGACTCACCTGCTCAGGTAATCAGGGACGTGCAGAGGGACCAGGAGAGCTGTGGCCTGATTCTTTTCTTTTTTACTATACCCAGATTTAGAGGAATATCTCATTTTAAATGAACACTAGGAATCTAGAACAAATTGTAACCGCAGTGCATGATGCAGTAAAGCCAATATACTCAAACAAAAATAATACTTGTACATTAACCGTTTCCGTACCCAATGGACCCGTACATAGGACGTCTGAGGACGTCCTAGCGCATCCTCAATGATACAGGGCGAGATAAGAATATTCTGAATTTTTTCCTTTTTTTATTTGTCAGTTCGCCTTTCGGCTACCGTATGCTACACTCTAGGCAATTGTTAGCTTATCATTGACTTAGCTGTTAGCGCGGCGGAAAGAATGACTCGTCTCTCCTAATCCAGGGCGCTCTCCGTGGTGTTGAACGGATCGATATACTGGCGCTTCATTTCTGCTCCTCATCCGTCTCTCCCGCAAAATATGAACGCTTTTTGGATCATATATCGTATAAACTAAAACTATCGCAATGTAAGCTAGCTATGTAAAGTAAACTTTTTTTAGTGGATTGTTTCCGGGTCATGGGTTTCCGAGTAAAAGCGGCCATGTCTTTCCGGCACCCCAGAGCTCCTATAGTGGCAGCGGTGGCCGAACGGATTGCGGAGCGGTCTTGATACCGGAAGGTCGCCAGTTCGAATCAGCGGTCCGACACGTTAAAATTACCACCGCTGAAGTGCCCTTGAACAAGGCATTGAACCACTACGATGAAATGTTCTATGAGCAGGGCCTGGCTGGAAACAAGTTCTTGAGCTTAGCCCAGATACCCTGGGTAAATATAGTAATCATTTCATTGAAGGACTTCCGGCACTGATTGTGTTAACCCATTTAAGCCTGACGTTGAAATTAAAATAATTAGGTATTTCTGAAAAACCTCATGTTTCTGTATCAGTGGTGCTCAATATTTCATGTCAAGGACCCCAAAAATTATATGTAATTGACCACCGACCCCCATCTGAAAATATGTTGTTCAAGGGACCCCCCAGAAGCAAAGTTAAAGTTCAAAATGTTCGCTCTGAAAGAATATATTCCAAATTTGCGCCACATTTTCACGATTTTTCAAAAATAGCAGACCTACAAGTTCATAGCGCGGCACTGTGCCGCGCTATGAGCTTGTAGGTCTGCTATTTTTCAATAGCTAAAGTATAACATAATGCTTAAAGGTGTAGTGAAATGAAAAATACGTTTTTCACACTTTTAGACCATCTCCGTGGTCATCATATGAGCATACCTAACAATGGATGCCAAAAAAATGGGAAAATTCTCATTTTTGTGTGTTTTTATATCAAAAGTCCATAAAAATATTTTTTTTATTACTTCCTGAAAACAAAAACGTGCTGCGTGATGACGTGTCGAGGCCCACATCGATAAAAGCCAATAAAAATGAAGCTCACCCGTATCCTCTCCATATGTGCGCATCCGTGCAGCACAGCTGCTATTGATTACAGAAATCCTCCGTTTTTATTCCCATTCCAGATAACATCCAGACAGTGTATTACTCGGTTTCAACTTAATCATCACGCTAAAATATGTATCTGAAAACATTATAGGGTAGAAATAAGCCACATAACAGTAAACTGGTACAGCTGGGCGTCTATTTGATTTGTAAACACACACATACCACGCTGCTGCGTATAGCATAGCAACAGTCCCTAGCTACCGTCCCATCGCCTGAAGGGATGCGACGCTCTGATTGGTTCAGAAACTTCATAGCGGCGTTTCAACTTGAGACCGTCTGAAACTTCAAAATAAAATGTCCACCATTTCCGTTTCACTACGCCTTTAAAACACCAAAAGGGGTTCCCGCCCAAAATGGGTTAATGAAACAAACAACGCAAAATCAGTGATGTAAATAGGTTTTCAATGTAATGGGTCCCGGGATGCACAGGTGATCATTCAAATGAGTCCCAAAAAATTCTTATGAGTCCCAAAAAAAATCACACCTGTGTGAAGTGAGTGGTGCAACTCCGTGTGGGGGTTCGCGGGGCGGGGGGAGGACGGGGATGTTCCAGACCCCCAGGAACACGCCCAGGGGGCCGGGCCGGTTCTGGCGTGCCGCGTCGCGTCCGAAACGGTTGAGAATGACAGAATTACCGTGTGGCGGCCCCTCTACTGTACCCTCTACTGTACTGTAATGTACTGGCACCCCCGAAAGCATACAGTTAATACGTGCGTGTGTGTTTGTGTGTGCATTAGGTTGCGCACAGATGGTGAAAAACAACCATGCTGTTTTCGTGCTCATACCCAGACACCCAGCCACCCACCCACACACAGCTCCGTAAGGGAGTGGTTGCACCACTCAAAAATAATAATTAAAAAAATATATTTTATTTTATAAAAAAATATATATAAACATATCAAATAGGCCTATACAGTATATTTTTAATGTAGGCTAGTAGTATTAGCAAGCACAACTCAGTAAGAAATACTAATAGTGGGCAACAGTGGATTTAACATAGCTTGCCTTAAACCAACCAAAAGTTGTTTGCAGTTGCAATTATTGTACTTAGTCAAAATATCGGCGTGTGTTACACAATGTGTGTTTCCCATTGAATCGGGTCTGCTTGTCACGCTAAAACATGTTCCCCTAAATATTTCTGTCGGAGGCAGCGCCGTTTAGTTGAGAGAGTTGCGACATCTCCATTCACTGCTTATTCGTGGGGCTGCATGCGTCACTGATCACTCCATTGTCGTCACTCTCTGTCTCTAAACAGCTCTAGTCTAGAGGCTGCGCTCAGTCAGAGCCAACATGGCGGCGCACAGCGCGCTGTGTTGACAATGTTGTTACAGACTAGTGGTTCTACAAGAACGATTCCTACGTGGATTTTATTTTTTATAACATAGGATGAGGTCGGATGCGGGCATGCAAAATGATCGTGTCCGTAGATTATTGTTTTACCACATTTTTTCCCCCCGCGATTTCTTTTTTTTCACGTGGATTGTTATTACTGTGTATGCTGAGTACAGTAGTCACTACTAGTCACTCTGCGTCCACGGGACGCAGAGGTTGAGCGGAGGTTGCGGCCCAAAACTATAAAGTGCGTTTTGGGACGCAAAACGCAGCCTATTTACATCACTGCAAAATAGACTAGAACAGTCATACCAGGTCACTTTCCTATATCAGCTGAATCTCATCACGATTGCAAATGCTTTCCCCACACTGAAAGTACAAAAACTATCATTTCATTGGAATGACCACGATGGGCCGCAGAGACATGAAGCAGGGGCCGCATGGGGCCCGCGGGCCGCGGGTTGAGTAGCGCTGCTGTACACTGTGTACAGTATGTGTTAAAATTGATGAGTTATGTGGACACACCCACCTGACCCATCTCCTCTGCCTCCTCCTCCTACATCACAATGTGCTATGACAGCAGCCTATCATTTCAAACTTTAATTAGCATTCTTTTCAACATGCGTGTGATTTGCTTTAAATGGTAAATGGTGCATTTACTGTATATAGTGCTTTTATCCAGAGTGCTTTACATAGATTGTGCATTACATTCACCCATTCACACACACGTTCACACACCGATGGCAGAGTTAGTGTCTAACCTACTTAGAACCTACACTAACTCTGGGGGAGCCCGGGATCGAACCGGCTACTCTACCGGCCACTCTACCCCTGAGCCACTGCCCCTTTACTTACTCTGATTTAGGTTGACAGATCTTTTTGGAACGTACCGGTGATGCTTTCTGTGTCCCCTGCAGGATAGACTGTGTAGAGTCTTAAAACATACTTAAAATGAAAGTAATGCATTTTTTTTTAATTTTGTTTTTGTTTTTACTGCTTTCGTCTCTGTACAGATGTCAGATTGGTGGAAGGAACCAGTAACTGTGCTGGAAAACTGGAGATGAAACTCCATGATGGGTGGAGACCAGTGGACGATTCTGACTGGACCTTGCAGTCATCATCTGTAGTGTGTAGACAGCTATCCTGTGGTTCTGCTGTTTCATCACTAAGACTGGTTGGTTCTACAAATCAACCTGTATGGTGGATAACATCTCCCTGTGTTGGCTCTGAGTCTTCACTGAAGGACTGTGGAACAAATGCGTCTTATACTTCAGCCCACAGACTGGAGGTGATCTGTTCAGGTAACACCTGTTCTGTCTGTCTGTCTGTCTGTCTGTCTGTGCCTCACCTGAGACACCAAAACTGATACACACAGAACACACACCTCCCTTGTGTTCTGATACACACAAACATCTTTACTTGTATTAACCTGAAGTACTAAATAAAGTACCACCAACAAAATGCTCACATATTAATAGGTTACCGAGTCCTGACTGTCCATTACAGAGACATGTTAGGAATTCTGAATACACAAAAATTAGTTATTACATTTAGACAACTCCTTATTTGTGCGTAGTGATGTTGGAAAATGTATTCTTGAATGATCTCAACTAAGATCCCCCACTCTTAAAAAAATGGCATTTCAGAGATGAGCGGAGCAGTCCTGGAAAAGTGTAATGTATTTGTTTTTGATAAAAAAATCACTCTCTCTCTCTCTCTCTCCAGAGTCTGTGAGGTTGGTGAATGGGACCAGTGCGTGTTCAGGCAGAGTGGAGGTGAAGTCTAACCAATCGTGGGTCTCAGTGTGTGAAGATGACTTTGACCAGCAGGATGCAGAGGTGGTCTGTAGGGATCTTGGCTGTGGGGCTCCTTCAGTCCTCCAGGGGGCGCTCCATGGAGAAGTGAACGCTTCGATGTGGACCAAAGAGTTCCAGTGTGAAGGCAACGAATCTGCTCTCCTGGACTGTAGAACCTCAGACTCAACTAGAAACACCACCTGCTCACCTGACAAGACTGTTGGACTCACCTGCTCAGGTAATAATAATCACAACTAGAAAAGAACATTTCACATAATGTGACATAATGTGGTTTGTGGTCACCTGCAGCCTGGCATCATTCACTTCCCTGTGCAGTGAGTGAAATGTACTCTAGCTGCAGACAACGTCATGTCTGTGATTACTTTGATTCTGATGGGATGAGAAATCACATCCAATATAAGCATATGGTTGTGAATCACCAAGGTGGTAAAACTGGAGCTATTTATGCTATTACCTTGTACTTCCTGCTGCCACCGTAGTCCAATTGAATTGTGGAATTGGTCGAATTGAAGAAGTAATCCAGCACCGCACCACATTGTGGGTGTGAGGCAGAGTACAGAAAGTTTGCATGCCAGTCTCTCATGGCTCAGAGTAGAGGAGAGGTTGGCATGCAATTTAGTGAGTTTCTTTAGGAATGTTTGTCATAGTAAACAACCAGTTTGTCTGTATTCACAAATACAGTATGTGAGAGATCGTCATAGTCATGCTACCAGGCAGGCTACTAGTGGCCACATGGTCAAAGAAAAACCCAGAACAAATGCGGTTTGCAGATCTGTAATGTTCAGGGCTATTTCAGTATGGAACACGTTACCAACTATAATCACGGAAGCACCCAGTAAGGCTAGTTTTAAGAGGCTCCTTAAGAGACACCTGATCAATTACCCCAATTTTAATTTTAATTAACTGTCATCATTTAAGGGGATGTCTTGTTTAGTGTTTTTATTTTCTCTGTATTTTTAATGTCTTAAATGCATTTGTATTTTGTATTATGAATGTATTTTTTTCAAGATTGCACCTGTTTTTATTGTGCAGTGTTATTTTTGATTGTGTTGTGTTATATGTATTGTTTGTCATGGACCCCAGGAAGAGTAGCTGCTACATTGGTGGCAGCTAATGGGGATCCATCTGAATAAAGAATATCACAAAGCACAAGGCACCACAAATATATTACGCTTAGGGAACCCAAATGGCCAGCAGCTGCCCTGATTACCTCTATGGTCATGTCATCAAGGGAGACCTGTCCAATAATTCATATTTCATCCAGATTGGCTAAGATTGACCTCTACTATATTGTCGGTGGAGTCCTGTGCTCAGAGGAGCACATATTTCTAGTTTAAAACATGAAAATGACATTGCTAGCCTGAGATAATTCGGATTCCTATTTAACAATGAAAGTAATAGTACTTTATTTTATTCTTTGCCTCGTTTTGCCACTGTACAGAGCCTGGTGACGTCATGTTGGAGGGAGGAACCAGTAACTGTTCTGGTATACTGGAGGTGAAACACCAGGAAGAGTGGAGACCAGCGGGTTCTATTTATGACTGGAACCTGAAGTCATCATCTGTAGTGTGTAGACAGCTGAACTGTGGCTCTGCTGTTTCAACACAAAGGAGGTCTGATGCAACCGTTGAACCTGTGTGGAAGATTCCATGTGTTGGATCTCAATCTTCACTGAGGGAGTGTGGAACAAAGGAGTCTCACAATTCCACTGAGAGACTGGAGGTGTTCTGTTCGGGTAAAACACATAAACAGTGACCTCAACTATTACAATAATGTGGACTCCACTTCACCTCCACAACTTGTGCGTGTGTGCGTGCATGCGCGTGCGTGTTGAAACATGTTGCAAGAATTGCCATTAATAAGATACACGTACGTTGACAACCACCCCCCCCCCCCCTCTCTCTCCAGAGTCTGTGAGGTTGGTGAATGGGACCAGTGCGTGTTCAGGCAGAGTGGAGGTGAAGTCTAACCAATCGTGGGTCTCAGTGTGTGAAGATGACTTTGACCAGCAGGATGCAGAGGTGGTCTGTAGGGATCTTGGCTGTGGGGCTCCTTCAGTCCTCCAGGGGGCGCTCCATGGAGAAGTGAACGCTTCGATGTGGACCAAAGAGTTCCAGTGTGAAGGCAACGAATCTGTTCTCCTGGACTGTAGAACCTCAGACTCAACTAGAAACACCACCTGCTCACCTGACAAGACTGTTGGACTCACCTGCTCAGGTATAATCTAATAATTTTAGTAATGTCCTCAAAGTATGAGGAGGGAAAATTACCATCTATGCCGCCAAACTTTGAGGACGGAATTGCAGCAAAATTAACCATGTATGGCCGACATTGGCGATGTGGTTGGCCGATTGGCTGGAAGGTGTGCCATTATTCCCATTATGCACTGTGATTGGCTGAGCATGGCATGAGGGTGTGCCACAGCCAGGGACACCCGTTATATATAAGTTGCACGGAAGTTGCATATTCCGTGCTCAAACTTTGAGTTTTGAGTTTGACGTTTGGTCAAATCCGTTCCAAGAAGTCACCCGTTTGCCGTCTTGGGAGTGACAGTTCACCATGTGTTAGTGTTAGACAGTGTTAGGAATAGATCCCCACCATCTGTTAACAGAACACCACCATCCATTAACATGGAGTGGGAGAACTGAACACTTTCGGCTCACAAGGCATGTCTGCTCTAAATGGTTTGTAACGGTCTTGTCTCTGTACAGAGCCTGATGACGTCAGGCTGGTGGGAGGAAACAGTAACTGTAGCGGTGTACTGGAGATGCAACACCAGGGAGACTGGAGACCCGTGGATGGTCAGTCCGACTGGAACCTGAAGTCATCCTCTGTCGTGTGTAGGCAGATGGATTGTGGCTCTGACGTTTCAACACAAAGGAGTCCTGCTTCAACGGTTCAACCTGTGTGGTGGATCACAGCTGACTGTGTTGGAACCGAGTCTTCACTGAGGGAGTGTGGAATGACACTGTCTCAGAATTCCACTGTCACATTGGAGGTGATCTGTTCAGGTAACACAAACAGTGACGTCCGTCTACTTGCCTACTTACTTAACCTACCTATCTACAGCATAGAAACAGGATGTTTTTTTTCTGAATTAATTTAAAATAACTTTTTTTGCATCGTCTAATTTCAGCAAAAGCCATACAAAAGCCTTACAATATGTTGGATCTCTAATCTTGGTTCCATCTCATTGGCTACTCTATACTGTATGTAAATATCTGCTGTACTATAATTCAATCACTCGTGTCTTGTTACAGATCTTCTGTTTAAGCCAAACATCAGTGTCTTCCCCACTCTAAACGGGGTTTCTGAGGGCCAGCAGCAGGGGCAGCAGGTGTTGGAAGGTTCCAACTTCAGCATCAGCTGCTCCATCCTGCCACAGTACCCAGACGGCTCCTTCCACCTCACCTTCACTGGAGCCAACAGCACACACAACCACACCCAGCCAGCTGTCAATCACTCTGCCAACTTCCTGTTCTTCGAAGCAGGCCCCGGCCACCAAGGGAATTACAGCTGTGCTTATCACGTCGACGTTGTTATAAAACACACCAACGTGTTTTCTCACAATGTCTCCTCTGAGAGCGACATCCTCTCTCTCACCGTCACAGGTAACCTGAATGAAATTACCTTTAAACCATTCTGGGCGGGAACCCCTTTTGGTGTTTTAAGCGTTATGTTATACTTTAGCTGTTGAAAAATAGCAGACCTACAAGCTTGTAGCGCGTCACCGAGTGCCACGCTACGAGCTTGCAGGTCTGCTATTCTTGATACATCTTGAAAATGTGGCTCAATTCTTTGAATATATATATTCTTTCAGAGTGAATTTTTTTAACTCAAATCTTTGCAACATATTTTGGGCCAAATACAGATAATTCTGGGGGTCCTTGACATGAAAAAGGTTGAGCACCACTGACATAGAACTGTTAGCATTTAGAAGCCCTTTTTTAAGAATCGGCCTCAGGTCTAAATGGGTTAAACTCACAATATGAATCTCCGTCAGGCATGATTCAATCAAACATGAAGGTTTATTTGGTGATGTTTTTTTCCCCACAGTCCCTCCTACAGTCCCTCCGACAGTCCCTCCGACACCTGAGGACAACAGCAGCAGAGTTACAATCACTGTGGTGGTGCTGCTGTTGGTGGTGCTGTTGTACCCACCCATCGCCCTCTATTGTCTCTGGAAGGTAATACATCTTTACACAACACAAGACTGGAATGTAAATGACAGTTAAACCAGAGTTCACGTGTCTTCATATACAAACAAACAATAGAGAGATAGGAGGGTTCTCAGCCAGATGATGATTCAGTGACTTAACGTTGGGTGTTTCTGTGTTTCTCCAGGCCTCCAGAAGACATAATGCAGGAGTGTGGGACACTGCGACGGTTCATTATAATGTCGGAAATGAGAACATTGATATCGAGTATTATAATGTTGTTGGTTCTGATTCTGAATCTGGCCTCGAGTATGAAGTGATAGATGAACAAGTAGTTGTTGAATCTGGCCCCATTGAAGAGGCAGAAGACTCAGATTATGAAGAGATAGATCAACAGGTAGTTGTTGAAGCTGCTGGACCCAGTGAGGAGACAGAATACCACCAGTATGAAGAGATAGATCAACAAGTAGTTGTTGAAGCTGGACCCAGTGCTGAGACTGGAGTCCAGGCCCCATAGACCCTTGAGACGCTCGGGTGGCACAGTAAAGTAGCTGTGCCCACCATTGCGGAGTCTGGGGGGTTAGAATCCACCACAATGCATCTGGCTTTGTCGAGCATCTACACGAACACATTTGGCCCATGTTCGGGGTAGAGAAGCCGGGCGGAGAGGGTGATATATGTATATATAGTCACTGCACATAATCCTACAGAGTATTCCTTCCTGTCAGCAGGGAGTGTTGGGTGAGAGGAGTCAGATGAAGGCTCTACATCCTCCCGGTAGGAGCTCCAGGTGAGCTTGTGACAATGTACAGAAATGTGTGTGGGGGGCAATACATTGGCATAATGAGGAAATTGGGGAGAAAAAGGGGCAAAAAAGGGGGGAAACGAAAAGAAAAAATGATTGACAGGAACAGACAGACGGAAGAACAAGTACTGTACTTTACCTGGTGTTTGTGGTTGTAAATAGAAATTGGGGAGAAAAAGGGGCAAAAAAAGAAAAAAAGATTGACAGGAACAGACAGACATTAGAACAAGTACTGTACTTTACCTGGTGTTTGTGGTTGTAAATAGAAAGAATTCCTCCCAGTCCACACAGACCAAAGCTAAACGAGGACAGACATAAGATGTGATTTTGAAACGGAAGCCCTGTTGCGTTGTTATTTAGCTTGTTATGGGAGCATGGTTGAATCAATTAATTTAATGTCACGGTCAGTCATCCATGCTGGCGCTGTATAATACTACAAATATTATTAGTCCCAAACGTCAGGCTCAACCGCCGCCTATGCAGGCAGTGACTCATCCAGTCAGGATGCTCTCTGTGGTTCCTCTGTAGAAGATTATGGGACCATGCCCCGAGAATTAATATCCCAAGCAGGCAACAGCAACACGTAAATAGTTGTGTAGGAGAATTAAAATAGTCAACTTGATGAAGGGCTATAGTCAGTGGTTGCTATACAATTGTTACTTTTACATATTTTATGCGATTAGGGTATTAATATGAATAATCTTGCATTGTCATTCAAGCTAATGTGTAATCCCTCCATTTTTTGCTCTGTGTTTTGTTTATATATTTTTTTACAGAACAGTGTTTGTTATGAGCAGTAAACCATAGTGTAAATAGGAGGTTATTGTTTCTTTTCATAGGCTCAACTTATGTAACTTAGATAGCATTTTATGCAGACATACAGTAGCACTCTATAGTGTATACGCATAGCTTCATTATATAGATATTCCACTGTTGCTTACGTATGATTCATGATAACATTTTTTATGTATTTGATATATTACCATGTTTTTGTTCTTTGATTATTTTTTTTAAGATTTAAAGATTTTTTTTTAAATCACAGTTAAGCAACTTTACTTTGTATTGTATCCTTTTCTTTGTGTTACTTATCTCTATTGTTGGATGAACACCTCATTGAAGTTGGTATACTGTACACATATAGTCCATTATGAAGGCATGAAACCCATTCAAAGTCCATTGATTTCAAAAGCGCATTGGAACTGAATGCACCTTCATTACTGTAAAGTCGACGGTTGTGACTTAACTATTCATACAGTTTTAAACAGTTGAATTGATGAGATAATGTAATGTTTGTTTCTTTGTGCCTTTTGAAATAAAGACAAAAGTCCTGAAAATGAAGAATGTTCTCTCCACAATGTGTTGTGTGTAGTAGAGGAAGCTCCCATTGGTTACCATGAACACAAACGCATCCAGCAGCAGCAGCAGGAGACAAGCTGCTACGGTAACTAAACTGACATTTTAACAAAAATATTTGGCCATGAAAGAGCCTCGTCAAACACATTTTCATTCAAATCAACACGAAAACAATTAATGCAGAGTGAAAACATCACAATAACGCACACGTTACACCAGAGCAAAGAACAATGAAGAATCAGAAATCATCATCTTCAGGGGGGTTCCTGCAGGCACTGAGGCCAGGGCCACTGGAAAATATATGCAAAACATGTGTTCATTCTAACGGAATGCATTTTGTTCTCAGTCCCCCTGGCCAAATGAGATATAGCCTATAGTCTTCTGGACTATAGGCAGGGCTATTTATGTACGTGTATGTAACATAGGCCTACACATAAATAGCTACTATAGGCTACTAACCTACAGTATGTTAGTAGCCCTCTTTGCCAGTCAACAGTCTGTCTCGAGAGACTACTGCTAACATGACAGCTAAAACTGATCATAAGCTAACCTAGAAGTGTGTTACATGAGCACCCCCTGGTGGACAAACTTGTAAACAGCATGACATGCAGTATAATGGCATAATGGACTGAACAACAGACAACCACTGCAGTGGAGCAGTGGTTCCCAAAGTGGGGACCGGGGACCCCCCCAGGGGTCCTTGAGGGAGTTCCAGGGGGTCCCCAGCTAAATGATAATTAGGAACCAAATGGACCCTTATGGGTCTGTAACTCTGACGGGTCCATTTGGTTCCGTTTGTACACTCAGAGTTAAATTAACATAGATTTGTTTAACACTTCAAATGGCCATAACACCGCTCAGGGCTGGATTTGAAGGCTAGCTGTCAAGCAGCCTGAAAAGAGACCAACTCTTTACATTGTAACAAGGCCCAGCATCGTGATTTTGGCCTCGAAAGTTTACATAGATACTCCACTGTTACGTTCTTAGTTTACGCATGATTCATGATAACTACTTTTTATACATGTGATGTATGCCATGCTTTTTGTTATTGCTTAATGTAAGTCGCTCTGGATTAAGAGCGTCTGCTAAATGCCTAAATTGTAAATTGTAAATTGTGAAAGTTTGTGGGAGGGACCTGTTTTACAAAAAAATTACAAAGATCCCAAATGCATGCTTCCGATTTATACCCCAAATGTTAATCATATTGGGGGGCCTCTGAACAACGAAGAGCCAAAGGCCATTTCACCACAAATGCTAGAAAAGGAATTGTTTGTTGCAGAAATTTGATTTGATAATTTGATACAAAGGGTAAACGTCATCAAGTCTTGATACTCCTTACGTTTGCTTATAACTGCCTTCAAAATGATATCTGTGGGGCCGATGTCTTACAAAAAAAAAGCCATAAACCATGTTGTCATACTCAAATTGAACTTTATAGGACAATATACAGTGCAAATGGGCTTAAATTGATGCCAATATAAGTGCACCTCCAAAAGCACTTTCACTTCACATGTAATAGGGGGCACCACAAACATGAAAAATGAGTCTATAAAAAGAGGGGTCAACCAATATTGTGGATTTTATTACACCACCTAGCTCTGGTCCATAGCCCTAATGCCCTTTGCTGCCGTTGCATTAAGGCTCTGCCACTCTTTGCTTCTAGCCCTCGCATGAAATGCAGACCAGCCTCTCCTCTGTAGCGGAAATATTAAAAACCATACTCACCAATACAAAGGCGGCTTGTGTAATTAGAAAGCCTACTTTCCTTAGTGGATGCACTTTGAGGCTGAGTGGTCATTGTTTATAGATGAATCACCGCCTGAAGGTGATTTATTTATTTATCTGGCATTTATCTAGCTGGCAATGATTCTTGAAATCACTTTAGCAAGTAAAGTAAAATATAACGTTGACCATTTTGGGGAACACAACGTATGTGTTGATATTGTGGTAACTTAAAAAGAACATAATCACACTCCACTAGTTCTCATTTTTTATATGATTATTATGGATTTTTTCCTCTTGCTAGAGTTGTAAATGAACACTGAAAGATGGCAAAGTGCCATGCCAAAACAAAGTTTGTATTACAAATACGTATTGGCCCAAAGTATTGTACTAACAATTCACATTGTGGTTGTAATATTTGTTAGATTGACTGATTGATTGCTTGATTGAATACTTTATTAACAGTTTGCAGAAAAAAAGCACAGGAAAGTATACAGTTCAAGACAAAATCTGCTAAGAGGATCTATAACTCAAGATATCCATGGCTTGTTTCCATTGAGGTCCTTCATATTAAATTCCTAGATTTTACATTACCATTTAGAGTAAATTCACTCATAGAAACAGCGACTCAAGACAAAAGAAAATTCTACATCATTTTTTGGACGAAATTTAAATACATCATTTGGTCATTGATATATTGTAATAATAAATAATGAATAATAATACAATTTAGCAAAATAACTTGATTTAGCACATTGTCTACAAAATTTGTATTATTGCTCTTTAACATCAAATACAAAGTTACATCACATGCTGTCAGAATTAGGTATTCATATACAACTCAACCTAATAAACCAAATGCAGCCCTAGTATAAAGTATCACACAAATAAAACATATTTACCGGTAAACCAAAACCACCCCAGTATACCACATAGCTAATACTTGTCTAGTATATTAATCTCATAAATGAAGAAAGTATAAATAAGTTGGTATTAAAAACGTTTTCTTTGCACTCTGCATTTATCCTGTCAGGTTTTATGATAATTACATTGCAAGTCGCTCTGCTTAAGACTATCTGCAATAGTCTTACCCTTATTGTCTTATTTGCCCAAAAAGTCAATTTTGACTGAGTTTGTTAACTTGGAATCCACATCAGTGGCAGTAGCTGTTATTTCTGTGAAGCCAAATTTGACTTGAAATTTGAATTCACGATCCAGCCCACGTTTAGTATTTGGCATCTCAACGTCAAAATGAGTTAAGGTTTTCTATTCCCCACTCATCTACATAATGCGGATTTATCCTTTCTGTGCGGTAAAACGTGATACGCACTGATGTCGTGTCTCTACGCAGTGGTCTTAAGATGTGGTCTCTGGTTTCCTCCAAAACCACATATTAATTTATTGTCACCAGTGTTTTGAAAAGTCTTATCTGAGACAGCAATGCCAGTAAAAGGACTTTTTAGTGATACCACTACCTTTGGGCATGTTGGGTTTCTTCCCAACATGACAGCTCCCTTCAAAACTGCC
>NC_136800.1:1769444-1966321 GCF_951216825.1 Electrona antarctica | reverse complement strand
AGCCTGGCTAATAAGCCAGACTAATATCACACAACACTGTCGCGGTATATTAGTCTGGGCTGGCTCCACTTGGATTTCATTTCCCAGGGGGCGGGTTCAAACATTTTCTCTTTGACGCAATTGGTCAGAGCTACTGTCAGTCAAAGGTCTCAAGCATTGAACGTCACTGTACCAAAGCCCGCCCATATTGCATACCGTGTCCCGATTGGCCCGACCTGTTCTCGGTTGTAGGAAAGAGGCGTGCTACTGAGCCTCGCCAGACCCTAATCCGCTGGCAGGCAAAAATTTGCCAACGGCTGATTCGGTCTGGTTTATTAACCAGGCTACCTCCGATGTCCATGGCTGTCAGGTTCTCTGCCTGCAGGATACCTACTACCAGCTGGAGTGTGTGTGTGTGTGTGTGTGAGAGAGAGAGAGAGAGAGAGAGAGAGAGAGAGAGAGAGAGAGAGAGAGAGAGTTTTTGATTGATTGATTGAAATATTTATTAACAGCAGAATTACAGTACATTTCAAGCACAACTCAATACAAAGACTGTTAAAGGTATATTCAGTGATTTTTGAGAGAAATATCACTTACTTTTTCTTTTTTTCTGGATAATCCTCCCTACTATAGAGTGTGCTGACCATATAAGGAGTTCCTCCCTGTCCCCAGTGAGCCCTTCGGGTCAAAAAACCCTAGTTTAAGTTTTGGTGGCGGGTGGCAAAGCCTTCATCCAATCAGGATGAGAGGGGCCTTCCTCCAATCATGATCGACTGGGGGCGGGCCTTGGTGCACATGCTGTTGGCCTGTTGCACTTCTCCCCACTGTAGAGCGTGCATGTGCACATTTTGTTACCGGGGCGGACTGGGTGGTTTTCCAAATCACCCAAATCCCTGAATGCACCTTTAACTGTGAGTGGACGACCCAATTAAGCATTACACTTGTTTACAAGAGGGTCCACCTTGTTCAATTCATCAAAACATTTAGAGACGTACAAATATACACTTCTATATAGCCAGAGAACAGAACAGGAATTCATCATAAAGGAAGTAAAAAGGGAAAAGAAACATATACAGTGAGGGGAAAAAGGGGGGTGGGGGGATGGGGGGGATTCCGAATTTATGGGGGCCAGTTTCGAATTGCAGCCGTCCGTAGGTGCACTTTGAGAGTGGTTTTGAAGGAGTCAAGGGATTCACATGTCTTAATGACTGTTGGTAGGACGTTCCCAAAATGTGGGTCGTCCACTCACAGTTAACAGTCTTTGTATTGAGTTGTGCTTGAAATGTACTGTAATTCTGCAAACTGTTAATAAATATTTCAATCAATCAATCAAAAACTCTCTTTCTCTGTCACACACACTCCAGCTGGTAGTAGGTATCCTGCAGGCAGACTGCAGAGAACCTGACAGCCATGGACATCGGAGGCACCTCTGACCCCTACGTCAAAGTATACCTGATGCCGGAGAAGAAGAAGAAGTTTGAGACCAAGATCCAGCGCAAGAACCTCAGCCCTGTCTGGAAGGAGAGCTTCACCTTTAAGGTCTGTTCAGCTCAGTGTTGCCAGATGCATGATAATTAGTGTATTTGTACGATATTTTTTACCCTCTGTACGATGTATGATCAATAATTACAAACATTGTAATGCCCAATTTTTGTGAATTTTCAAAATTCCCTGCTTGCTGATTCGGGATGTGGTTTGGTTCGGAAAGTGTCCAGTGTGTCCAGTTGCCTGCTTCCACACATCTGATGCGTCTTTTGTCACATTCTTGTCTCAAACAAGGTATTTTCTTACACTAAATACGCTATTCTTTGTGAGATTTATCTTTTTTTTGGTTGTGTATGGTAGTTTTCATTCAAATACGATCATTTTAAGCCTCCGGTACAATCATTTAACATTTCCTATCTGGCAACACTGGTACAGTTGTATATAAGTTACTTATGACTCATTGACGCTTATACTCATTGGCACACACACACACACACACACACACACACACACACACACACACACACACACACACACACACACACACACACACACACACACACACACACACACACACACACACACACACACACACACACAGTCACACAATCTGCATGCATATTCATAGCCTCATTTAAATTCTTCCGCTCTTTCTTTCTGTCCTCCTTCATCCCTCTGCCCCTGGTCTCTCTCTCTCTCTCTCTCTCTCTCTCTCTCTCTCTCTCTCTCTCTCTCTCTCTCTCTCTCTCTCTCTCTCTCTCTTTCTGTCTCCAGATTGTTAAGGTGGTGTTGCAGCACAACGGGAAGCGTCTTAAGAAAAAGAAGACAACGGTCAAGCCGAACACTCTGAACCCGTATACATCAACGAGAGCTTCAGCTTCGAGATCCCCTTCTCCCAGATACAGGTAAGCATGCCAGCCGGCCACGGTTCTATTCTATGACCCCTATACCGTTCCTTCCAAACGTAATACCCCCGTAGTATGACTCTCGCACGATAGAGCATTCATTTACCCATTCAAACCGGGAAAGCATCTGTGCCAAAGATTGATATATATATATTTGGCCGCAGACCAGAATCTGAAAATGTTTGTGCCAGGGTGGTAAAAAATAAATAAAACACTTTAAAGAATTTTCAAAAGGGACCTTTCTTTGTGGAGTTTGCATATTCTCCCCGGCTAGGGTAGGTACCCTCACAAAAAAACATGCAGTGTCCTATAGTCGGGCCCTGCAATAGTCTATACTGCCTCCCCCTGGCCAGCTGGGGAGCCTGATGGAGGGGAAAGGAACTGGTGATCCTTCCACACGGGGAAACTCCCCACTGTCAGCCAGGTGAGGTGATAAGAAGCGACTTGGGACTCCTCATGCATTGAAGGAAGCATGGGGTCAGTCTGTTGCTCTCCCCAGTTTGACAGAGGGAGTTTTGCACCCAGGATTACATTAGACAATTGACGCTGTGTGATAAAAAATGTTCAAAAATAGCAGATGTACAAGCTCGCAGAGTGGCACAAAGATGTGAGCTTGTCCATGGCACAAATCATTTTCAGATTCTGGTCCGCGGCCAAATATACAGTATATCAAGTTGGGGATCCATGGCACTCAAATCTTTGAGAACCACAATACCTCAGGTCTTAATACCCACTTCAGCCAGAGCAACACTGCCACACTATACGGGGGTATTGCCCTGTAGTGTGGCAGTGTTGCTCGGGGTGAAGTGGGTAATGTATGTTTTGTAATAATAATCCAAATCTACAAAGTTTTCAAATGTATGTAGTGGAGTAAAATTAAAATACTTCCAAGATATAGTGGACTAGAAGTTAAAAAAAAGAAAAAGTAAAAAAAAAAAAGCATTGGAAATTGGCAATACTCAAGTCAAGTAAAAATACCTCAAAATTGTACTTAAGTACCCGTACTGCTTAAACAGATCAGTTCTTCCTGGCAAAGGACACCGTTGCGCGATTTCCATATTTAATCGCAAGTCGCAGTGATTATCTCTCTCTCTCTCTATCTCTCTCTCCCCATGCAGAAGGTGCAGGTGCTGATCACCGTGTACGACTACGACAAGCTGGGCAGCAACGAACGACACCATCGGCAAGTGCTGGATCGGCTACGGCCCCTCCGGTGGCCCAGTGGCACGTGCTGCAGCAGCAGGAGGAGGAGGAGGAGGAGGTGAACGAGGCCCTGAAGGCTCCTATCCGCTAAACTACACTGTTTCCCACAAACACTGGGTCGGTCGGGACCCATTTGTGGGTTCGCCGCCCGGGACACATTTTTATTTTAATGGAGCCCTTCATTTTTACTTGAGACATTGGCAGAGGGAGAGGGACTGAATGATGGTGTAGTCGTCTAATGATCAGACTCTCATCACAGATATTTCATGTTCAAATCCCAGTCCTCTTACAGTTCATTGCTTTTCAACTTTACCTAACTGAAGGCTAAAATACAAAAGACCACTTCAACAGTACTCAGAGATGGTGTACTGGAACTGGTGTGATGATCAGGCTCTCAACACAGAGGTTCCATGTTCAAATCCTGACTGCTGATTAAACTAAACAGACTGTCAGTTTGACAATACTATTCTTGTACCATTTTCCTCCTGTCTAATAAAATAAGACTCTTCTATCTACAGTTGAGTCCGGTCTAGAGCCCCGCCTACTGTATCCTGTAATTTAAACGCAGGAATACAGAAGGCTATTTCCATATCCGCTCTAGAGAGGATATGCAAACTGAAAGCAAATTGGATCTATGTTAATTTACGTTCCGTGACCATTTTCTTAATCAACATGGCCAACCCAGCATTCTGACAAAACGTGCATGTCATACATGTGTTTAGTAGTGAACTTTTGCATTCTATCATTGCCTGTTTGATTTCTTGTCCGCACAAAAGCAAAGGCGTAGATAGCAGCTTCGGTGACCCTGTAACAGATGACCTTGATGTCACCGTTGACCATGTGATTGGCTGGCTGAGCGAGCTCGCAGAGCCACAGACTATATACACACGGGCCGAGCAAGGTATCGCATCCGGAGTGATGTAAGACCATTGAGTTAGTTTCAATGGAAATAAACTACGGGAATTTGAGCTTACTTTGGCTGTTAACCGAGAGGATGGTGGTTCGAGACCACTCAGGGACGGCTACTGCACTAGTGAAATGTTCAGGTTTCATGTCTGTAAAATACTCACTTCAATGTATCCGTCAGCGTACCCAGACACACTGCTCACGCCTTGAACCTGTGACATTCTGCTCACCACTGTGATAGGACACTGTCTACATGATCAGAATGTCATGGGTTCAAATCTTCCTGGATCTTTAACTTGTGAAATGGGATATTCTGCATTACTTTTTGTACTTTGTTGATGCCATACTTTCCTGTACTACATTGCCATGTTGATACTTTTATTTCATAAAACACATTGAATACTTCTGTCTTCTTATTTCTTAAGGCCTATTCATATACTCCTGTTTTAGCTCATAGTGTGCTTCGCTATGAGCATGTAGATCTATTTTTGAGAATTGTGAAAATGTGTGCAAGTCCTGAATATATTAATGTAGCCTGGGTTCCATGTCACTCTGCTCATTTTGAAATGCTTTGTAGTTTCTGAGTTATTTAACTTAAACGCCCAATACATTCTCAATGGCAATAGCACAAACTTTGGCATGCTACATACTTACACCTAGAAACCCCATTCAAACCTATTTAGGTTCATCTTACGGTGGACATGGCCTGAAAAGGAATCTTTGAAATGTTTCATAGTTTTAGAAATATAGTGCTTTCAAATTTGAGACATTTATAATGGGGCTCAATGGCAGCTCTATGGCATGTCAAAAAGTCACTTTCACCTATAAACTCCATTCACACTTTTTATAATTCAGCTTACTGTGGGCACACATGCTGGAACTTTTTACTTTGAAATGTTTTGTAGTTTCTGAGTTATTTAACTTAAACGCCCAATGTATTCTCAATGGCAATAGCACAAACTTTGGCATGCTACTAGTCCTACATATTTACACCTAGAAACCCCATTCAAACCTATTTAGGTTCATCTTACGGTGGACATGTTTGCCTGAAAAGGAATCTTTGGAATGTTTCATAGTTTTAGAAATATAGTGCTTTCAAATTTGAGACATTTATAATGGGGCTCAATGGCAGCTCTATGGCACGTCAAAAAGTCACTTTCACCTAGAAACTCAATTCACACTTTTTATAATTCAGCTTACTGTGGGCACACATGCTGGAACTTTTTACTTTGAAATGTTTTGTAGTTTCTGAGTTATTTAACTTAAACGCCCAATGCATTCTCAATGGCAATAGCACAAACTTTGGCATGCTACTAGTCCTACATACTTATTACTTACACCTATAGAAACCACATTCAAACCTATTTAAGTTCATCTTACGGTGGACATGTTTGCCTGAAAAGGAATCTTTGAAATGTTTCATAGTTTTAGAAATATAGTGCTTTCAAATTTGAGACATTTATAATGGGGCTCAATGGCAGCTCTATGGCATGTCAAAAAGTCACTTTCACCTAGAAATTCCATTCACACTTTTTATAATTCAGCTTACTGTGGGCACACATGCTGGAACTTTTTACTTTGAAATGTTTTGTAGTTTCTGAGTTATTTAACTTAAACGCCCAATGCATTCTCAATGGCAATAGCACAAACTTTGGCATGCTACTAGTCCTACATACTTACACCTAGAAACCCCATTCAAACCTATTTAAGTTCATCTTACGGTGGACATGTTTGCCTGAAAAGGAATCTTTGAAATGTTTCATAGTTTTAGAAATATAGTGCTTTCAAATTTGAGACATTTATAATGGGGCTCAATGGCAGCTCTATGGCACGTCAAAAAGTCACTTTCACCTAGAAATTCCATTCACACTTTTTATAATTCAGCTTACTGTGGGCACACATGCTGGAACTTTTTACTTGGGCGTTTAATTTAAATAACTCAGAAACTACAAAACATAGTTTCTGAGTTATTTAAATTAAACGCCCAATGCATTCTCAATGGCAATAGCACAAACTTTGGCATGCTACTAGTCCTACATACTTACACCTAGAAACCACATTCAAACCTATTTAAGTTCATCTTACGGTGGACATGTTTGCCTGAAAAGGAATCTTTGAAATGTTTCATAGTTTTAGAAATATAGTGCTTTCAAATTTGAGACATTTATAATGGGGCTCAATGGCAGCTCTATGGCACGTCAAAAAGTCACTTTCACCTAGAAACTCAATTCACACTTTTTATAATTCAGCTTACTGTGGGCACACATGCTGGAACTTTTTACTTTGAAATGTTTTGTAGTTTCTGAGTTATTTAACTTAAACGCCCAATGCATTCTCAATGGCAATAGCACAAACTTTGGCATGCTACTAGTCCTACATACTTATTACTTACACCTATAGAAACCACATTCAAACCTATTTAAGTTCATCTTACGGTGGACATGTTTGCCTGAAAAGGAATCTTTGAAATGTTTCATAGTTTTAGAAATATAGTGCTTTCAAATTTGAGACATTTATAATGGGGCTCAATGGCAGCTCTATGGCATGTCAAAAAGTCACTTTCACCTAGAAATTCCATTCACACTTTTTATAATTCAGCTTACTGTGGGCACACATGCTGGAACTTTTTACTTTGAAATGTTTTGTAGTTTCTGAGTTATTTAACTTAAACGCCCAATGCATTCTCAATGGCAATAGCACAAACTTTGGCATGCTACTAGTCCTACATACTTACACCTAGAAACCCCATTCAAACCTATTTAAGTTCATCTTACGGTGGACATGTTTGCCTGAAAAGGAATCTTTGAAATGTTTCATAGTTTTAGAAATATAGTGCTTTCAAATTTGAGACATTTATAATGGGGCTCAATGGCAGCTCTATGGCACGTCAAAAAGTCACTTTCACCTAGAAATTCCATTCACACTTTTTATAATTCAGCTTACTGTGGGCACACATGCTGGAACTTTTTACTTTGAAATGTTTTGTAGTTTCTGAGTTATTTAACTTAAACGCCCAATGCATTCTCAATGGCAATAGCACAAACTTTGGCATGCTACTAGTCCTACATACTTACACCTAGAAACCCCATTCAAACCTATTTAAGTTCATCTTACGGTGGACATGTTTGCCTGAAAAGGAATCTTTGAAATGTTTCATAGTTTTAGAAATATAGTGCTTTCAAATTTGAGAAAGTTATAATGGGGCTCAATGGCAGCTCTATGGCACGTCAAAAAGTCACTTTCACCTATAAACTCCATTCACACTTTTTATAATTCAGCTTACTGTGGAACCTTTTACTTTGAAATGTTTTGTAGCTTCTGAGTTATTTTCGTCTTTTTTTTCCAAACAGGCTTTCATCTGCTTGTAAGGAGTTTGGTCTTACCATCAGTATAAAGAAGACCAATGTCATGGGACAAGATGTTGAAACTCCACTCTCCATTGACATCGATAATCAGACTCTGGAATGTGTTAACACCTTCACGTACCTCGGATCTGCAATCTCCAGCGACCTTTCACTTGACACAGAACTAAATACCCGTCTTGCAAGAGCCGCCACAGTGATGGCCAGGCTGTCACAAAGAGTATGGTCAAACAACCACCTATCTACGCGCACAAAACTCCAGGTCTACCAAGCCTGCGTCGTCAGCACACTGATGTATGGCAGCGAGGCCTGGACCACATACACCAGACATGAGAAACGGCTTAACAGCTTCCACCTGCGTTGTCTACATCGCATCCTGGGAATCTCTTGGCAGGACAAAGTTCCCAACACAGAAGTCCTGGAACGTGCTCACTCCACCAGCATGTTCACCATGCTGAGCCAGCGCCGCCTCAGGTGGCTTGGCCATGTCCACAGGATGGACCCCAGCCGGCTCCCCAGGGCCGTCCTGTATGGAGAGCTGTCAACAGGCTCCAGACCTCTTGGTCGCCCACGCCTGCGCTTCAAGGACGTTTGCAAACGTGATATGAAGCAGGCAGGCATTGACCACAACAACTGGGAGGAAGCTGCAAAAGACCGTGGCGTTTGGAGGCAGACTGTCGCTGCAGGAACCCGCCGTGCTGAGGAGAGACACATCTCCTTGTTGCAGGCGAAGAGACAGAAGAGGAAACTGCGTGAAGCAGCCCCCACTCCTGTTCCAGTCCCCTCTCGTTTTGTCTGCGCAAACTGCGCTAAAGACTGTCACTCCGGAGCAGGGCTGTCCAGCCACAGCCGCCGCTGCAAAAAAACATGACCACTCAGGCGCAATCCATCGTCAACACTGACGGACGGATGCCTATGATAGTATTCCATCTGAGACCATGCGCTATAAATTATGAAAAACAAGGATTTTAAAAAAAGACGAAAATGACTCCGAGACCATGGGCTATATATAGTCCATGGTCTCGGAGTGATTTTCATATTTTTTTCAAATCCTCAAAAATGATGAAAAACGGCATGCTATAGTATGCTGTCTGAGACCATGGGCTATATTATAGGGGGTGCATACTTAGTTTAGACTAGTAGTCATTGGTTAGACATGGGCTGGGCGTTTGTTAAATAACTAAAAAACTACAAAACATTTCAAAGTAAAAAGTTCCAGCATGTGTCCACAGTAAGCTGAATTATTAAGTGTGAATAGAGTTTCTAGGTGAAAGTGACATGCCATTCTGCCATTGACCCCCATTATACATTTCTCAAATTTGAAAGCACTATACAAATACAAACATTTTTCGGCCACCTTAGGCGGTACCAAAATCTGGCTCGGACCCTGGACTAGGTGTGTACCCTGATCTAGAAAACATTGAGAATCATACTGTTGCATATTTTATTTTACAATCAGTCCAAACGGTAATGCTGAGGCTAAATTAAGGCACAGAACAAACATGTGGGAAAATAACCAATCTATATTGTACATTTACTGTACATTGTTAGGCTACTTTCTATATTTACACATTTTCAAAGATGTTATTTTCTCCAATAACTTAAGTACATCATGTATGTACAGTTTTAATATAACTGCACTGAAACAAACAAAAACATCTACACAACATACTATAATTTCCACTTTCAAATTTTGTATAATATATAAAATTGTTTTTGAGAACAATTAAACCGCCTCTTATTCCAAACAGTATATTTGGAGGACACCAAAGAACATTATCTTTGTCTTTTCAACTTAAAAGTGTTGATATTTAGTGGCCTGCCTAACGTGACAGGCTACAAGCTCGTAGATCGGCTATTCTCGGTGCACAAGAACGCAAATACATCGCATGGATGCAACTGGGACGTATCCTCAGTGATGTATCCCAAGGTCATCAGGGTTTCGGGTCTCGCGAACATCATACCCCTCACTCGGGTGACCCAGCCGGGGTGATCAAGTCCCGACTTACGTCCCAGTAGCTACCCTTGATCAGACCCACTAGGGAAAGACCAGGGCCACACAATCCGTTGGAACCACTCCGGAACTACTATGTCGGGACTGAGAGGTACAATTCTGGCATGTGGAGGGACTAGGCTCTGTGGGTTGCCTCCTGTCCGGGCCCCTCCTATGTCTCACCAGGTCCACTCCTGCTCACCTGCTCACCAGGAGTACAGCGAGGACCTGTGCGTTGCACCAGACTCCCAGCACCAGCAACCAAGTAAAACAGGGGTTACAGTGTCACTCGTCTGTCTACCCGAACCTAGTACCTACTAAGCATACTGATGCTATACCACAGAATCTGCATTATGTGATATTTATTTATATTCTGATAGTAATCATTGTTATAGGTTATATAGAGTGTTTTTCCAGTAACAGGAGTCTCCATGTTTCTCCAGCCCTTTAGAAAACAGAAAATGCATTTTCAGGTGGGGCCCGGGGATACCAATTTCATCCAATCAGGAGGCAGATAGAGCTCACACGGGATAAAGAATAAACAAGTGAAATTGGAAGTGATGATAAAATTGGAACACGATACAAATGAAGCTGATAAATTTATTAAAGAGCGGGCTCTTTAATAAAGGGACGGACCTCTGTTACTGAACAAATACTATAGCAACAATTACTATCAGAATATAGTGCCATAACAAAACAGTTTCAACCAAAACATTTGGTTTCCTACAAGAGTAGTTTTTTTGGGGAAAATCAAGGGTTCCAATAACTGTTACTGGATATACGTGTGCATACTGAATGTCTTGGTCAAAGTGTCTTATGCCTGATTAGAGAGGCACCACTCTCCTGATGCTCTGCCTACATATGGGACAGTTGGGCTGGCTGTGGCAGGCAGGGCCTCATGCCTGATAGAGAGGCACCGCCACACCACTCGCCTGATGCTCTGCCTACACATGGGACAGTTGGGCCGTGGCAGGGCCTGGTAGCAGCTGAAGCAGCAGCACACATGTCCACAGCCGCGCCGTCCTGCTGCGAGGCACCCGTCCCCGCCGTCTCCAGTCCCTCCAACTCCCTCCTCGGTTGCTCGCGGTCCCACCTCCTCTTCAGGGTGCCGTAGTAGCGCCGGCCCACTCACAGCGGCACGGCCGCCCCGGCCAGGCGAACGCGGAGGCCAGCACCTGCCACACCACAGCCTGGCTCTCCTGCTCCGCTCGCAGCGTCTCGAAGTCCGTCGTGGTCAGGAAGTAGTCCGAGCCGTTGCTTCAGGACCCGGTCCGTGTCCAGGATCAGCTCACCCACGCCTGTGAGCGCAGCGCCCACCTGCCCAAAAAGATTATCCTGTGGTGTATCGATAAGGTGTGGTGCTATCAGATTGAAAAAGATCGGCTAGTGTAAGGCAGCCTTTAACAGTGCCGCAGTTGTGAAACACAGGAAAGATAAGTAGTGTGTGTGTTTTACCTGGGGTCCCTGCTCAGTGTGCATGTTGTATCATAAAACATCATAAAAGCCGTTTTAAACAGCACTACACAACTCCAAATGAAATATAGCAGCTGCTAGATGAAAAAAAAAAGAATCAGAACAGCAGACCAGTATCTATGACAAGCCTTTAAGCACACTTAGGTAATTGACAAAAATGTCTTCTCTAAAGAAATGAAAGTGATGACACTAAAATATGTCACTCAAATAATAGTGATTAATGATCTAATTGTGTGTTTGGCATTGAACATTGGAACATATGAATCAAAAAGGAATGTCTGTTTGCCTTTTAGGCATGACAACTTAAATATACAATGAAATTATTGACATTTAATCATTTTTGAGTGGCGCTAGGCCCTCCTATAAACAGCTATAGTGTACATTCTGTCTGAACACAAACATTAAATGCCATTGACAATGAATAGAGAATGTATGTCATGTGTCTGAGCAAATCGGCTGTGTATGTATGTCGGTGGCCACCCTTGGCCAATAAGGGACCACCATTCTTGATGATGATGTAGGATGATTAGAGCGCCCCTCACTTCACACGGGTGTGATTTTATGATCTACATATCAGCCTCTGTCTCAATTCATCACTGTTGTGCCCAGGTCTTAACCAGAGGTCCATATTGATAGTTGCTGAGTAAGCAGGCCACAGTCCACAAAGAGTTAATGCTTCCCATCAAGGCGACAGGGATGTCAGACTGGAAGAGCTTGCACAGTTTAATTCTTCCAATTATTCTCTCAACATGGACTCGAAGGTGTGCAATCTCCTGGGTTTTATTAACATCTGCTGCTGGCATCTGGCTTTGTTTTGAGAGGAAGGGCGGGCGATACAGTTGACCTGGGATACAGTCAACAAACAAAACCTTGTCTGCCATCACAGCCATATCGTCTGTCAGCAGGTCTTGGAGGCCTGACTGCTTAAACAGCTCTTTGTGACTGATGGAGCCAGCATACAGGTCTGAGATGAAGGTGACTGCACCGTGAGGCGCCATACCGATCAGGCCCTTCAGGGTGGAATGAGACTTGTAGGATGAGAACATCTCACTCTGAAGAGACACACTGTCTGGCTGTTGGCATCTTAGCTCTGTGCAGTCGACAATCACCTACAAAATGAAGTAACATCAGGAATTATTTTTCAAACATCAAAGTGATGCAGAGAAAACAGTTCTCAGGTTTTAACAATGTCTGGAGAGATACATTGATCCGCCCATGCTCACACAACATTAAGACTACACTGCCCTCTACTGACCACCCTATGCGCGCTGTGGACCCCCTTTCCATCTAGACCAGAGGTGGGCAACTTTGACGATGGAGAGGGCCACTATATTTCCACACTCACTCCAGAGGGCCACATTGCATACTTCCAATTGGCAAAAATAGCCAATCTACAAGCTCAAAATGTGTTGCACTGCGACGCATTTTGAGCTTGTAGATCAGCTATTTTTTCTATATTTGAATTTAAATCCTGAATATTTTTTGGCTATTTTTTAATTGGAATCCTGAAAAGTAACCTTTTTATATAATTTCAGTTACCGTAGTTATGTTGACTTTATGAACAAAATACAAATGCATTGGAGATAAAACAGACTAACATTTTAATACTACTCATTAAGCTACTAATCTATAGACTGAAGTAATTAAAGCGGGTCATGTTTGCATGTTTGGAATTGTATTGTAACAGCTGAAATAAATAATATATGGGCCGCATTAAATGAATGTGGGGGCCGCATGTGGCCCCCGGGCCGCCAGTTGCCCATCCCTGATCTAGACTAATGCCAGTGATCGTGTTTACCTGTGTATCAGCGTATTTGCTCTGCCTGAACTCCCTCGGCAACACAGCCTGAACCTCCTCTTGGGACATCCAGAGTTTCAGTGAGCCCAGCAGAAAGTACAGGTAATATGTCCACGTTGTTATGATCCGGCTGACCGTTGATGGGTGGATCCCGAAACGATCTGCCAGGTCAACTTCTGTGGACCCCAACGCCAGGTACATGAGGAAGAGGAAGAATTCATCCAGCGGAAGAAGAGCATGTCTCTGACAGAGAATGTGCAAAACATAGACAATTATGTCTAGCAATGTTGTTACAGAATAGGAAAAAAATGACATGCATTTGCCACATTGTATAATCCAGGGCAGTGGCATGACTTATGCATACTATACATATTCCTGCCATTGTACACCCCCAGTACTTTAACTTCACATGGTCTTGATTACACCATTACGGGTATGTGGTATAGCAGAGTTTGGCAACCTTTTTCACATGAAGTGACATGTTTTTATTTTCTTGATAGTCAGTGTGCCATTCACATCTTAAGTTTAATTATGACAACACATCAATTAATATTTCCAACATATTTTGATTGTCGATATATTATTTTCTTTCACATCAGGATGCAAGGATCAGTAGATTCAGTCAAATAACCCACCTATCTCTCAGACTCCCTCCCCAGTCAGAGTTCTGAGTTTGAATTAATGTAGAATTATGTGCAGAATATAATTTGCATACATATGTGAGACTACTACATTTAATTATTTTATTTTTTAAATATCCTCTCTCCCTCTCACACACTTATGCCAGTGTGCCAGTGTTCCCCTCCCCTGTGCCAATGTTGGCCCCAGTGCTAGGTTGCCTACCCCTCTGGTATAGCGATTCTACAGTAACGGTTAGCACAGTACAAAATATTAAAACAGCCCGAGTAAACTTACTGAGTAAGTACATGGAATAAATATTTCCTCATTCCTCTGCTGGGCTCTCCGTGCCCGGGTGACTCGGATCATGTTGCCTGTGGATGGTTCAATCAGGTGCCAAAACGCCACCAGGTGCTCATAGGTAGCAAATCTTGGAGACAAATTAGGACCATGAGCAAGGTTACACTTTCATGTAATGACATTTACATAAATAAATAATGCATATGAAATTGGTATGCTTTATGCAAGTTATTCTCACCTTGTGAAGTTTCTAATCTGTGAGTCTGAGCCTTCAAATCGATGTAGCCCAAACCTACATTTCAGTGACAACTTCAAGTCCTCCACCTGCTTCTTCAGTCGAGTGATTTCATCCTCCATCTCATCCCTCTCACTCCATGTCAGGCCAACATCGGCAGGTTCAGGGGCTGTGCAGTAGTCGTGGTCACAACAAGGCACTTCCATCGCAGTTTCAGCATCACCATCCACGTCTCTGACTCTGACAGTCTGATCTGGGCAGTTAGTGGGTCTTTCTCTCCTCTGCCAAACACTAACGCGTTGACGGACTTCATATCCATGATTCCACTCGAACAACACAGGCAAGGCCCCCTTTCTAAGCCGATGAAGTCCAGCTGGAGTCTTCTTTATCACGTCTTCTTTCATAAAGTGCCTACTACACACATAGCACCGAGGAGTGACGGTGAAGTAGTCCCTTCTTATATTAACCAGCCATTTGGCCCTCAGTTCAGCATCTTCTGGGAAACGGTGAAAACTCAAAGTTGTAAACTTTGCTGATGAAGTGCAAAGAGGCACTGAACAATGCTCCGTAGAGCCCACCGCCCTCTGCATCAACTTCACCGTGCCTTTCTTCATGTCGAATGAAGTCACTACACTTCAAAGACACTGTCTGATCAACACAACGACAACACGTGAAAACGAACGATAAAAACGAACGGCAAGTAAATTAAGAATATAAACACAACAAAAACGAACAATTTCAAGTAGTTTTAAGTATCGGAATAAAGCGTGGGTTTGTTACGACCGCAGCATTCCTCCACTCCACCATCTGTTTACATACTAGACGCGGAAGTAAAGCGGAAGTGACCGCATGTGAAGAGGAATGCTCGACTCCGCCCCTTTCTAGACATTGAGCAACAGTGCTGCCTAGCAACGGTTTGCGCGAAAGCGCTGACGTCACCCGAATCAACAAACGGGTTGCCATGGCGACATCTCCACGTCTGTCTGTGTCCCTGTAATGCCCATATATGGAGATCTATGATGACATTGCTAGGCAACGGTTTGTGTACTGCTGATGTCAGACAGGTGTGCTGAGTCAGCGTGATGTCAGACAAACCTGCCTGTATAAAAGGGGAAGACATTTTATTATTAATCACTCTGAGAGATACAGCAAGCAAGATACTTATACATACAAAGCCAAAGCGAGAGACATCATTTTACACTAAGCCATGTCTCCCCGGTATGCCTTGAGCATTCTCTATGCCTTGTGCGTTCTTTGTGGATTTCTTCTCCCGTCCTGTAGCGCGTTCACCAGTCATGACAGCATTCCACGAAAGACTCTGGCCTACCACCACGGGCTGAAGACGTTCAGAGAGGATGGCGTTTGGAACTACACCACTATGCTCCTGAGAGAGGATTTGGGTCTGCTGCTTCTTGGGGCCAGAGATGCCATCTATGCCCTGGATATCGACAACATCACTGACAAGAAGGCTGCAGAATATTGGCCAGTTAACGAAGATGAACGTGTCACCCGTCACAATAGCTGATAATGACATACTGAAACCGTGAGTATGTGGAAAATGTCCATACTGGGCCCATTGTATGGTCCTAATATCATTATCAACGGATACAATACATGATAACAACATACTGACTCGGCTGGTGACATTGTTCAAACAACAGTATGGGCATTCTATAATGAAAATACCCTTATCACCCGTCACAATAGCTGATAATGACATACTGAAACCGTGAGTATGTGGAAAATGTCCATACTGGGCGCATTGTATGGTCCTAATATCATTATCAACGGATACAATACATGATAACAACATACTGACTCGGCTGGTGACATTGTTCAAACAACAGTATGGGCATTCTATAATGGAAATACCCTTATCACCGGTCACAATAGCTGATAATGACATACTGAAACCGTGAGTATGTGGAAAATGTCCATACTGGGCCCATTGTATGGTCCTAATATCATTATCAACGGATACAATACATGATAACAACATACTGACTCGGCTGGTGACATTGTTCAAACAACAGTATGGGCATTCTATAATGAAAATACCCTTATCACCCGTCACAATAGCTGATAATGACATACTGAAACCGTGAGTATGTGGAAAACGTCCATACTGGGCCCATTGTATGGTCCTAATATCATTATCAACGGATACAATACATGATAACAACATACTGACTCGGCTGGTGACATTGTTCAAACAACAGTATGGGCATTCTATAATGAAAATACCCTTATCACCGGTCACAATAGCTGATAATGACATACTGAAACCGTGAGTATGTGGAAAATGTCCATACTGGGCCCATTGTATGGTCCTAATATCATTATCAACGGATACAATACATGATAACAACATACTGACTCGGCTGGTGACATTGTTCAAACAACAGTATGGGCATTCTATAATGGAAATACCCTTATCACCGGTCACAATAGCTGATAATGACATACTGAAACCGTGAGTATGTGGAAAATGTCCATACTGGGCCCATTGTATGGTCCTAATATCATTATCAACGGATACAATACATGATAACAACATACTGACTCGGCTGGTGACATTGTTCAAACAACAGTATGGGCATTCTATAATGAAAATACCCTTATCACCCGTCACAATAGCTGATAATGACATACTGAAACCGTGAGTATGTGGAAAACGTCCATACTGGGCCCATTGTATGGTCCTAATAACGGTTGATAACGCCTATTATATGCACTGATAACAGTCGAATGGGGTGCCTGCTTTCTATATCAGAAACAGTGTTTGAGTGAGGATGTGCATCTCCTGTTCACCGTTTTAACAAGATAGAGGCAGTAATCCTCAAACTTGCATTCTTTTACCCACACCTATTGCTCAGGAATCAGGATAGATGATGTCAACTCAAATTACTGTAACTTTTAAATGCAATGACGCAAGAATACAATGCTGAGCCACACACACACAGTATGATTACTGGAAGGTGAGTTCAACCATCACTGTGCACAAAGAGATCGAAAAAAAGAAAATGATACAGAGGGGAAGAAGGCAACAGGGGAAGATAGGTAGTTACCGGTAGACACAATGTCAAATGTCCTACATATCACAGATTTTCAATACAGTACTGTCAGACGGAAAGACAGACGTACATAATTACAGACAAGTATTTCAAATGTTATTGAATGTTTACCAGATTTTCCATAAGAAACCGCACTTTTTACACTCTCTATTCAGTAAATATGAACTGGGATCATTATCGTTATATTGTGTTTTTGCATTCTTTAATTCTTACATAATTTTGTCCCAACGACAATTAGCAAAGATCTACAAACTTAGGACATCACATCATCCTGTTATGAGCTTGTAGATCTGCCATTTTTAGAAAAAACGTCACCTACAGTATAATGACATGTCCAAACTAGGGATGCCAGGTTGTAAGTTGTAAATTGCATTGTTGTTCAATGCAGCCTACAGAAGTAATAGTAGTGTGTTTTACCAGATGGTTCCAGCACCAGGAGCTTTAGAGATGTAGTGAGCCTCGTCCATGTCTTTGGTGAAGACAGCAGCTGCCAGGCCGTCTCTCTCCACAACCTCCTCCAATGTCTTGAACTTCAGAATCTGCATCACTGGACCAAAGATCTGCAGACGGTAGAAGCCTTCAATACACATTTAGACCCGATGCCACGTCTGTGTCACCTTACAGCCTTTAACCACTTTATTTTAAACTTTAGCTGTTGAAAAATGGCAGATCTACAAGCTCATAGCGCAGCACAGTGCCGTAAAAATGTCTGTCCTGATTCCTCAGTGGATCAGACATACCTACTCCCTAAGGCTAGCGATGGTCATGTTGTCATGGACGTCTCCGAACACGGTGGGCTGGATGGCCACGCCTCCTCCACACATCACCTTCTTCTCATTGCTGATGTAGTAAACTGCTCCTCATCCACCTGCACAGATGTTGTGGTTCATATACTGACTCAATACAGTTCACCATTGTCATGCCTCAAATCATTCAGTGCATAATCAATGAGTAGTTCGACCTGACATTTAATTTAGAACAGTGATTCTCAACCTTTTAAATTTCCAGTTTGATGAGCATTCAGCCACGGATCCCCATTTTTAGACAACTTTCTACACTGACATTTTTACTAATTTAGTGTGACCGTCTTTTTTCATGAACCCATTTTGACCTGAGATCAGATTCTAAAAATGTCTTCTACATCCTGACAGTTTTCTGAAAAAGCTATGTTTCTATGTCAGTCGTTCGATTTTTCAAAAATAGCAGACCTACAAGCTCGTAGCGCACCACTCGGTGGCTTGTAGATCTGCTATTTTTCAATAGCTAAAGCATAACATAATGCTAACACCAAAAGGGGTTCCCGCCCAAAATGGGTTAACCCAATAGCACCCGAGCCCGATTCTACAAATCCCTTCAAAATCAGTAGTTCTCAAATTGATGATGTTCACAAATGGCAGATATGAGCTTGTATATCTGCTGATGTCCAATGCAATAATCTAAAATGACACTTTGACGGTTTGAATGGGTTAAGTGTGCCGCAGTTGTGAAACAGGAAGGATAGAAAAGAGATGAAACTACTTGAGAAAGGCAGTGTGTGTGTGTGTGTGTGTGGGGGGTGATTTACCTCGGGTCCCTGCTCAGGCCTCATTCACACGTACCAAACACCAATCAAGCAATGTTTGGTCGTTTTTTTGGGCCACCACAATGCTTTTCCAATGGGAGTCACATGGTTTGATCAAACATTTGTGTTTGATCGCTGATTAATGATTGCTCCCCCCTCATCAAACAAAAATGTTTGGTCAAACCATGTGACTCCCATTGAAAATGAATTGGAGCAGCAATCAAAAAGCAATCAGGCATCACACACGGACCAAACATTTGTTGTGTAGGTGTGAACTAGGCCTCAGTGTGCCTGGTCTCCCACCGCCACCACACCTCCTAGCATGATCCATGGTGGTATCTCGGATACCATTGTGGTGATTTCTGTAACACAGGTTTGTTCTGTCTACGGATTGTCCTTAGTTGATCTCTTTACCCTTTGAGCTGTCCGGCATGTACCTGCCATGACCTGCTCTCTGGGTTAAGAAATACATAAGCTCCTCCGCCAACGTCAAGGCGACAATCCATGGGAGGAGACCCAATTTAGTCATCACCAATTCCCAATTGCCCCAAGTGTTCTTGAGTCCCTGTTGCTGGCACCACCACCCCCACAGCTGGGGAGGTATAAACTACTGTGTGCATCCTCCCATACACACTTGCAAGTAGCTTCTGCAGTGCAGCAAAAGGGACTTGATCCATCGCCAGATTAAGTTCCCACCCGTAAACACGGCATCAACATGATCAACATGATGCACCCCCGTTGTTGAGGAAAAACCCTGTGCATGCAGCTGCTACAATGAACACCGCACCCCAGGTCTGTCTGAGTTACAGTCTTAGACCAGTCTTGCTTCGAGGAGGGCCTCTGTCGATGGTCACATCGGCATCGGTCTTCCTCTTCAGCGATGGCGAAGGCGCCCCGTCACTAAAGACGATACGCCTCCTTACCTTTTCTTCAGGGAAGCTACAGAACACGGACAGCTGCATCTGTCCGTCTGACCTATAGACAGTGACCCTCCACTGCCGCTGGACTGGCTTTCCGCCGAGCTCCCATGTGGCGGAGACACCAGAGATGACTCTGGCCAGCTGCTGACCGTTCACCTCCACGAGGTCATAACGGTTGCCACGGGAGTTCCAACACCTGAAGGGGGGAATTAGGGTATCAGGGTGTGGTGGAGTCACAAGGGACCCAGAAAACTACCCAGAGCAAAAGAATGTTGCTCTGGGTAGTCACTACGGCTTTTGGTGGCGTGGGAGGGCGGACTAGCACCCACGTCTTAGTACTGTGGACGTACCGCGAACAGAGACACCGCGGGACCGAAGTAATGAAAGCTGGTCTCCACTGCTTTCTACGGCGGTCATAGCGTGCTCGCACCGGCCTCCACTCGTTAGTGAGGTGGTCATAGTAGCATGCACAGGGTCTCTCCTCAACAAAGGGTGTGACATCCTTCGGAGGTCTGAGCAGCTGCTTCTCAACTACTACTAGTGAGGAAACGTCACATACCTGGCGGTACAGTTCAGGGACGGACGCTGTGATGGCGGCCAAGTCGTCATTGGTCAGGGCACGGTTCATCAGGTTGTCCACGCGGACGTCTACCTGCCTTCTGGAACGAGCCCTCAACTTACCTGCACGTCCAGAGACAGCCGGCTCGATGATCAAACTGATGCGATACTGCTCCATTCTGTGGAGAGAGAGAGAGAGGTGCTGCTCTGTGGAGAGAGGTGCTGCTCTGTGCCTATGGAGAGAGTGAGGTTCTGCTCTGTGACTGTGGAGAGAGAGAGAGAGAGAGTACTGAGAGATAACTGAGAGAGAGCTGAGGGTTGTACAAGGCGAGCTCTGATACACCTGTGAAAGAGAAATGTAAAAAACAAAAAAAACACAGATCTAACAGTATTATTGATGCTGCAAGTGGTTAGCTTAGGTCTGGTCTTTAACAGACACGGTGACTGATTTGAATGCAGCTATGTTGTTATAGTTTGATTCAAAATGTAATGGCCGAGCCACAATTTGAGTTAACTTTTAAATGTAGGCCGCCTAACAGGCAATAATTAAGACGGGAACCTGACGACGGTGGCAGGTGCAAAAAACAATTGCCCTCTGTGATAGTAGTTGTGGCCAAGCTAGGCTACAACGGCTACCGACAGCTTAAATGCTTACAAACGTATTTGAAAAACACAACTACAGACGTTATCGACGCAACTATACTGACAGGTGGCAACGGTAACAGACCGTTCCCCGGCCCTTACCCCAAGCCTAGCCTCGGAAACCCAGACGTTTTTATTTCCAGGAGTAATTCGAAAATAAAACTCACTGTTGAAGAGGAAAAGCTAACAATATTATCACTGCTGCAAGATAAACACTGGTTGGCGATGTATATCCTCTCTGTAACTGTGTGCAATGGTGGTCCGTTAGTGATGTAGCTGATGAGCAGGTAGGTTGCTGTTTAGGCAAGTGGTAAATGCGACTGGTTCTGTAAAAGTCTCAGTGCATCTGACGTGAAAATCGGTGTGAGCCCTTTTAAACTCCAGCCTCTACGCGAGCTGTGGCCCGCCCCTCGTCGTTGATTAGTCGGCTCGGCTGACGTGGCCTCTCGCTGGTCGCTGATTGGTTCGGCTGTGGGCTGTCGCTGGTCGTTGATTGGTCGGTTTAAATGTCAGTTTCAGTTAGAAGTTAAAAGTACGAACGCTCGTTTATTGCGTGTGTGCTGCGTGTGTGTGTGTAATAATAATAATACTAATAAATAAAATAAAAATGTGACTTTGGTTTGGTTGCACCACACACACATACAGTCGAGTTACATTTATGACAGATAACAGTGATAACAGTTCACTTCTTTCGAAAATGTATCGCGATACTATACGTACATACGTCTTCTCATAGAAACCGCAGCACGCATGCGCCACGCGTGCGACGCGAGGCCTCATTCCTGATTCTGATTTGTCAACTCAACGTGCGGGCCTCAGTCATTCCTGATTCTGATTGGTCAAATCAACCGATTGGCCAAACTTTTGAACGCTTCGGCGGTAAATACCGTCGACGCGAGCAGAGCAGGTGTAGTCTTGTAACGAGAGAGGAGAGAGAAGCCACGAAAAGAGAGAGAGAACCAGTTATCACTACAAGTACTACCGACCAACCAACCAACCAACCAACTGACCAACTGACTGACGGACTGACTAACTGACCGACCCGGACCAACCAACCAACCAACTAACTGACCGACCGACCAGTTACCCGTCCCTAACCAACCGAGCAACCGTCCATCATGGGCCAGTGCGTCTCAGGACCAAAACCCCGTCGTCCGGATCCAGTCGACGACACCCAGAGGACCAGCTGGGACTCCCTTCAGCCCTTTAATCAGGTAAATGTCATTAATATCATCATCATCCAGCCTGCTTTAGTTTGATGGGACAGGGGAAGTTGACATAACGGTGCATTTAGAGACGACATGCTTGTGCGACCACACTATGGTTTTGTATGGGAGCCTGTGGCTGTGCCGTGTGCCTGTGCTCCAACAACGGGCGTTTAAAAATGGAAGCCGGTTAGCTCTAAAGTGGTGGACTTCTCGTTCCAAACGGCCTCTGCGCTATATGTTGTTTATTGTATTGTGGTTCTTATTTTGATATCATTTGAACTTGTGTTAACGGTATAGTAAATGTAGCTAGCTAAATTGTTTTGATTTTAAATTAGACCGGTAACCCGGACTGTCGTTGGTCTATCCGTGTACAGTAGGTCCTACATGCAAGTTTGGATTTGAAAATAGACTGGACGTTAAACGTATTACGGTTACGGGTCTGTAACGCGGAGACTTGTACAAATGCAACCAAATGGATTGACCATTGGCTCCTTTCTGGCTAACACACTTTGTTGTGTTTAGGACGACATCGTCCTCCCAGAGTTAAATTGACACTTTACAGTGAGATTGTACTGTAGTATCAAATGGTGGTCCTTGGCTTGGCCTAATGTAGGCTATATTAAAACCAACATGGTCTTCCTTAGGTAGTCAGAGGGATACATGTTAGGTTGAAATGTGTCCGTTGCTCTGTCCGTGGAGAGGTAAATGGAAAAGGACATTAACTGTGGGCTGCTTTCTCGGTGTGTGTGTGTGTGTGTGTGTGTGTGTGTGTGTGTGTGTGTGTGTGTGCGTGCGTGCGTGCGTGTGTGTTCAATCAGATTAATCTTGGAGAACTAAATAAATAACAATATTCTCATCTGTTTAATTTCCAGGTTGATCTGAAGATGAATGGTGCCATCCTGCCACTCCCAGCTACAGGACCCACACTGGAGGTAAGTGTTTCATGAGGAATTATATGAGCAAACAACCATGAATGTCATTTCCTCATAAATGTATTTACTAATGTTAAATGGACATGCTTGACACATTAAAGCAAAATTACACCTGGGTAAATGGTGCATTTATATAGCGCCTTTATTAAAGGCGCTTCACAAATTGACATACAGTAGATTGTGCATTTACATTCACCCATTCACACACGTTCATACACCGATGGAAACCATGCAAGGCACCAACCAGCACATCAGGAGCAATTAGGGGTTCAGTGTCTTGCTCAAGGACACTTCGACACTAACTCTGGGGGAGCCCGGGTTTGAACTGGCAACCTTGCGGTTACCGCTTGACACATTAAAGCGAAATTACACTTTGAGTTTCCCTGTTGATTAAAAAAAAGAGAATTCTAAATATTCTCCCAATTAACTTTGCACAATGAAACCGGTCTCAAAGTCAATCTTTTAGCATACAAACAAACAAAGTGGATTCTGACCATAATGTAACATGATCCTCTGAGATTCACTGTGCAATGTAATTCAATAGGGAGACTATTTTGGACTATCAATTTCTAATCAACAGAACTGAAGATGTCTCACCATTTATTTGAAATTACATCCTGTGCCTATTAAAGATAATGTTATTTTTAAAGAAAAAGTTGAAGTTCTAATCATCGCTTAGAGTGTTTGTTCAGTAACTGGTGTTTCCCTTTCTCTCAAGCTCTTTGATATTTTTATTTATTTTTTGTAGTCATATCTTTTTGTTTCACTACCAGCTCTACTTTAAATGAAATATTGTAGTTAATCTGAAATAAGTATTACGATGGTTAACACTATTCTCTTCTGCCAGGTTGCAGTAAACGACGAGGGATACGGCACTCTGGAGACAGTCCGTCGCACCAGCTCTAAGAAGCCTGTGAAGAGAGTCACATTTAACCCTCAAGTTCAGGTAGGAGTATTTCATTAATAATACGTTAGTTACATTGGCATGATTGCATTTGCATATCTCTGGCTCTGCTGTCGGGAAGAAACCACCTAACTCCAAAATGTTCAAATTTCAGGAAATTAAGAAAACCATATATTTTTAAAACAAAGCAATACTGCCTCATCAAAGCTGGTGTTGTGACTTTATATATTATCAATTACTTGCATGAGAGGGGAGAGGTGGTGGAGTTAGTTTCTTTAGTCGTTTCCTCCTGACAGCAACGATATATAATATTTAAACAAATAAAATGATAACGGCTTCTTAATAACAATATAAGATTTCAAATCTTTGTATGATTTTAAGGCACTAACCCATTTTCTTTTTTCTTTTCTACACAGGTGCAGGAGTTCGAATGGGAGACCCACGAGAGAATCAGACTCGTAATCATACCTGATTCTGAGTCTGATTCTCTCGAGTCACCCGTTCCTCCTAGGGCTAGGGTGGCGAGGAGGAAGCCGAGGCAGAATGTGGTGACCTTCAAGTGGGAGGACGTTTTGGCCCAGGTGTATGGACAGCCTCTGGCCATGCCCGTGAACCCAGGCCTTATTTAGGGTGGGTTCATCTTCTACTGGCTGGACAACAAGCCATATCTGTTCAATGGACAAGAACATGTGCTACTGTTTGGTACAGCAGTGAACACTATACAGGACACTCAGAGAACATCATCACTGGAACATTCAGACAGTGGAAGGAAGTTACCACTAAAGCCCAAACCACACCAAAGGGTCGGGTCGGGACAAAACGGTTTTTAAGGTCAACCACAACCACATTAATGCAACTCATTGCAGTGGTTGATCTTAAAAAACGTTTTGTCCCGACCTGACCCTTTGGTGTGGTTTGGGCTGTGAGAGTGATAGAGTGATGCCTTGGAGACTTGTAAATATGTGTAAATATCTTTGTACTTTTATATTGTTATTGTGTGAATTTGACTTTTTTGCATTTATTTAGCTGTTGCCTGTTATAATTATACTGTTTGTGGAGTTATTGTAAATAAATGAGTGTGTGAAATTAACATTTTTGCTTTTATTTTTACCTGTGAAACAGATTACTTGAATACAGAATGTTATAAACATCCTCAATTTAGCGGTTCTCAATTTTTGACGGTGAGATGAGTTGAAAAATATTCAGCTGTAAGAAATGAGGTAGGTCATCATCAGAAACGCTACTTGTTACATGCAAGGAGTGAAGATCTTACTTGGTAATACGACAAGTGACACTCTTATTTTTTTTAAAGATTTTTGGGGCTTTTTTGCCTTTATTGATAGAAGTACAGTAGGTAGACAGAAACGGGGAGAGAGATGGGGGAGGAAGACACAGCAAGGTTCGTCGGGATTGGGACTCAAACCCGCAACACACTGTCGTGCTGGATTACCAGCCTAGGTGCCTGGACCGCTAAACCGGCCCAGGCCCAAGTGACACTCTTATGACTGAGGGAGTCTGTAGTGCTGGGGTTGTCACTTGACTTGGGGTATTGGTATTGTTACACCCATATCTGTCAACACCGCCTTGTCTTCCATGTGGCTGATAGCTGATCATTGTGCCTAACAAATACTGGCAGTAAGACACATGTAGAGAACACTGTCTTTAAAATAACATTTTATTTTATTCAGTTTTGCTCTCAAAGATTTAAAGCACTGATATTTTCTAACCATGGCAGTTAAAACCCATTTTGGGCGGGAACCCATTTTGGTGTTTTAAGCATATGTTGTACTTTAGCTGTTGAAAAATAGCAGATCTACAAGCTCATAGCGTGGCACTTGGTGCCGCACTATGAGCTTGTAGATCTGCTATTTTTGAAAAATCATGAAAATGTGGCGCAAATCTTTGAATATATATTCTTTCAGAGCGAACTATTTTAACTCAAATCTTTGCTTATGGGAGGGCCCTGGACCAACATATTTTCAGATGGGGGTCAGCAGCAAATTACATAATAATCTTGGAGGTCCTTGACATGGAAATGTTTGAGAATGACTGACATAGAAACATGGGTTTTTCAGAAAATGGTCAGGATTTAGAAGACATTCGTAGAATCGTCCTCAGGTCTAAATGGGTTAAAGGCACTGACCTTCTATGAGATTGTTACACGAATGTCATTCTCCAAATGTGTTGGATCACGTGTGTGGATCACACGGTAACTCTGTCATTTCTCAACCGTTTCGGACGCGGGGCGACTCGCCAGAACCGGCCCGGCCCCCTGGGCGTGTTCCTGGGGGTCTGGATGTTCCGGGGACCCCCACACGGTAACTCTGTCATTTCTCTACAGTTTCGGACGCAAGGCGGCTCGCCAGAACAGGGCCGGCACCCTGGGTGCAACTGCATTCCTGTGGGTCTGGACCACTCACTTCACACGGGTGTGATTTTTAACTGCTGAATGGGACAGAGTCAGCAACAATATTAGTTGGTGGTTGAGATCGATGGGAAAGTTATTCGGTGAGATGATGTAGGCAAAGAGTATCGAGGTATAATGTGATAGTGCTGCACGATTCTTGCTCAAATGTGAATCTCGATTTTACTCCAAAAAAAAAACATAAGAGTAACTAAAATGAATTAGACAGCCAACTAGTGCTGCAGGATTCTTCACAAAATGAGGTGTCTGAATCTAGATGTCGATCTTTTATTTCGATGAATTAAATGTGCAGCACTATAATGTGATATGTAGTGTAGAATAGATGAGTAAGTGCAGGTTTGGTCAGATGAGAGAAGTAATTCTAGCCTAGGACAACATAGATTACAATATCACAAGTCACAAGAAAATCTGATCCCATTCATAACAGATGAATGCAATGTGCAACACGGTGTACTCCGGCAACAAAGCAGAACAGCATGATGAAAAAAGGGAGAAGAATCACTTATGAATACAAAGATCATAAAGGCACCGCGAGGAAAACATGCAGAGAATCAACAGATAGGACGGCTTGTGTTGAGAAGAGAGTGCGATAGAGAAGCAACGTTAGAATGGAGATGTTGTTGGTAAACACCTTGTGCTACTCCACATGGGTGGGATCCCAGGATACGTGTCTCCCATCATGCAATCTGCCCAAAGTTGCCATGTCCACCTCCTGCAACTGGAACCCAAACACCTGAGAGAGGACGGACAGACGGTGGTGGTCGTGGTGGCGGTGGTGGTAGTAGTAGGGGATTTAAAAGGAGAACGAAACTGGGTATATTGATATTGACAACGGTTGGAAATGGGCAGTATGTTTCTGGAACACCTTGGGCAGTATTATGCGTGTCTTAAGTACCAGGTCTTATGACTTAACTTAAGACCTGGAGGCGTGATCAATGCCATTTTGCTATTCTGAGTGGCCAAATGGCATTGATCACGCCTCCAGGTCTTAAGTTAAGTAATAAGACCTGGTACTTAAGACACGCATAATACTGCCCCTTGTGTTTTCCCACTGATTCTTTACCATTCATTTTTTTATTACCGACTTCCCTCATTTGAGGCTAAAGTGATGGTGGGGTCAACACACAGCAAGTGTTTATGTTGAACTCTCTTGTACTCTCTCCTTCTTGGTAGATTTGGGTATTGTGACAACACCATTCTATAATGGAAAAATAATTTAACACATTAATACATATAATAATACATGCATACTACATAGTTAAAGGCAATAATAATTGAAAGAGTTGTTAACCTTGGGGATAATGTGCTTTTATGGCCTACAGACCAGACTAGATTGTCAATATTATGACATGATTAATACCTGTATGCTCCAGCGTATGCAGATTTGAGCAGGGGTGTTTTGGTACTTTCGGGCAAGCTGTAGAACAGCTACCAAATTACCAGCAAATATCAAATGACTCATGTTGGTGGGCTAGCATCGACATATTGTATTTGAATGTCTCTTAAGGTGCTAGGGTGGCACAGTGGTAAAGTGTCTACCCACCACCAAGGAGATTGTGCGGTCGAAGTGTGTTAATGTGTCAACATACTAACACTATATTGCCCATGTAACGCTGTGAATATACAACATAATGCAATTTAATGTTGGGTAGGTTGACACTTAACCTGAACCAAAGGTTGTAGTGAGACTCACTGATCAGCCAGGACTGGACAGTGCACTTAACCTGAACCAAAGGTTGTAGTGAGAATCACTGATCAGCCAGGACTGGACAGTGCACTTCACCTGAACCAAAGGTTGTAGTGAGACTCACTGCTCCTGGATCAGCCAGGACTGGACAGTGCACTTAACCTGAACCAAAGGTTGTAGTGAGACTCACTGCTCCTGGATCAGCCAGGACTGGACAGTGCACTTCTCTGGATGCATGTGTCACAAGCAGCAGCATTCTGGTAAAGAGTAGCCCATTTAGTGGGAAGACAGTTGGGTGATGTTTACCAATACAGGGGAATAAGATGATTATCACAGTGTGTGTGTGTGTGTGTGTGTGTGTGTGTGTGTGTGTGTGTGTGTGTGTGTGTGTGTGTGTGTGTGTGTGTGTGTGTGTGCGCGCGTGTAGTGTGTGTGTGTGTGTGTGTGTGTGTGTGTGTGTGTGTGTGTGTGTGTGTGTGTGTGTGTGTGTGTGTGTGTGCGCGCGCGCGTGCGTGTGCGTGCGTGCGTGTCAATGTTGTGCATAATAGAAGACAGGAAATTACTTTCACATGTATGGTCTGTACTGTAGCCTATCCATGCAGAGAGCTCTTTTTATTTTTATTTCTAAACGTTACAAATAATACACGTCCTTATTGTAATTAATTAAACACAGGGGTCCATTTGGTTATATTGTTTTGAGCTGTCTCACATCATGTGAATCCTGACTTCACTGCCTGACCACGCCCACATTAAGGACCCTTTCCAGGCAGGCTCTTTTTACTTTGAGAGAGAGAGAGAGAGAGAGAGAGAGAGAGAGAGAGAGATACTTACTGTTCATCTCTCAGCCTTAGCAACAGGGATACAAGACTCTCCTATTGGCCTCTGCTTCTCCTTGACTCGTCGTCTATTGGTCATCTTCACTGCCACTCAGAAGGGGAGGCTGAAGACAGGACAACACTGTGGGGATGCAGATAACAAGGGCAAAAGGGTTGGGGAGAATCTTGCTCTGATGCGCAATAATGGCAGTGAATGCAGATGGAGAGGAATCATGTTTGTTTAGCCAGTGGAATGATTATATTTAAATGCAAGTAGTGCACAATTCAAGGCCTTGCTGAGTCGCTTCACGTTTTGTTTTAATCTAATGATGCTAATTTATATAGCCAGTAATTATCACCCTATCTAGCGTGATACGCAGCCTACACTGTTGCAGCAAATGCAACATTTTTCTCAATGCAGTTTCAATCTCAACGGCCCTTGACTGTGGAATATTTGATGCACATCTCTAGTCGCCCATAAACGACAACAACCTTGCAGGTAATTAAGGATTCAATTCGCTGTCATTTTGTTGTTTATGATGAGCTTGTGTTCTATCGTGATCTAGCCGCCGGGCATCACCACAGGTAAACAACAAGGATCATGCATGATTTGTTTTTTCCTTCAGAATTAATATCAAATGATTAGGCTACACGTAATTTGAAATTTCACAATGCATCGACCTTGTTCTTGCAGTCCAATTGGTACCTTAATTATTATACCATAATTTCTTGCAAATGTTTATCTTGAATTCTTAATTTGTTAAATTGTTTAATCTTTATGCAATTGGAATGCTAGTAGGGACTAGGATAAACAAAATAGCTATCTACTCTATCTGTCATAAACAGTGACGTAGGCTACCCCAAATGATGTTTTAACAGGGCCAGTGCCACCATCACCTGCAAAACATTCTCTGCAAAATATGAAAGAAGAATCGTCTGCAATGTATAAAGTGGGCCTATATTTTGCAGCAGTTATTGCATGGGGCAGATCAGCTTTTGCCACTTAATGCTGTGTTGCAAAAACAGTGTATATATAGGCCGTACAGGTGGAAATGTAGAGCAGCAGCACACTGTGTACCTAATGTGGGCCAGAAGATAATATGGTTGAATTACATTAGAACAAATTGACTTTGAGGTGAGGGAATTCTTAGAGGGAAGAGAGGTGTTGATTTTGATGAGCAGAACCTGGTCATGTGGTGTATAGTGGCGTAGCTATAGGTCACAATCATCCAAACCTTGAAGCTATAAGGATAGACTGGCTTGACATGTTGACACATCCTTGTCACATCCTGTGTCACATCCTTGACACATCCTCATTACTGTAGGCACCTTATTATGGAAAATGCTGTGAAGTTAAACATGCTAATAGTGTCAAAATACAACAACAGACATTATTTTGAACAGATTGGCATTTCAATTCCATAACACTCCTAGTAGTCCAGTAATGTAATTTGACCTCAATCTAATAGCAGAAAAACCAAACTCAGCTGGTTTTGCATCTTCAATATATCCTGAATAACAGAAAAAAAGTTGCCTGGAATTGTCTGAGGGGAAAGTGTTGAAAATGGCCTGTAGCCTACAGTTTGGGCAAGTTGCTATGGCTAAATTTAGCCCAATGAGTGTTTTTGTGCAAAACTAATGCTTGGAATGGATTCAGCATCATGAAAACCCCCTAGTTTGACATGTCACATGCTACTTAAAGCAGTGGTTAAGGACATTTAGAAAATATTGCCTTATAATAGGATGTTGGCCATACTGTACAAGCCATTTTCAACACTTTCCCCTCAGACAATTCCAGGCAACTTTTTTTCTGTTATTCAGGATATAATGAAGATGCAAAATCAACTGAGTTTGTTTTTTTTGCAATTAGATTGAGGTTGATCCTGTATCTTACAGAGGCCTCGCTTACAGAGACCTCGCTTAGTAGTCCCTCTGCCCATTCAAAACCCATACAGTAAGCCTATTACATATAGGTAAATAAAATGGGCAGTTGAACCTACTGTACATAGGTTGTACTGTAGGCCTTTTTTATGTAGGCATAATATTACACATGCAGTGATGATTGTGGAACCAAACAAAATTATGTCTGTTAGATTAATTTCACTATAGTATCCAGCGCATTTTCGAGGGGCACTAGCCCCACCTATGCCCAGCTTTCCGTGTTTGTGTGGTGTAAACACAAACACATTGAAGACAGAACGTGAGGACAGAAAAGTGAAGACGCAAATTGTGATGGCCGGAATCGATTTGATATATTATATATTCTTTTTTGTGAATGTGATGTATATGATGTATGATGATGTAGTATTGTAGTATATCATCATAAGAGCGCCCCTCACTTCACATGGGTGTGATTTTTTTGTTTAGTTCTGAGTTTTGTGTGATTGTATGCTTTCATGCTGAATGTGTTGTAGACCAGTGGTTCCCAAAGTGGGGACCGGGGACCCCCAGGGGTCCTTGAGGGAGTTCCAGGGGGTCCCCAGCTAAATGATAGTTTGGAACCAAATGGACCCTTATGGGTCTGTAACTCAGAGAGTGTACACATGGAACCAAATGGACATGTTAAACATTGATTTTACAAGATAAATTGGGGTCTCAGAGATAGAAATGCCATTAAATGGGGGTCCGGGCGTAGACTAATGCATGTCAAACTGGAGGTCCTTGAAATTAAACGGGTTGAGAATCACTGCTAGAGCCGTCAACATCTTCTCTTATGGGGGGTCCCTGACATTATCTTTTCAAATGGGGGTCCGTGGGCTAATTAGTGTCAATTTGGGGGTCCTTGACATGAAACAGTTTGGGAACTGGCATGACAATATGCTTCTGGTTTTCTCTCCATTTCGCCCCTTGAAACAGGATAATGGTGATGCACTGACCTTATTATAATTATGACTGCTGCCAGAATCCACCCCAAACCTCACCCCATCATGTTTCTTCCTCTCACCACCCTTACTCCATCATTAGTCAGAGGATATTAATAAAATCTGGGAATACATTTCTTACCAAGAATTTTCTTCACCAATGTGTTTGTAAAGGTGTCTACTAACATATCCCACGTTGGTTTCTATTCAACCACCCTAGGGGCATTTTTGACAGCTGCTGAAAGTTGGTTTACAACAACAACCATTAGGCAATAACCATAAGGCAAAATGTTCTAAATTTCATTATGCTTTAAGTAGCATGTGACATGTCAAACTAGGGGTTTTTCATGATTCCGAATCCATTCCAAGCATTAGTTTTGCACGAAAAACAATCCTTGGGCTAAAAACGGCCATAGCCGTCATCACAAATTTGTGATGAAGTCAGCACATTTAGGCATATTTGGGCAAATGGCTATGGCCAAACTAGGGGGTCTATGGCCAAACTAGGGGGTTTTCATGATTCTTTTTTTAAAAAGATTTATTTAATGATAATGCAAACATCATCATTCAAAACAACGAATTACAGAATCATATATATTTTTTAAAAACAAGACAAGACAAACTCAAAAAAGAAAACAAAAAACAGCAAAAACAGGTTTTCATGATTCTGAACCCATTTCAAGCATTAGTTTTGCACTAAACACTCCTTGGGCTAAAATGGCCATAGCTGTGTGCTGAGGTCAGCACATTTGGGCTGGAATGGGTTCAGAATCATGAAAACCCCCTAGTTTGACCCCTAGTTTGGCCATAGACCCCCTAGTTTGGCCATAGACCCCTAAGTTTGGCCATAGCCACTTGCCCAAATGTGCCTAAATGTGCTGACTTCATCACATTTTCACATTCTGCCTTATAATGGTTGTTGATGTGCCCCAACTTTCAGCAAAAATTCCCCTAGGGTGGTTGAATAGAAACCAATGTGGGATATGTTAGTAGACACCTTTACAAACACATTGGTGAAGAAAATTATTGGTAAGAAATGTATTCCCAGATTTGACATTATTCTGATAATATTCCCTGACTACATCTCTCGATCTGTATAACAATATCGTTCACTGAGTTTGACTGTGGTGAAGCAGAATAATTCCTTCTGTATCTCATTTGTCTTTTCCCTTAACAAACCTTTAACAATTTGCCTGGGGAGCATTTATCCTGGGTGGATATTGTAATTAACAACCCGAACGAAACCGTTAGAGATCACTAGCAGGATGCAGTGTGGTATTAATACTTTTTCTTCTTCCACTTATTTTCTTTAATTATGGATACATTTGGGGGTTGAAGGAGGAGGATATGATTTGGGAGGAGGGGATCACTGAAAGCTTCCAGTGAGACCAAAACATCAAATCTTTCATATCTTTTTTATTTACGTACATATTCTAGGTATTAGCTATTAGGTACCGTACGGTATATTGGTGTGTGGTTTTATAGCATCTGTCTTCTACTGAAGTTTGTTTATTTAGCTAAAAAACAAAAAAAGTTATGCCTCCAAATGTAGATGTGACACTTCCTGTTCTGTTTCTCTGTGATGAATTATCACAGGCAATAATAGCACAATCTAATGTGATGTGTGTAGTTCTTTATAGATCTAGCCTCTTCATTTTTATCTCAAAGTGCACCAGATTGAAGCATTTTATCGCAAATTTAAAAGAAAATCTGGAGCCCGGAGGTGAAAGCCCCCTCCAGACCCCCCCCCCCCCCCCGGGCGGGGCAGCGCGATCATTCGAATCTTGCATAGGACCACCTGAGTCCTACAACTGCCACTGCCTGCTTGATTTAACAACGCAATATGATATTTTTTTTGCCCCCTCAAATATCTCAATTGTCCCCTCAGTCATTTCATCCTGCAGCCGGCCCTGGTGATAATCAGTGTACAGAGAGATATATGAAACTATTTGCCCAAGTGCCAAACCCTGCCTGAGCCATGACTGGACACAAATTCAGTAACAGTAACAGTAGTCTTCACGGAGCTACACTTTACAGTGTAATGTTGTATATACAGCATACTGGAATGAACCATGGCATGTGTCACAGTGACTGAGTCTATTTATACACAAGGAAACTAGCCATGCTGGAAAGAGATGTGTCTATTTATAGATTGTATCAGTAATGTGAATAGACTCAGACGGTCGGACGGTCCCATTGCCAATGAATTGACTTATGCAAGGTTATTGTGTTATTGTTGTCTGTCTATGGGTTGACTTTGAATATCTGAATGCTTTAAAGGACCACTTCACCACTTTTCAACTTCTCTTCCTATAATTGGTCCTAACTAATGTTCATGATAAAATACCACCATTTTTTTCTACTCAGTCTGTGTCTCATAGGAAGGCTGTGGGCAGTTCAGAAACCCGTCCACCAGTGACATCATCGATGGTGAATCCAAGCTAATAGAAACGGCAGGCTTTCTTTTCCTGAAAAGTTGCAATGCAAAAGTTGAAGCCATCGTTCTCACTATAATAAAAATCTAAATATATTTTAAAACAAATCTTGTTTAAAAATAAATCTGCCTAATGATGATGTCACTGGTGGACGGGTGTCCGAACTGCCCACAGCCCTCCTATGAGACACAGACTGAGTAGGAAAAAATTGTGGTGTTTTAACATGAACATTAGTGAGGACCAATTATATGAAGGGATGTTGAAAAGTGGTGAAGTGGTCCTTTAAGGTGAGTTACACTGTGAGTGAAAGGAGAGGACTCTGTTGTTTGACATGGAGTATATGGGTCTTTGTTAAAGATGGAGTGCCGTGATCTTACTTTTTCTGTTTTGTATGTGTCTATGGATGGATGGATGGATTTTATTTTGTCATTGGACACAAGTGTACAACGGAATTAATCTGTTGGCATCAATCCAAATGCAATACAAAAGGGTAATCATATAGTAATGCAAAGGTCTATGGAGTTAACATTACTCTAATAGACCCCCAGGTGTTTTGTATGTCTATGGAGTTAACATTACTCTTAATAGACCCCCAGGTGTTTTGTATGTCTATGGAGTTAACATTACTCTAGTCTTAATAGACCCCCAGGTGTTTTGTATGTGTCTATGGAGTTAACAATACTCTTAATAGACCCCCAGGTGTTTTGTATGTGTCTATGGAGTTAACATTACTCTAATAGACCCCCAGGTGTTTTGTATGTGTCTATGGAGTTAACATTACTCTAATAGACCCCCAGGTGTTTTGTATGTGTCTGTGGAGTTAACATTACTCTAATAGACCCCAGGTGTTTTGTATGTGTCTATGGAGTTAACATTACTCTAATAGGCTACCGGTAATATTCAAATATGTCTTCTCTGTGTATTTTTGGTTTTCTTCCTGAAAGCTGAAAGCCTTTGAGTCAAAATCGAAATACACTACTTTAGTGTCATCATAACCCTAAGCCCTCCACCATTATCATACAACAACAGCTGTGCTGGGGCGAGGCTTAAGTTCAGGTGGCTGGTGATACGGTGAAAACCAGGTATAGTTAATGAACTGGTGGGTACTGTAACCACATAAAAACATAATTTTATCACTTTCTGTGCACTGTACAAAAAAATATGCCTCCTAGTATAATCATAGTACCTGATTATCATGTTTTTTGGGGGGGGGGGGGGACACGGCACTCTCTCACACATCTTTATTGATGTTGACAGCAAAAAGGTCTGTTCGGCTTCTGTCATAGGATTGAAAAGATTGAAAAGACTGAAAGGATTACTGACAAGAAGGGAAACATTTAGGATTAAAGATTGGTTGGTTATTCACTGATGTCACGCCTATACCGGTAATCACACTTGTTTCCCATCATGTCACAACATTGTGTACTTTGTTTTGGAGGGGCGCTAGCCTCTCCTATGTTCAGCTTTGAGGGTTTGTACTTTGTGCACATACAAACATTGTGTTAGCACAAACATTGTGTTAGCACAAACATTGAATGCCATTGACAATGAATGGACAGCTTTGAGTGTTTGTGTAAACACCAACATTGTTCTAAACACAAACATTGAAGACGATGGTGAGGACGCAAATTGTGTTTGGCCGGAATGAGATGATGTATGATGATAAGAGCGCCCCTCACTTCACACGGGTGTGATTTTTTAAGGGGCGCTAGCCCCTTCTATAAACAGCTTTTGTCCCCACACGTCTCAAGATTTGCCATTGACAATGAACTGAGAAATTACGTCAGAAATATGACGTAAATTAAACATCAAACGCCATTGACCTTGAAGGGAAATTTTACGTCATATATATAAACGAGCAAATCGGCTAACCAATCACAGGCAACAGGCATTCTGATTGGCCAGTATGAGATGACCCATGATGATAAGAGCTGATAATTCTGCTAAATATGACGTAAATTAGACATCAAAACATTAAACGCCATTGACATTGAAGGGAAAACTTAGGCATATGTAAACGAGCAAATCGGCTAACAAAACACCTGGTGGTGGGAGCGCTTGACCAATAAGGGGACCACCTTACCTTATGTAGCAATGTCAAATATCCGCTTACATAAATTGATGTACGATGATAAGATCACACCCTCACTTCACACGGGTGTGATTTTTATACACATACACATCAGTGTGTACCTGTACGTGTGTGTACCTGTACGTGGGACCCAAAAAAATGAGCATGGTTACTATGGTCACTGACATTACGTCAGACCACAGCTGATCAGGCTATATAAAGACCTTGCACCACTCAGTTCACACAGGTGTGTTTTTTTTGGCTATATTCAGCTATAGTGTAGATTTTCGTCTTACACAAACATTACATTCCCATTGACAATGAATGGAGAATTTACGTCATACGTGGACGAGCAAATCGGCTATTTCTGTCCTACACAAAGATTACATTCCCATTGACGATGAATGGATGATCTATTCTACGATGATAAGAGCGCCCCTCACTTCACACGGGTGTGATCTTTTACTACCTAATGTTACATTTCAAAGAATACAGTTTGGCGATGATGATGACAAGACATTTCTGTGTTTCTGTATCATTGCAGTTTGCATTTGCAGATTTCCCTCATTGCCTGTGCTTCTTTCTTTGTCATTGCAGGTGAGCACCATGCTGACCAGCATCGCAGAGGGTATCCTGTGCTGCTTAACTGGGAAGGCTGCCAGCCTGGTCTTGCCCCTGGACTCCTCTGAACCCTCTGATGGCTTCGAGTTCGTCGAAGTCAAGCCTGGACGAGTCCTCCGTGTGCGTCACATCATCCCCGAGCGTCCGCCCGTAGTAACGGAAGACCAAGTGTCGGGGAAGGAGAGCAGCGAGTCTCGGGGTGACGCCGACGACCGCCCTGAGGATTCTAACGACAACGACGAGCGCACCGGCGGTGGCCGCAGCAGTGTGCACTGCAAGAGGAAGATCACCGTCTACCGCAACGGCCAGCTGGTGATCGATAACTTGGGCGACGTGCTGCACGCCGAGATCCTGCAGGGCCAGGACGGGGACCTGGAGCCCTGCAGCACCGTGGAGGTGGAGCTGGCCGACTACCGGGAGCTGGCGTCGTCTCCGGACCCCAAGCCCGTGCCGCCCGCCGTTCCTCCGCCCTCCGGCGGGGAGCAGAAGCCCGCCCCGCCCCCCCGCCGCCGCCGCCGCAAGCCGAAGCGCACCGTGCTCATCGACTCCACGAGGGAGATCACCAGCTGCAAGGGCACGCACTCGGACGTGGCGCTGTTCTTCGTGCACGGGGTGGGCGGCTCCCTGGACATCTGGGGCAGCCAGCTGGACTTCTTCTCCCGCCTGGGCTACGAGGTCATCGCGCCGGACCTGGCGGGACACGGCGCCAGCACCGGCCCGCAGATCGCCGCGGCGTACACGTTCTACGCGCTGGCCGAGGACCTGCGCGCCATCTTCACCAGATACGCGCGCAAGCGCAACATTCTCATCGGTCACTCGTACGGGTGAGTCTTTGTATAGTCTAGCGTGGCATTTCTGTTAAAAAAAAGATATTCGCAATTGATTAATCACTTTTGCAAAGTGAAGCATTTCTGTGCTAGTTCACTATGATCAGTCAATAATGGCTCATAATAGATTTGCTCCCAAAACCTCAAAACACAATAACATTTAATTTAATTGGGATTCTTCCTATCCCAAATGTTAACACATTCTGGGCGGGGAACCCCTTTTGGTGTTTTAAGCATGGTGTTATACTTTAACTATTGAAAAATAGCAGATCTACAAGCTCATAGCGCGCCACCGAGTGGCACGCTACGAGCTTATAGGTCTGCTATTTTTGAAAAAACGTGAAAATGTGGCGCAAATCTTTGAATATATTCTTTCAGAGCGAACGTTTTTAACTCAAATCTTTGCTTCTGGGGGGGGGGGGGGGTTCACTGGAACAACATATTTTCAGATGGGGGTCGGCGGCCAAATACAGATAAATCTGGGGGTCGTTGACATGGAAAAGGTTGAGCACCACTGACATAGAAACAGACATAGAAAACTGTCAGGATTTTAGAAGGCATTTGTAGAATCGTCCTGAGGTCTAAATGGGTTAACATGTTGCAACCATTCCCATCTTATGTCTCCCATGCAGCGTGTCATTCTGCACCTTCCTGGCCCATGAATATCCTGAGCTTGTCCACAAGGTGGTGATGATCAACGGAGGCGGTCCCACAGCTCTGGAGCCCAGTCTCTGCTCCATCTTCCAGCTGCCTTCGTGTGTTCTTCACTGTCTGTCCCCCTGTCTGGCCTGGAGCTTCCTGAAGTAAGACCTGAGGACTGGACTGCATACAAAATTACCCCATTTTGGCCTGACGTCAAAAAAAAAAACGTTCGCTCTGAAAGAATATATATTCAAAGATTTGTGCCGCATTTTCAAAAATAGCAGACCTACAAGCTCGTAGCGCGCCACTCGGTGGCGCGCTATGAGCTTGTAGATCTGCTATTTTTCAATAGCTAAAGTATAACATAATGCTTAGTTAAAACACCAAAAGGGGTTCCCGTCCAGAATGAGTTAAGACATCTAGGGGCTCCATTTTCTCAGCTCAAGCTCACAACGTGTCAATGTAGATTGGCTAGTTGAACTATTCAAAAATGTTTTTCAAAATAGTAAAACAAGGCAATGAAGTTTAGGGATAAGGGGTTTAGCGGTGACGGAAATGGAGCCCCTAGAACAGAACAAAGTAACTTCCCTCAACACACATAAGCCTAACAAAACGACATTGTTTAGTGGTAGTGCAGAATACACACTGAAATATTTTCATATTGGCATTACCTAAGTGTTTAATTTGACATCTAAAATGCATACAAACCCTCTCTCTCTCTGTCTACAGAGCTGGTTTTGCCCGTCAAGGTGCCAAAGAGAAGCAGCTGCTAAAGCAGGGCAATGCCTTCAACGTGTCGCCATTTGTGTTACGGGCCATGATGAGCGGGCAGTACTGGCCCGAGGGGGACGAGGTGTACCACGCTGAGCTCACCGCGCCCATCCTGCTGGTGCACGGCATGTGCGACAAGTTTGTTCCCATGGACGAGGACCAGCGCATGGCTGAGGTATACCACACGTTTCCCCAAACAGTTGTGGGTCGCAGACACATTTGTATGGTTCCATTTTTTATTTGTTTCCTACTCTTTATTTTTCTTTTTTTTTTCTTTTTAACTCTTTATTTTTGAATTTTAGAATATGCAAGACAAGACATAAAAGACACACAAGGCAAACAATAAAACAAAAACATCAACAGAAAAAACTAAAAAACAGAATAAAACAGAAGAGGTCATGGGATGTACAGCAACAAGCAACAACAATACATATTACAGATTTTTGGAATCCTTACATTCATCGACTTCAGGAAAGACACAGCCCATATTCACTCCAAGCCGATCAACAAGCTCATAACATGGAGCGAAGCGACACGTTGTGGGCTTGTAGATCGGCTATTTCACTAGCTTGGGTCCTGGGTAACCACTAGAGACCAGCGGGTGGCGGATTTAGCCGCGGTTGCCGCGGGTGAACCGCAGTTTAGGGTGGATTAGGGTCAATTCATATTATTATAAATTAATATAGGATAAACCGCGGGTGAAATAATGCGGGAAATAAAGTAATGGCATAATAAAGTATATAAATATGCTTATTATAGCTTTTAAAACGCACACAATCTCGGCGTGCGTGCGTTGGTAGTAGTATTTTAATTTAATCATTTTCCATGATCTGGCACAAATTAGCCGCCTATGAAGTTGGGTCCTGTTGCACAACAACAACAACACAGTGGTCTCCTACAGGCAGCTACGCTAAAGTTGCTAACAGGCAGCTAGTGAGTCTGAGAGAAACTTAAAACTAAGTAAAACAGAAGGGAGGAATATACGTTCGGCGTGGGACTGGGAGTGATTAAGTTCTTTACCCTGCCGCCGATGACCGCTGGATATGCTGTATGAAAATACGTCGCGAAAACGTGGACGGCGTGTTACCATGGAAATGGATATATACAACCACTACGTAACATTGGTGAACTGTCGAGAGAGTGGTGAGTGACATTGTTTGTACAAGTAGTATAAATAGCCGATCTACAAGCTCACAACGCGTCGCAGCGTCGCGTTGTGAGCTTGTAGATTGGCTATACTGTATACGCTGGGCGCTTCCCTGCGCAGCGGATTGCGGGTGGTGCGGATTAATAAATTGGATTAATTAATAAATTGCGGTCGGATAACGGGCGGATTATAATTATGCACATGCGGATTCGGGTGACAAAAAAGCTCATCCGCTGTTCTCTAGTAACCACCGAATTTCTCGTTTGGGTCACGTACGGTCTAAAAAGGTTTGGGAACCACTGACACGACGAATCCAAAACAGATCCAAAACTTATCAAATGCAATATTGATACAAAATCTACTTTTATTTTACCTTTAAAGACTTTTATTGGAGGGAATTACATCATACTGTAATTTCAGTCAGGACAACTCAAGAATCATGTATCATGTAATATATATTATTGAATATAAAATGAGCAATATATTTATTATGGTTTAGCGATGAATTAGATCTGCTTTTTAGGCAGTGGGCACTGAGATCAAGCGCATCAGTCCCAACCATAGGGACTCCGAATCCCCCGTACCTAAACAGCAGATACAAAAAAAACGACAGGTGGTAGCTGGGGTGGAGGAGGGTGAGCAGCAAAAGTTAAAGCAGACAGTTAAAGCAGACAGTAGCACAGCAGTATCAATGTGCAGTATCTGCAAGCAAGCAAGGAGATTGAGCAGTGCAAACTTCCAGTTTAAAAGTGAAGTGAATCATGTGAATGAGAACGTGATCCTGAGCCGTCACAATTAACGGCCGGCAGCAACTGCACTGAGTTTCCTGACTGAACTTGCTCTGTGCATGTCTGTGACAGGCACGATGCCTGTGAACATATTCAGTTTAAGATTGCATGTCACATAAACATAATGTCATTTTAATCCTAACCATTGTGTTAATCATGCAAACATTACTTTTGTTTTTTTGTGTAGATTCTCCTGTTTGCCTTCCTGAAAGTGATCGAGGAGGGAAGCCACATGGTCATGATGGAGTGCCCGGACATGGTCAATACCCTGCTGCATGAATTCTTCTTATGGGAGCCTGACATGTCCAAAAAGATAGACACGGAGAAGAACCCTAATCTCAATGGCACTAACCAGACGCTGAGAGTACACAAGTCCTCGGACAAATAACCTGTAAGGAGTTACTTGCTTCATGCTTGGGGTCAATTAAGAGGGCCTGCCTTTTAGCACGTAAGTTCTTAAGGCTTGTTTCCGGGCTGAGGGCTATAGATGAAGCCACATCTCCAGGGTGTGTGCAGCTGCTGGTGTTTAAGAGGTGATTAAGAGGGGACTATAAAGAAGCAGGGAGAAACTTACCAGAGAAAATGTGAAGAGGAGGGGACCAGTTACAAAAACGGAGAGTGCTTGTTTCTGCTTCTCTTTTTGACATGGTATCTGTGCTCCATCGTGTGGTGTTCGTAAGCTCACAAAGTAATGGGAGGTCCACAGGACAATGACCATTTTGTCATTATCGTATGAACAAACCAAAGTGCAAAAGGCATAACGTACATAGAATAGTGTTAGTTTCCTTGTTTTCATCCAATAATACCTTCTGTAAAGTGCTACAGATCTTATAGCCCTTGTGAAATAATCACTAGTAACCTACCATCTTACATGTTTTCAATGGAAAGGCACAGGGATACACTGTACTGTATGTACAGTATGTAGTCAACAACAGACAGAGGAATCATATAATGAGATTTTGCACATGTTGATGGGGAAGATCAGAGTATGAATTGTAGTTACACAAGTTGGTGATGATATTGTACAACCAAATACTGACTGGATGGTAGTGTGGAATTGGAAATTGTTTTGACATAATATGCAGTATATTGGCTAATAGTGGCTACAAAGAGGAGTTAAATAATATGCCTAAATGTAACAACCTCACCACACCAACATGTCTTTGTTGCTATGCCAAAGCAGAGGTGATTATAAAATATCAACTGTTCGACCATAATCCATTCACCTCATAATTTTGTGCCCATACACTGTGTTCCTCATCAAACGCGGTCACGGATATTGTGAGTAACAATGGATCATCTATGCACAAGTACTAGAAGGTGGCCATTTAAAATTCTAAATCCTATAATACTAACTGTGTCTACTCTATGCAGTATGATAGTATTAACACTAATATAATATAATAATATATAATACCGAAAATATGAAATATCCTACTGAAAAACCTAAAGCATTTTCCTATTTTATTTATATATATACTGTGTATATGTGTGTGTGCGTGCGTGAGTGTGTGCGTGTCATGTGTGATTGTGTGTAACAGCAACTGCCATAGCAGATAAAACCATACGTTGTTTTATTAACAGTTGATGTTAGAACTTGAGGTGATAAATGTATATGAAGAGCATACCCCCCTACTACCCTCCAGTCAACTATATATCTCTAACAGTGTTACAAGAGAAAGCTCAACCTGGTATCTAAGAAAAAGACATTCGTTCATGAATGTTGTTTTGTCAGTGTCTCATAGTGAGACAATGAAGATAAGTGAGATTTTAAGTATGAAGCACAGTCTAACACAGTCCTTGATCTCTGTTGATAGCATGGCTTGTACTGTTTGTTTTTGTTTTCCTGGTGCAGCAAATTATAAGCAAATGGGTGGAGGATTTAAAACAGTATTTCTAAAAGCAGGAGCTCAAATATGAGTCTGTCAAAGGAGAACGTCTCCATCCGAAGGAAGCTCACCATTTATGCTATATAATATTGCCAGAAGATGCAACATGACTGGACTTATGCAACGTGGACAAAAATAGACGTGAGTTCGAATGTTGAGCAATGAAAACCGAGGCTATTAACAACTAACAAAACCAAGAGGAGCTGACTTGGCTATGATGTCTCGGAAGAGGAAACGTCAATAATATGACTTTTACAAAATACCAATAAATGCTGCTGATGCAATATGTCTCATTTTGGTGTAAATGCTCCATAAATGTAAAAGACTGCCGGGTGCACATATACATCGTCCTCTGCTAAAATTGTGCGTATAGAAACTTTCAGTGCTCCAATGTGCTATATCATTTGTGGATGATAATAATGTGTTAATGTTATTGTTGCAGTTATGGAAATCCTAACATATTATGCACTGCCCGAATGTAGATGCATAAGACAAATTATATAGCCTAAAACTGTTTCATTGAACTGTCAAATGAATGTGCCTTTCCTGGCATGAAATAAAACCAATGTTTGCAGTTCATGCGTGTTAGTCTTTGTTTTACGGTATGTGTTTTTGTATTTATGGTTGCTTTTTAACAAAGCTATAAGTATTATACAAGATCTCTCTATGTTGCCCCAAGTAATGTGTGTGTATATATATATATATATATATATATATATATATAGGTAGGTCATAGTACTACAAGTAACAAGACATCGCTAGTAAATGATGCATGATTTGGGACAGGTGGACACTTATAATGAATAAACTCCATCTTTGAATTATTGTGTTACTGTTGTCAAACAAACAGTTAGGCTATGGAAAATACATGTGATATTTGCTTTTGCCTCGGCTGAACCACTCTCGGTGCAGAGAAATATGGCTTATGTCATGTCCTGTGCATCAAGACCTCCCAGTTGTTTTACTTGTTTTCAAGTGATTCGCCCATACAAGATGGGTGCCCTTCTTCCCCTGGCATCCTAGGGGGGCAAGGCAACAGAACAGCAACTCGCAGACTGGTCGAGAAGCCCCTGACTGGCACTGACTGCAGCTGGACTGGTCCGGGCATGTCATATCTGGCTTTTTGCCATAGAAAAACCGCCTGGGACCGAGGCTAGTGGAGGGAAAAAAAACTCAGAAAATCCTAAGCCTCTGATTGGCGGGGCTGTCCATGGTGTTGGTCTTCTAAGGAGGTCCGTGGTTGGTCAATTCACATGCCTGTCAAAGCATTTTTATTTTTTTTAATTTATTTTGTAGGAGGCGGTCCTGAAACTACTTTTCACTAGTAGTTATGCTGCCGGAAACTGCAAAAGAAGTAAGAACAGGACAAAAGTGTGGTGTAATAATAAGACAGTCTAGAGTCTAGACAGACAGTAGTTACTGGTATAGTACCACAGCGCCAGAATAATCAACATGATCCTGATGATAAGTAAAGAAGCCATGTACAACAGCGGTACATAAGAACCTAATTTACGGTCTATGATAAGAGCACGTACGCCCATCTTCATGGTTCCGTGTCCCATCCCCATGTGTGTGTGTTGGTTGTAAACAACACCGGGGAGGATGTGCGTGCCGCGTGCGCATGTGTACAACAAGAAGTAATGGAGGACAGGGAGCTCGCGTTGGTTCACCACTGGCGGCTGACTGAGTGAATGGTCCAGCGAACGTTTCATGGTCGTCACGTCAGTTGGATCATATATTTATCCACGTTGTCTTCGATCATCGATGTACCACCGTCCGTGAGTGAGTGCTGATCACACCACGACATCCACGCCGTAGCCTGAACCCAGTTGGCACAGAGTTGGTAAGGATGTTCGCACTTGTTTTGGGCCGTTGGTTGTTGGGGCTGCCTTGCCTACATAAATACATCATCACCAGATTTACCGTACCGTCCATCATCAGCAGAACGTTAGCCCCTAAGCCCAGCTAGCTGAGCTGCTGCTAAGGTGCAAGAGTATCTTCTAGTTGCAGTTAGCTAAACGAGGATGCGGGACGAATCTATTTACCGGGGACTGTCTACAACAATTCACTTATTTTAAAATGACAACCTAGGGTCTATAGTTTTGCTCTTCCAGATAGCCAACACGGTGCAGTGTGCGTATTTATAACGACAATGTAATTTGCCACTTATTTAATTAGCGTATTAGGGACATTTGCGAAAGTTTCTCCCGTGTTGACATTTTAACCAAGCGGTCGGTGTTCATGTGTTTAGATTTGATATGGGGCTGTAGATTAGATACTGTACGTTTTCAGGTAATAGTCGGTGTCCATCGTGCACTGCACGGCCATTCATTTGCTAGCTAACGTGAGCTCGTTTCGCGGACGTTTCATGCGAAATAAACTGAGTTGACAGTCTCGTTCTTATAATGGCATACTGTATTATGGCCGTGCACTTCATATTGCACGACTGAGAGAGTGGGACACCTAATAGGACGGCAAGCAAAGCAAGCTAGACGTGAGTTAACGTTAGCATGGTAGCTAAGTATTTGATGCTAGCTGACTACTCGGGCCGAGTTAAAGAGACGCTGCGCCTGGCCAATCAGAGAAGGCGTACGTATGTAGAGGAGGGGGCAATCCTAGGTATTGGGTACATTGTTTTATTTTATATGCGTAATTTTTGAGTATTTAGCCAAAAATCGTAGGTCATGTTTTACTATGGAATGGCCTTAATACCCATGGGGCGCCATGTGTGTTAAGGCCATTCCATAGTAATGCAACTCTTGCAACTAACTGCCATTGGGGATAATGTTTGCAAGTAGTTGCATGTTGCAAGGAGTTGCATTGGTGTGGAGTGGACTGGCCTTTTAGATGTAATGGAAAAGTGCTTCCACTTTTACGTGCAGTCTGTCTTAAGGCAGCAATGCATTAATCACTTTATTACATTACATATTATGTATTGTTACTCATCTCAACTGTGACTGGCCATACTTATTTGAGTATTTATTAATAATTAATAGAATACTAGAGCGGTGTCCGTTGGAGCCTCTACAGCGGTGGAAATGAATGCCCCACCCTGTCCCTTTTATGCCCTTATATGGAGTTCTTTGTCAGGCATGTCCAAATATGGAGTCTAGACAATGCAGAGATTTCTGTATCTGTCTCTGTGTCCCTTTATTCCTAAATAGTTCTGTCAGACATGCCGAAATATACCTTTATTCCTATATATGGAGTTCTGTGTCAGGCATGACCAAATATGGAGTGTTGTGTGAGGTCAGAACAAGCCAGCTCCATATATGGACACTGGGCAGGGGCCCTGTCCAGAGCCCGGGCAGAGGCCTTTTTGGGGCGGTTCTGGACAACAAGTGGGCCCGACCGACTCGACACCGGGCACTGCACTCCCTGTAGTGGTATGGAACGCATGTGTCGAATTTGAAGTCTGTGGGGCGAACGGTTCTCCAGTTACGTGGATTACAAAAGTACACACACTGTGCTGCCACACTATCGAAAGAGCTGCGCACGTTCTCGGCTGCGCGCAGCTTCAATTCTGAGTTTTTAGACAGCTGGTGGATGGAAAAGAAGCTCCACTTCCGCAGACTTTTTGCGCGACGGCCAGATTCCCGGAAACGCTCTCCTCCTCGCAAAAAGTCAGCGGAGGTGGAGCTTCTTTTCCATCCACCAGCTGTCTAAAAACTCGGAATTTAAGCTGCGCACCGCTTAAGAAGTGCGCAGCTTAAGACCGTTTTCCGCTAAGGTGTGGAGACGGTGACAGACAGAGACTTGGTCCATTTATAGTAAATATCACAAAATATATGACTGGCATCATCATCGTGACAAGCATTCAACCGGCCCTATATAAAAGTGGTTGTTGCCCTTGAGAGTTGGAGAGGTTAGCAGCTCCTCGCGAGTGACTCCAAAGACTGTTCGAGACAGGATAGTTGGCCTTAAACAACCCTGCGATATCTGGCCTTACAACAACCCAGATATCGTTGTGTCAGAGATTTCAGCATCCCGGTTAAGCTCTCACCGGACACCACTGCGGCAGGTCTTAACCCAGACAACCTGCTCTAGTTTGAGTAGTGTTTTATAAGGTCTGTAATAATAAATTGTTGAACTAAATATCACATAAGAAATAACATAGATTTTGGTGGGACTGCTGGGCTTCTTTGTTGATCTTTTAGGGGTTGGCACTGGCTGGGATTTGCAATGGCTTCGGATTCAGTCTCCCTGAACCCCAAGGCCATCATGACATTTCGTCCCACTGTTGAGGAGTTCCAGGACTTCAGTCGATACATCGCCTACATGGAGTCGCAGGGAGCGCACAAAGCAGGCCTGGCCAAAGTGAGCATGGCGTCAACATAGTGTATCTATCTGCTTCAGCTTTGAGTAATTCTTTGAAATATTGCAACATTATGTCTACAATAACTGTTGGAATTACTGGAGTATGGCGGTTTATAACAGACTTCAATTGTTTATTTTACCTTGTAGTTTTTGACTTATTTCTGCCAACTGGCATGTCGAACATTGTTCATCAAGCCACATCTCGTCTCTATTGCATTGCTTTACAATCCAGTAACCACATGGCCTTGACTGTCACTAATAATCGCATGAAAAAGGAAGGCAGTCCACATACTGTTTAGCAGAGGTAATTTTATTAGAAGTAGGATGGCAAGTTTGGCAACGTTTCGACCACAAACGGGACTCGTTTGTGGTCGAAATGTTGTCATCCTAGTCCTACTCCCTTAACCCATTTAGTCCTGACAATAAATAATAATAAAAAAAACTTCTAAATCCTGACAGTTTTCTGAAAAACCTAATTTTCATGTCAAGGACCCCCAAAAATATATTGAATTGGCCGTTGACCCCCATCTGAAAATATGTTGTTCCAGGGACTCCTCGGAAGCAAAGATTTGAGTTCAAAACGTTCGCTCTGAAAGAATATATCTTCAAAGATTTGCACCACATTTTTGTGATTTTTCTTTCTCCCCCCCTCAAAAATAGCAGACCTACAAGCTCGTAGCGCGGCACTCGGTGCCGTGCTATGAGCTTGTAGATCTGCTATTTTTCAATAGCTAAAGTATAACAAAATGTTTAAAACGCCAACAGGGGATCCCGTCCCAGAATGGGTTAAATAAAACTACCTCTGGGAGCTGATAAACAGCGTGCGGACCTCCTTCCTTTTTCCTGTACATTCTTTGTTTTTTTGTTACCAATAATAATCACATGCCCATCACTGTGCAATTCTCTATTCCAAAAGATTGTCCCACCAAAGGAATGGAAGCCCAGGCACAACTATAATGACATAGATGACCTGGTAATCCCAGCACCCATTCAGCAGGTGGTGACTGGCCAGTCTGGTTTGTTCACGCAGTATAACATCCAGAAGAAACCCATGATTGTCAGTGAGTTCCGCAAGATGGCCAACAGTGACAAGTGAGCAGTGCCAGATATCGTAGAACCGCATAGCATTGCATTTGTTGTTGATGCATCAGAGTTGCATTATTATAATATTATTATTGTAATAATAATGGGTATGGGTGAGCTTTATTTCATCAATAGTTATTCACTAAAGTTGGGTTATTGTTTTTGAAGATTTTGCAGCCCACGTTGTGCTAACTTTGAGGAACTGGAAAGGAAGTATTGGAAGAATGTGACCTTCAACCCTCCCATCTATGGGGCCGATGTCAATGGAAGCCTCTATGGTGCTGTAAGTTGCGTTATTGTTGTGGAAACTGTACATGGCGGTCAAGTACTTTTTGGGGTTTTGAGTTCATGACCCTCATTTAATTTGCTTTCACAGAGCCAACAATAGCCTTGATTATATCCATGTTGATTTGGTATCATCATCATCCTCGTTTTATTATGTATAATTGGTCCTACAAATCTCCTGCAGGATGTGAAAGAGTGGAACATTTCGCGCCTCAACACTATCCTGGACACCGTGGAACACGACAGTGGCATCACCATCGAGGGAGTGAACACACCCTACTTGTACTTTGGCATGTGGAAGACCACCTTTGCCTGGCACACTGAAGACATGGACCTGTACAGCATCAACTACTTGCACTTTGGGGAACCCAAGTCCTGGTAAATACTCCTTCTCTCCGCATTAGGTCTCCCATATAACAAGATATCAATCCACTGTAGACTGAAAGCATTTGTAGCAATGCTAATAGAAATCAAAGGGGTGTCTACTTGGGTAATTTCAGAGTTCAGACGTATAAAAAGGGAACTATGCCTATTACGCTACGAGTGACTGAGCAATGTTGTTGGGGATTCTCTGCAGGTACTGTGTTCCTCCAGAGCATGGGAAGAGAATGGAGCGTCTGGCACAGGGTATGATTTGAAAACCATAAATAAAAATATCATTAATTTTTTTCATGTACTTTTGAGACCTCAACAGTAATACCCTCTCTGAATGCTTCTACAGGGTTCTTTCCTGGCAGTGCCCAAAACTGTGAAGCATTTCTTAGACACAAGATGACCCTCATCTCCCCCTCTATACTGAAGAAATATGGCATTCCCTTTGAGAAGGTACATCGATGTATTGGCTCTTAATATTTGCACTTGATTGACTGTTAACTGTTGTTGTATATACTGTATGCATGCAAGAAAGAAAATCACACCCGTGTGAAGTGAGGGGTGCTCTCATCATCATACATCATCTCATTCTGACCAATCACAATTTGCGTCCTCCCTTTTCCGTCCTCACTTTTCGTGTGTTCACTTTGTATCCGCAATGCGTACTTTGCTCAGCCAGTCAAATCATCGCTATGATTCACACAAACACACACAGCTGGGCATAGGACGGGCTAGCGCCCCTCAAAAATATGTAACTGTAAATATTAAGAGATTTTGTATGCATTTGATACAAATCAGATTTAAGGATAGCTCATTTATTGAACATGTGCAGTCTTTGTTGGTGTGACTGTGATCGGTGACGGACACGATTCAAGTTGTTTTTGTGGATTCTTGCCAGTCTAGGTGAACATTGCCAAGGCAAACAAACACCTGTGGTCCGCGAACCATTGAACAGTAGAATAACAAGACACTTAGCTGCCTGCAGCTCTCATACATCTAGAAATGTGTGCTTCTCTGTGTGGGAGATTCCTTGACCTACAAACATCTTTGATCACATGACTACAGAGATGTGTACCAATTTGAGTGAGGTTTGGACATAAACAGTTTTCTGAAAAACCTATGTTTCTATGTCGGTGGTGCTCAACCTTTTTCACGTCAAAGGACCCCCATAATGTTCTGTATTTGGCCACGGACCCCCATCTGAAAATATGTAGTTCCAGCCAGGCACCCCTCAGAAACAAAGATTTGAGTTAAAAAAACGTTCGCTGTGAAAGAAAATATTTTCTAATATTTGCGCCACATTTTCATGATGTTTTTAAAAAAAAAGTGCTTTGTTTTGCCAATTTTCAATAGCTAATGTATAAGATAATGCTTAAAACACCAAAAGGGGTTCCGGTCCAGAATGGGGTAAAGATGATCTTCATACATTGTAGACACAAAGCAGTTTAATCATTATTCTTGTTAATGTTTTATTCCATCAGATTACCCAGGAGACCGGTGAGTTCATGGTGACCTTCCCCTATGCCTATCATGCAGGCTTTAACCATGGCTTCAACTGTGCAGAGTCAACCAACTTCGCCACCCAGAGGTGGATCGATTACGGCAAGCAAGCCATACTGGTGAGAGAACTACTATTTATCAAATATTTTGCCATAAAATTACCCCATGACCAGAGCACAAGGTTTTCATCGCATTGGAATTCACTGTTTTTTTTAATTTATTATAATGACGATAAACCAAACTAGAATATCATTCTTTTGTATCTGCATATTATATGACAAAGTAAGAGAACATAATACAGGGTTCCCACAACGGACATGAAATTCCTGGAAAAGTTTTTAAATTAGAAATTACTTTTTCCAGTACTGGAAAAGTTTTGAAATGGATCAAAGGTCCTGGAAAAAATATTCGACTATGCATTTTTTTGGGTAATTATTTTGTAAATAAAAAACATTTCCAATACATTTTTACACGAAATATGTAACAAAATTCGTTTTTTTTGTGAAGTGGGCTGCATGATTGCAGCATAGGTGTAACAAAAAGAACAGATCTACAAGCTCACAGTTTGCTTCAGCGTGACGCGTAGTTGGCTTGTAGATCTGTTCCTTTGTCAAGTGACACCAACCTGTGCAGCTGCAGCGCATGAGCGGAACGTCATAGTCCTGGAAATTGGGTTAAATATTCCGGGAAAGTTTTTAAATTTCATTGGAAAACATGTGTGGGAACCCTGATGATGATGATAAGAGCTCAACCGAGTTTGTTTTCTGGTGGATGAGATACAGACAAATATTGTATTGCCAAAAATCTTCCCCATCAATCAGTGCTTGGGTAATTACTTTGTATCTCCACTCTTGTCGCCTTCAGTGCTCATGTCGCAAAGACATGGTGAAGATTTCCATGGACGTGTTTGTGAAGAAGTATCAGCCGGAGCGATACGCACAGTGGATGGAGGGGCGAGAAACGGCAGCCATTGACCACTCGCGGCCCACCCCGGAGGCCAAGGAGTTCCTGGAGGAGGGCTTCAATGACATCACAAGCCACAGTGACGGCAGCTCCGTGGAAAGCTGTGTGGAGGAGGGAGAAAGGAAGAGGTAAAAACCTATGTTCTTGTCAGTGTTGTCGTTGGCAGCAAATTTCTATTTTAGTTTTAGTCATAGTCTTTTGAAACGTTTTAATTTAGTTTTAGTCACCTGGAATGTTTTAGTGTTTAGTCTAAATATCATAAGACTTTTGTCTAAAATGTATTTTGGCGGGCCTTGATGCCGTCATAATGTCTGATTTTACACTTCACACAACGTGTCGCGTCGCAGCGCGACACGTTGTGAGCTTGTAGATCTGCTATTTTCAGCATGCAACCAAGTGTAAAATGACTTTTACTGGATCTCTTGTCCACTAGTGCCTTCCTAACATTTTAGTCTATTTTTTATTTGTAGACAAAATCGACAGTATAGTCTTAGTTTTAGTCACCATAGCTTAGTTTTCATTTAGTTTCCATTTAGTTTTCGTCAGTGAAAAAAGGTAGTCGACGAACATTTTTCGCCATAGTTTTAGTCGACGGAAACAAACACTGGTTCTTGCATGACTCTCGTGTGTTTGAGATGCTCAGCATTTATCCCCCAGTTCTGCTCGACTAGTATATTAACACAATATAGCTGATGCACTACTCTCTGCTTGGTGAACCCACAGCCACACACAGAGGATTGAAACCAAGAGACACAGGGTTTGTCTGGAGGTGCCCGAGGAGGTGGTTCCTAAGGATGAAGACGAGGAGAAGCAGTACGGGAAGAGGCCCAGGCTTAGCCTGATGCCTCCGCGGACTGCATCGCCAGACTGCAGGAGGACTAAAGGTATCATGTGACCAGTTTCTAAGTTATACTACATCTGGAAGGGCTTTGGCTAATGTTAACTTTTGTATTTCTGACGATTAGGACAAAAACTAACATAACTTAACCCATTTAGACCTGAGCTTGATTCTACAAATGTCTTCTAGTTTAGACAGTTTCTACGTCGGTCGTTCTCAAACATTTTCATGTCAAGGACCCCCAAAAATATATTTATTTGGCCGCCGACCCGCCATCTGATAATATGTTGTTCCAGGGACCCCTCCAGAAGCAAAGATTTGAATTAAAAAAACGTTTGCTCTAAAAGAATATATATTCAAACATTTAGGCCACATTTTCATCCTTCCTCTACAATAACGACACCACAAATTGTTCTTCCCAAGGCCCACCGAAGTTGGTCGTCACGCCGACCAAGCTGACCCTAATGGACCCGTTCCGCCGGTGTTTGAGCGGCGGCGGCGGTAGCGAGGCGACTCGTCCCCCTCACTACACCAAGACCCGAGCGCCGGCCATCTCCTCTCCGTCCTGGCACAGGAACGGCCATCTCACGGTGGCCGCGTCGCCGGCCTGGAGCCAAGAAGACGACACGGCGGCTCAGCCCGCCCGCAAGATGGGCGTCGCCAGTCTGCTCTTTCACAAGACCCTGAGCCCCAAGGAGGCGCTCCACGTGCACACGTACGCCCTGGACAGCAGCCACCATCAGAGCAAGCCTCACACGCAGCTGCAGGTGCACAGCTACGCCAGAGAGCACCAGCCTCGCCACCTCCAGCACAAGGCTCACACGCAGGGGTCCCACCACGCACAGACGACGACGACGCAGCCGCCGCCTCACGTCCAAAGTCCAAACCCCGAGGAGACCAAAGCAGACAGTCCAGAGGCAGAGGAGGAGGAGGAGGAGGAGGAGGAGGAGGAGGAGGAGGAGGAGGAGGCGGTGGCGCAGAGTCATCATCCGGCGGCAGAGCAGGCTGTGGCGCAGGCGCATCCCGCAGAGGAGGGGGAGCAGACGCAGTCCAAAGAGCCAATGGAGGCGCAGACCTATTCAGACGAGGATAAGGATGTTGATGTTGTTGATGATGATGATGTTGATGATGCTGAGCTCCCCAGTGTGCCTGCTCCCGCCGCCGCCCACACACCACCACAAACGCAAGTGAAGAAGGTGAAGAAGGTGGAGTTGGACAGCTCCAAGAAGAATACGCGAAAGGTTGGTTTTCTTGTGTGTGTGTGTGTTCTGTTTTAGAATTTGTCGTTTCCTCCACCCTCTCTCCATAGAAAATGCATGAGCTTCACGACGTTTGTCAGTATCGCATGCTCTGTGTGTTGTGGACTTATAAGCATGCTAGCCAGATCTTATTTCATCCCTCTTTCCCCTTTTATTTAGACAATATAGTCTCGAGATGGACTGTTGGGCTCACACAAGTTTGAAATTCTTCCACCTCACAGTTAGAAGATTGTGAAAGAGTTAGAATCATGTAGAGTGGATAGGGTGCACAGACTGATAATGAAATGGTGATATAATAAGTGATAAAAGCCAGTAACTTTGGTCGGTTAATGTCAGCTCTACTGATTCCACTGGACTACAGCATTTGTCAAACTTGCAAACCTATGGTTGTACTCTGCGTTAACAATGTTCTGCTGCCCTCTTGTGGCTTCAGTGTACAAAAGAAGAACACAACCTATGATCAATTGGCAGCAAAACATATGCCTAACTGTGGCAGTTTAGTTGTTTTTCTAACACATATTACACCATAGTGTCTCACTAGTCCCGCCCCCATCGACAGGCCCGGAAGAGAATTCCCCATTTAATTTCTCCCATAGACGTTTCAAAAAGTATTTATTTAAAGACCTTTTAAGCCTCGGACAAAGCCAACTCTTGTGACAAATCATGACAATAAAAGTGCAAGGTACTTTTTGTTTTTCTTCATTATTTGATCGGCCCAAAACATTGTGTTTTATTGTCATGATTTGTAACAAGAGTTTGCTTTGTCCAAGGCTTAAATGTCTTTAAATACTTTTTGGAACGTACGTTTCAAAAAGTACGTACGTACCATGCCTGTCGTCGTCATGAAAGGCATGTACCAATGACGCACTTGCTAGGCAAACTAAAGCCAGAAGTTTGATGGAATTCATTGCAGTCAATGTCAGTTGGCAAGTGTATGAACAAACAATATTTGTAATGATTTTTAATTGATTCTGTAAAATATAATACCGGTAAGACAGTTAAAAATTTAACGTGTAGCTATTGAGACGGAGCCTCGCTGGCAAGACTAATGTCGCGATAACGGCTCATATTGAATGCACGGTCAGAAACATACTCTTTGCTGTATTATAGACGCCTCCATAAAAACATGCGACTAATTGTTAACTGTCAAATCTCGCAATCACTCAAAGATAGTTTTGTCATACGCTTCTCTACCAGGCACTTATTCACGTCAATACATTGAATGCATTCCATCAAACCTTCCTCTCCAGTTTACCTTCCACTGTGTCAATCTGAGATCTGGACAGCTGAAATTGCCACGCCAAGAAAGTGATGCGGCGTCCTTTCTTTCTTTATGGCCTTGCATAGAGCCAAGAATTTTGCTACTCCTGTGACATCGTTTGAGTCGGTACAGTTCAGAATATTTAACCCATTTTGGGCGGGAACCCCTTTTGGTGTTTTAAACATTATGTTGTAATTTAGCTATTGTAGCAGATCTACAAGCTCGTAGCGCGCCACTCGGTGGCGCGCTACGAGCTTGTAGGTCTGCTATTTTTGTAAAATCGTGAAAATATTTATTTCAGAAAACTGGAGGATTTAGAAGATTTTTCTTTTTAATTTTGAGGTCAGGCCTAAATGGGTTAAATACATGTTAAAGAGGGAGATAAACAAACCACTATTCCAAAGTATTGGTATTTGCAGGTGACTTTACTGATGCATTTTTCAGCACATTGTTGCTATTCTAATCTCTGAGAGCGCTTTATATTGTTGTAACTAACGGCTGCTAACGCAACGCTTCTTGCTCATCCTGGTGGTGGTCCTCTCTCACTCTGCTGGTGCTGGGGAACGAACGCTGTCTTTTTGGTCTTTGATGCCACACCAAATTCTTATTTCTAGAGTTGACTAGTGCTGCTGTTGTGGATAACATGGCTATCATGCTGTTCAAACCACAGACCAACCACTCGTGCCTTCGGGATGGTGACACTATTATCCTTCAGGACATCGCCACTTCCACCAGAAAAACAAAGCAAAGCGACACCAAAGCGATCACTCCTCCCAGTCCCAAGCGTCACGTAAGTATAGTGCTCGGCCAGTGACCACGAGTGAGGCCCGCAAGGGACTAGAACGGACCTAAATCCTTTGCCAGAGAAGGGATCCGCAGCAGCAGCCGCAGCACAGTGCTCCCAGCATGCCTCACTAGTGTGCAGATAGAAGAGAGACCTCAAAATTAGGTCTTTGCAAGCATAGATATGAATAGAATTTTAGATGCCTCATTGGCCTTGCCTTGCAGTTCATTGGAGCGACGTGTGTCGACGCGAGGCCTGGGAGGCACGCTACGCCAACGCTGCCACTCGAGTGACAATCACAACGCCTCTTTTTCCGGGGACTTCCGGTCAGACCTGAAACGTCCTCCCTGTGACACACACAGAAGCTTCTGTGAAGCACTAATAGTCTCACGTGGCCAGACTGTTGCCTCTTCTAGTTGTCTGGCTACGCGATACTACTACTGATGCACCAACCAAGGAAGCTTATGCCCTCACTTTTGCACATACAACCATAGATATTATAAGAAATAGATGCCTCATTTGCCGCTGCAGTTCATTGGAGCGACGTGTATCCCAATGAAGGCGGACGTGCAGTGCTGAAGGCTTTTTTTTTTTTTTTTTTTAACAAATCATGAATTATAACAGTCATGACAATATACATTACAATACAAAACAAGACCAACAAACACAAACAACAAAGTTATTAACAATACAACATCAGAGCCAGGGGGGATTAGATTACTAACAGAAAACATTAAAGAGTGAACACAAAGCAACAGTTCTCCGCAGCTTTCTTATTTAGAAGTGCTGAAGGCATTTGCTGAAGGCGACTGCGTCGCTGCCCAAGTGACGTCACTCATGTGACTCCTCCATGTCTCTCGCTGTCACTCAAGTGACTACTGGCCAATCACAGCGCGTCTTTTCCGGGACTTTTGTTACGCACGCGGAAGCTTGACAAGCTTCCGCTTTGCTTCCGCCTTCAATGGTGACACGCGCCTCAGAGCCGGAAGGGGCGTCTATGTATATATGTCTATGCATACAACAACAACAACGCCCCAGAGCCGACGGAGGCGTCTAGCTTTCTATAAGACAAATTCCAATACCCCCAAATCTCGGCCACTCGCTCACTCACACTCGGTCACTCCAGCATGGCGGTGTTATGGTGAAATTGGTGACCTGCTGACGTATGTAACCATCGGGTAGACGATCACATAATGTCAGTGTCCGAATGTAAATCGTTGCAGTTTTGTTTATTAGCAGAGTTCAACCTGGTGGTATTTAGGCCACGTATTTAACCCATTCAGGACGGGAACCCCTGTTGGTGTTTTAAGCGTTATGTTCTACTTTAGCTATAGAGGGTATGCGTGTGACATCATCATCAAACCAGGAAGTTATGCAGGAACGCCTACTGAGTGGCAAAAAACTACTTTCTGGCCTTGACAGCCCATACATCCACACAGAAAAGTCTTATCTGATTGCATTAAACAACATTAAACAATGTTAAACTCACTTTGCCTGTTGCTTTGCCACTCGATTTGCCACTCGATGTGCCATTCACTTTAAGCATGCGCATACTCTCTATTGAAAAATAGCAGATCTCCAAGCTCTACAAGGTTGAAGATCTGCTATATTTGAAAAATCGTGAAAATATGGTGCAAAACTTTGAATATATATTCTTTCAGAGCGAACGTTTTTAACTCAAATCTTTGCTTCTGGGGGGTTCCTGGAACAGCATAATTTTCAGATGGGGGTCGGCGACCAAATACATATATTTTTGGGGGTCCTTGACATGAAGTAGTTTGAGAACCACTGACATAGCATAGCAACATGAGGTCGTGATTTATAATAATAATAATACTATCTCAAACTTATATAGCGCTTTTCTGAGTACCCAAAGACTCTTTACATGGGGGGGGCTTTACAGAGGTAACGACAAAACAAAAACAACTATTAGGAAAAGGAAAAACACTAAAAGCTAAAAACATTAAAAAGAAAGCCGGTGAGAAGGGTTAGCTAGGGAAGGCAATATTGAAGAGGTGGGTCTTGAGGGCGGTTTTGAAAGTTTGGAGGGTGGGGGCATCTCTGAGTGCCTTAGGGAGGGCATTCCACAGGGTTGGGGCAGCAAAGGCAAAAGCTCTGTAGAAGACATTTTGTAGAATCGAGCTCGGGTCTAAATGGGTTAAAGATCTCCACATATTAGTTGTGTGGTCACATATTTCTGTCAGACGTCGGGTCACCAATTTCACCATCAAGTGTGAGTGAACGAAATTTGGGGCATTGGAATTTGGCCTATATGTCTATGTTTGCAAACAAGCACACGCTCAACTCTGTCCTGATCTTTCCTCTTTGCTTTAATACCTCTCTCTGTCCACCAGGTGTCAGGGGAGCAGTCGTACTGCAAGTCACTGGCGGTCAATAAGCAACAGAAGGCGGCTCAGCTCTGCAAACTGTCTCGCAACCACCCGCTGCTCCGAGAGGTCACCAGTGACGAGGGTATGTATGACCAGACAAAACCTCTATTATATTCATTCATAAATGAATCCCTGGTTTACTGACATGTACTGTACATGTTGACTGTAATCTAACCCCCCACCCCTTCTATTTTTATCCTATTATTATATCTGTATCACCGTAGGTTTTTACCACTTTTTTTTTAAACTTTATTTTTCGCAGTTTTGTTTATTCGAGATTTCAGGGTATACAGTAAATCAGATGATATAACAGTATATGTGACATACCAAAAAGATAACATGTAGGCCTACCATATACCATAACCACCTTATGTAAAATATTGTGGTAGCTTTTTACCACTTTTAACCATTATTTTAAGCTTTAGCTGTTGGAAAAATAGCAGATAAAGCTCATTTTAACTTGTATCTTTGCTTTCGGGTTGGGTTCTCCCTGGAACAACATAATTTCAGATGGGGGGGGGGGGGGGGGGGGGGGCTCATTCACAAATGAAAAGGTTTGAGATGTGTGTAGAATGGGGTCCTCTGGTCTTACTCTTAACCCATTTTCGGGCGGGAACCCCTTTTGGTGTTTTAAGCATTATGTTATGCTTTAGCTGTTGAGAAATGGCAGATCTACAAGCTTGTAGGTCTGCTATTTTAGAAAAATCGTGAAAATGTGGCGCAAAACTTTGAATATATATATTCTTTCAGGGCGAACGTATCTTTGCTTTATGGAGGGGTCCCCGGAACAACATATTTTCATATGGGGGTCGGCCGGCCAATTTCTGGGGGTCCTTGACACGGAAATGTTTGAGAACCACCGACATAGAAACATAGTTAGCAAACTGTCCCGAATTTAGAAGGCATTTGTAGAATCGTCCTCGGGTCTAAATGGGTTTAACCCATTCTGGGCGGGAACCCCTTTTTGGTGTTTAAGCATTATGTTATACTTTAGCTATTGAAAAATAGCAGATCTACAAGCTCATAGCGCGGCACCGAGTGCCGCGCTATGAACTTGTAGGTCTGCTATTTTTGAAAAATGGTGAAATGTGCCTTTTTTTGAGAACCACTGATACAGAAACGGAAAACTGTCAGGATTTCGACATTTTTTAAATGTCGACATCAGGCCTAAATGGGGTTAACGAACGGTTTCATCTCCATCCTTCCAGACGTGACCGTGCCGGTGCAGCCTGGACGCAGGGAGAGGGAGGAGTGGGCCAAGTCGGTGGCTCAGCTGTGGCAGTGTCTGCCCTGCGACCCCCAGGCAGAGAAGGACTACAACACACTCATGGGCCAGCAGGCCCCCTACTGCTCCATATGCCTGCTCTTCCACACCCATCACCAGGTCAGGCCTGTCCTCTTGTCGAAAATGTTCCCCCTCCATTTTAGCCGACGAGATCGAAAATCTTAAAACGTTAACTCCTGATCTAAATCATTCCGTCCAATTCTAAGAAAAGATTATGTGTTTTATTATGCGTTAGAATTAATCATACCTCCCGTTGTTGTCGATCGCCTCGGGAGTGTTTTGGCTACATCTAGCTGCTTCAGCCACACCCGGGAGAACATCCGGTCCGTCGCTAAATGTGCTCCGCTGCTATAAATCGCTGGGCGCTCTGATTTAATGGATTAACTAACCCCAGGCGTTTGGGGTGTTAACACGAAACGCAAGTTAAAAAATGGACGGATGGTGTTTGGCAGTGAATGGATGTATTATTATTATTCATTCAAACGAATTCCATTTGTGTATTGGTAACAAACCTTTCTCCGTCTCCCCTTCACGTTAAAAACAGTCTGAGGGGTCCAACGACGGCTCCTCCAGCGTGACGGTGGTGCGTCGCTCGGGGGGCAGACAGTGGTCCAAGCCGCTCATCCCGGAGATGTGCTTCAACAGCCACAGCGGCAAGGCCACCGAGAGCGAGGAGGGACAGCTCTCCAACCCGCGGCTCACGGACGAGGGCACCAGTCGGCTGGTCAGCTGTGCCCAGTGCTGCGTCCGCGTACACGCCAGTAAGGAAAATATATCGACCTCTTTTTCAACCCATTTAAAGGCCTGATTTGTTTTTAAAAAAAGAAAATTCCTGAAAAACCTCATGTTTCTATATCAGTGGTTCTCAATATTTCATGTCAAGCACCCCAAAAATTATATGTAATTGGCATCCGCCCCCCCCCCCCCCCCCATCTGAAAATATGTAGACCTCCCCCAGAAGCAAAGATTTGAGTTAAAAACGTTCGCTCTTAAAGAATATATATATTCAAAGATTTGCACTACATTTTCCCGATTTTTCAAAAATAGCAGACCTACAAGCTTGTAGATCTGCTATTAACACTAAAAAAGTGCGAAGTGACAGTGCAATACTACTGTCAAATACTACTATCTACAAATGTCTTCTAAATCATGACCGTTTTCTGAAAAACCCTATGTTTCTATGTCGGTTCTAAAACTTTTTCATGTCAAGGACCCCCTTAATGATATGTATTTGGCCACTGTCCCCCCCCCATATGAAATATATGTTGTTCCAGGGACAAAGATTTGATTTAACAAACATTCGCTCTGAAAGAATATATATTCAAAAGTTTTGTGCCACATTTTCACGATTTATCACAAATAGCTGCAATTTTTCAATAGCTAAAGTATAACATAATGCTTAAAACACCAAAAGGGGTTACCATCCAGAATGGGTTAATGAAGTGGCTGAATTCTGAATCACCAAAACAGAACAGTAATCTTCAATAACCCATTTAGGACTGAGACCGATTCTAGAAAGAAGAAAAAAACACCCTGTAAAGTTTTCTGAAAAACTAAAATCTAATATTTATTTCAAAATGACAAATATGTTCTATTGCTAATATACTGTACATGGCAACAAGAACCCCAAAAAGGTGTTCCCGTCCAGAATGGACTCCTTAGGAGTCCACTTGGTTCCATTTGTACACTCTCAGAGTGAACACACCCGTGCGGGGCCAATTTGGAACCCACTCAAGGACGCTTTGTAGCAGTGTTTCCAGTGAGCCAATAGCAGCACCCTGACTCTTGTTTGACCAGAATGGAACAGAGCCTTCATTTAGTATCGGCGGTAACACCTGTGAGGGAAGTAGGGCCCCAAGTTCTTCAGTCTATATGTTCAGTCACTTATATCTGTTTAGCAGTATAGTTACACCACACTGGAAGGTTGCCAACTTTTAACGGTCACAATGTTTTGGAAACATTTCGCCCCCCCACACCCCCCCCCCCCGCCCCCCTGAGCTCCGTGTCTGTCTTCAACTCAACTGTAGCTCTCACCATTTCCTGGTAATTCTAGTTTAGGTTGGCCTCCATCCAACTCTTATTGTGTTTTAATTGTTCTGTTGTTGTGGCTTTAGACACACAGTCACAGTTGTTTGTCTGCCATTGGTGAGACGTCTGAGCCTTAGCTAACCCATTTTGGGCGGGAACCCCTTTTGATGTTTTAAAGCATTATGTTTTGCTTTAGCTATTGAAACATAGCAGATCTACAAGCTCGTAGCGCGGCACCGAGTGCCGCGCTACGAGCTTGTAGGTCTGCTATTTATTTATTTTTTAATCGTGACTGCGGCACAAATCTTTGAATATTTATATATATTTATATATATTATATATATACTTTCAGAGTGAACGTTTTTAACTCCTATCTTTGCTTCTGAGGGGTCCCTGGAATAGACGGGGGTCCGTGGCCAATTACATATAATCTTTGCGGTCCTAACTCTTATTGTGTTTTAATTGTTCTGTTGTTGTGGCTTTAGACACACAGTCACAGTTGTTTGTCTGCCATTGGTGAGACGTCTGAGCCTTAGCTAGAACACCACATTCAATGTCATTGTTGATTGGTTTGCAAATGTGAACAGCTTCACTAATTACTTGTTTTGACAACACGGATAAACTCAGTCCCTGGATTTTTAGAATACCGTGTAAACATCATTCATCGTGCTGGAGTTCTCTCACGGAAATCGCTCCTTCTGTGAGCGCTATACCTATTGAGAATAAAGTGTCTCCTGATCTTTCTTTTAACCCATTTAGGCCTGACCTCGAAATTAAAAAAAAAATCTTTCACTTTTCTGAAATAAATATTTTCACGATCTTTCAAAAATAGCAGATCTACAAGCTCATAGCGCGCCACTCGGTGGCGCGCTATGAGCTTGTAGATCTGCATATTTTCAGATGGTGGTCGGAGACCAATTACATAACATTTTTGGGGTCCTTGACATAAAATATTGAGCACCACTGATATAGAAACATGAGGTATTTCAGAAAACTGTCATGATTTAGACATTTTTTTTAAATTTCGACGTCGGGCCTAAATGGGATAAGTCCTACTACTGTCTGAAAAGATTCATCAGCATTCCCTACAAAAACAGCTTTAGCTGTGTTCCTAGGGGGACTGCCGATGCTTTTATTCAATAACGTTCCATTCAATCTTAACCCATTTTGACCTGAGATCAGATTCTAAAAATGTCTTCTACATCCTGACAGTTTTCTGAAAAAGCTATGTTTCTATGTCAGTCGTTCTTCGATTTTTCAAAAATAGCAGACCTACAAGCTCGTAGCGCGCCACTCGGTGGCGCGCTACGAGCTTGTAGATCTGCTATTTTTCAATAGCTAAAGCATAACATAATGCTAACACCAAAAGGGGTTCCCGCCCAGAATGGGTTAAATTGTGCATCATCCTGTTTTTGCCACCGTCCAAAATACTACAGTGTGACCAGACCAGTGACAACACACGACTATGAAACCGATAACCCGGTTGACCTTCTGTAACGGATAAAAAAGGGAGTCACGACGGCTGATGTTTATTTTTTCCTCCTCCTTCCCCCTCAGGTTGTTATGGAGTGTCTGGTGAGGAGGCGGACCTGGACGACTGGCTGTGTGCGCGCTGCGATGCCAACGCCATTACGAAGGTTAGTTCATATTAGGGCATTAACCGTTTCCGTCCGTAGGACGTCGCCACACGTCCTAGGGGTCCCAATCGACGCGTACATACGACGTCCTCAGACGTCCTAGCGCATCCTCAATGATACCGGGCGAGATAAGAATATTCTGATTTTTTTCCTTTTTTTTTTTAATTTGTCAGTTCGCCTTTCGGCTACCGTATGCTACTAGTTCATATCGGGGCCTTAGGTATTCTCCATATGCAGACCGCAGTCATCTTACCATATAAGTTAATGGCAAGGCGCTACCTAGGTGCAACTTCCAATGGCAGCCCATTCATCCAAACAGAAAAGTCCTATCTGATTGTATTAACCCATTTTGGGGCGGGAACCCATTTTTGGTGGTTTAAACATTATGTTATACTTTAGCTATTGAAAAATAGCAGATCTACAAGCTCATAGCGTGGCACGAGTGCGGCGCTATGAACTTGTAGGTCTGCTATTTTTGAAAAATCGTGAAAATGTGCCCTATAATCTTTGAATATATTCTCTTTCAGAGTTTCATCTTTGCTTTTGGGGTGTCCCTGGAACAACATATTTTCAGATGGGGGGGGGGTCGGCGGCATATTACATATAATTTTTGGGGGTCCTTGACATGAAATATTGAGAACCACTGATGCAGAAACATTTTAAAAAGACAAATGTCGACGTCAGGCCTAAATGGGTTAAACAAACCAACATTGCAGCTGTACGGAAAGCCTTGAATTATTCTCTTTCTATCAAAGTGTTTGTTTCATAAAAATCCACTGTAGACATGTTATGAGCTACTTTGTGTCCTTGCAGGTGATTCTTTTTTCTAAGTGCTGGAGTTTGGAAGTGCTCGTTAGATATCACTCAACTGCCCTGTGCGTACCACCTGTTTTGAATTAGCACATAATGCAGGAGGCAGCAAGACATTGCTTTACTGAAAACGAGTGCTTCCAAACTCTGATGGCAACATGGCCGCGGTCTGCAAAAGGTCAATAGACAGAGTTACGCAAACTAGCGTTCACTTCATGGGGCTTCAGTCCAATGGCGGCTCTCCTACATAGACTTCTATTGAGACTGGGGACAACCAAACTGGGACAAGTCCTGGACCGGAAGTAGGCAGAAATGCATTGGACTCAGGCAACAGCCCAGCTTTAATGATCTTAAATCCCTTTTATTTTAGATTGTTTTGTAGTAATAGTACAACATAAACATTAAAGAGACTTTAGTTGTTACTGTACAATACTTTAAAACATGTGTCATGTTGCACACATGCTTAAAATAGCTCTTGTTTGCGCCGCCCTCGTTGAAAACAATGTATTTCCAACTCCAGCTTGTCTCAGTTCAGGCTGCATGAACAGTGCTCGAGCACTCTGTTTCCGCCCCTCAATATCGTTAACTCTTCTATTAGATGGCTCTGGTTCATATGACAGATCCTTGTTCTTCTGAAAGAAACGCTGGTCTTGGTCACCTCTGTACCGTGAAATCATGAGACATTTTACATTGCAGTATATTTGGTAACAAACAAACAATCCTATAAAACGGGTTGCGTTGCAGAATGCTACTTTACTGACCTTGGAACATTGCTGTGTGGGCGTTTATAAAACGTCTTAACCCATTTAGACCCGAGGACGATTGTACAAATGCCTTCTAAATCCTGACCGTTTTCTGAAAAACCCTGTGTTTCCATGTCAGTGGTTCTCAAACATTTTCATGTCAAGGACCCCCAGAATTATATGTAAATGGCCGCCGACCCCCCCCCCCCCCCCCCCATCTGAAAATATGTTGTTCCAGGGACCTTCCAGAAGAAAATATTTGAGTTAAAAATATTCGCTGTTAAAGAATATATATATTCAAAGGTTTGCGCCACATTTTGACGATAAAAAGAACAAACAGCAGATCTACAAGCTCGTAGCGCGGCACTCGGTGCCGCGCTACGAGCTTGTAGATCTGCTATTTTTCAATAGCTAAAGTATAATAACAATGCTTTAAAACACCAAAAGGGGTTCCCGCCCAGTATGGGTTTAACGTTCTCAGCCTTGCTGGTATCAACGCACACTTTACACAAGGTACACAAATCCTGCCACACTACTGCAGTGTTGGAATAGAAATGCTCTTAATTGATTCTGCAGAAGGACTAGTAGTACATGCAATTACGAATGTGGACTTGACTTGGAAGATGAAGAGCTTGAATTGAATGTTGTTGTTGGGTGAAGTGGATAATCTTTTTTTCCATTTTTATTTTCTCGAAAATCTGAACACACTGTCGATACGTGGCGGTCGCTCCATCCATGGCAAACAAAAAGTGCTTTATCTCAAGTGTCGGTAACTAAACTGTGGGACATGCACACCCACGTTCCAGCCAATACATCTGCAACAGAAGCAACAGCACTTCTACACATGCTAAATCCAAGCACGTTAGATTTATAGTCATTCTGGAATATGTTCTGAGAGGGCAGCGTTTAATTCCATTAACCCATTCAGGCCTGACGTCGAAAGAAAAAAAAAAAAAAAAAAGTTTTCTAAATCATGACAATTTTCGGAAAGATTTGAGGCACATTTTAACGATTTTTCAAAAATAGCAGACCTACAAGTTCATAGCGCGCCACTCGGTGGCGCGCTATGAGCTTGTAGATCTGCTATTTTTCAATAGCTAAATTATAACAATGTTTAAAACACCAAAAGGGGTTCCCGCCCCAAAATGGGTTAATGGTTAATGTGGTTAAACGCTAACGTGACATGGATGCGTTCCAGGTCTCAATGGATTAAGCATTATGTTGTACTTTAGCTGTTGAAAAATAGCAGATCTACAAGCTCATAGGGCGGCACTATTTTTTTGAAAAATGTGGCGCAAATGTTTGAATATATTCTTTATATATTCTTTCAGAGTGAACGTTTTTAACTCTAATCTTTGCTTCTGGGAGGTCCCTGGGGGGGAGGGGGGGGGGGGGTGATTTGCACCACTCAGTTCACACGGGTGTGATTTTTTTTTTTGTTGAATCGTCCTCGGGTCTAAGTGGGTTAAAGCCGTGCTGTAGCCCAGTATCGCTGTTACAAATCATATGCACCCAAATGCTCATGCTCTGTGCCATCATCTTTCAGAACAATGTACAGTATGTGGTCGTGGTGTTGCACGATAGAGCAAGCAGTCACCAATTTGGGTCTTCTAAACTGCAACGTGCTGTGGATAAAAAAACGGCTTCAGTAGCCACCCTATATATGCTACCATGATGTGGGTTCGCTGACATTCTTACGTCCCTGACATTTGGCATTGTCAGATAATTCTGGGGGGTCCTTGACATGAAAATGGTTGAGCACCACTGACACAGAAACATAGGTTTTTCAGAAAAGGTATTTATTTAGAAGCCTTTTTTTTTTTTTTTCGACCTCAGTCCAAAATGGATTAGAATGAATGCTCATTTTGGCACCAACACTTCCTCCCTCCTCCACCAGAGGGCAGTGCTGCCCTGAGCAATGAGCATACCATTAAGTGTGTTTTTTCTGTCCAGGCATATCGGGTTCTTCTTCTCTCTTTTTTTAGGGTCTAGGGCCTGATTTAGACTTGCTTGCTGATCTACAAGCTCACTCCTCTTGCTGCTGCAACACTTTGTGAGTTTGTAGATCGGCTACATTAAGGTACGCGACAGACACCCACGCGCAACTAAGTATGACTCGGGCTTTTAATATGTATTCTCTTCCCATTTTGATGAGTCACAAAATAGTTTGACCCAGTTTGAGGCTTGTTAAAGTGCTCCCCGCAGACAATGTGCCGAGACGGTCTCTAAGGCAGTGAGTGGTTCCCAAAGTGGGGTCCGGGGACCCCCAGGGGTCCTTGAGGGGGGGTCTCCTCTCAGCTAAATGATAGTTTGGAACCAAATGGACCCTTATGGGTCTGTAACTCTGAGAGTGTACAAACGGAACCAAATGGACCCTTATGGGTCTGTAACTCTGAGAGTGTACAAACGGAACCAAATGGACCCTTATGGGTCTGTAACTCTGAGAGTGTACAAACGGAACCAAATGGACCCTTATGGGTCTGTAACTCTGAGAGTGTACAAACGGAACCAAATGGACCCTTATGGGTCTGTAACTCTGAGAGTGTACAAATGGAACCAAATGGACCCTTATGGGTCTGTAACTCTGAGAGTGTACAAATGGAACCAAATGGACCCATTAGGGTCCATTTGGGTCCATTTGTACACTCGGCGTACACAGAATGTGCCGTGACGGCCTCTAAAGCAGGGGTTCTCAACCCGTGGGTCGCGACCCCTCGGGGGGTCGCCAAATTATTTTGGGGGGTCCCCAAATTATTTTTCAAAAAAATATATATATATTTTATTTTTTTCCCAAGTGAATGGATGGAAAATTGAAAATTAAGAGTTTACATGGTACACTACACATAGTACATGCATACACCTTCCTAATGATTATATCTGGTTTCAGTATTTATTTATGGTGTATTGTCTCTATAGGTTATTGTAGCAGTCCATTTATATTGGGGGTCGGGAGGGGGCGGGGCGGGGGTCCTGAGACATTGCCAAAACATTTCCGGGGGTCCCCGGCCAAAAACGTTGAGAACCCCTGTTTTAAAGGATTGCCTGGAACAACTATTGTCATCGAGAACACTTTTCTGGGGCGCTCGATCATTAACCCATTTAGACCTGAGGACGATTCTTAAAAAAATGTCTTCTGAATCCTAAAAGTTTTTCTGAAAAAGCTATGTTTCTATGTTTTGGTGCTCAACCTTTTTCATGTCAAGGACCCCCCCCCCCCCAGAATTATCTGGCCGCCGACCGACCCCCATCTGAAAATATGTTATTCCAGTGACCTCCCAGAAGCAAAGATTTAAGTAAAAAAAAAAAAAAAAAACGTTCGCTCTGAAAGAATATATATTCAAGGATTTGTGCCACCATTTTCAAGATTTCTCAAAGATGGCAGACCTACAAGCCCCTACGAGCTTGTAGATCTGCTATTTGTCAATAGCTAAAGTGTAACATAATGCGGGTTCCCGCCCAGAATGGATTAATGGGAAGATATGTCCACCAGGCTTTCATCCAAGAACATTCAAGTGTTATCTTATGTACACACTGGTGGTGGTGCATTGCATCAGAATGAAAGCTATTGGTTAACCTCCTCTTGCTTTTACCAGTGTGTGTGTGTGTGTGTGTGTGTGGGGGGGGGGGGCGGGTAGGGAGGGTATGTGACTCGACCGAGCCAAGCCCACGTTTTATTTGAATGTATTCTGAATCGAAGAAGTGCCGTGCAGCGCTACATTCATGTCTATGACACATTAGCTAGTTGGACTGTGTCGGTTTGTTACTGATGCCGGGTTATTGTTGTGTCAAAGATGTATGCGTTCCGGCACCGAGTGCCGCCCTACGAGCTTGTAGGTCTGCTATTTTAGGAAAATCGTGAAAATGTGGCGCAAATCTTTGAATATACTGTATATTCTTTCAGAGCAAATGTTTTTAACTCAAATCTTTGCTTGTCGGGGGGGGGGGGGGTCCCTGGAACAACATATTTTCAGATGGGGGGGTCAGCAGCCAATTGCATATATTTCTGGTGGTCCTTGGACCTTGACATGACAATGTTTGAGAACGACTGACACAGAAACATGGGGTTTTTCCGAAAACTGTCAGGACTTTCGAAGACGTTTGTAGAATCGTCCTCGGGTCTAAATGGGTTAAATGTATGATTGTCTGTGTAAATATTGGACTCAAGTCTTGCTGTTTCTTCCCCACTCTCTCTCAGGACTGCTGTCTGTGTTCCCTGAGAGGCGGCGCGCTGCACAGAGCCAACAATGACAAGTAGGTAGTGCCAGTAGATGGTGCAGTCTCCACCCTTTTTTATTTATTGCGAACGCAGTGAGCACTAACTATGAGACCTAGCAGAACATGTCTGTCTGTGTGTGTGTCACGCTGTAACACCACCTGCCCGCCACCAGAGGGCGTAACTATCACACACAAAACACACACACACACACACACAAAACTTAACTTAAAAAAAACTTTAAAAAAAACTTAAGAAAACTTAAACACACACGCACGCACACATACACACAAAAAATAACTTAAAAAAAACCTTAAAGTACGTAATTTATTCTAATTGTTTCGCTTGTTCGCGCGTCTTACTCGTAAATAAAATGGAGACGCTCGGTGGGTGTGGACTATGGTCTTCATTACATCGTCTTGATGTAATCTTCCTCCTTCTCATTATTGAAGTGCTTCATTGTACACAATTGTGTAAACTCACCAGTGAAGTCCAAGCTAAAGTTGCCAGGAAGACTTTCAGACTGTTTCTAAGGTCCGTTTGTCTTGTTAAAACCACAAATGGCTCTCCATTGGCCTGTCACAATTATTATTACATAATTGTCTAAATCGCAATTAGTTGAGATCATCTTAATTATTATTTTTTTGCATAATCTTTAACAATGTTGGAAAAACTTTAAAAAAAAATAGCGGAGATGGCAGGATTGGCTATTTTCACTTTTTCCTTTTTTTTTCTTTTTTTTTTTACCCATTTAGACCCGAGCTCGATTCTACAAAATGTAATTGGCCGCCGACCCCCATTTGAAAATATGTTGTTCTAGGGAACCCCCGGAAGCGAAGACATGAGTTAAAAACGTTCGCTCTGAAATAATATCTATTCAAAGATTTGCGCCACATTTTCACGATTTTTCAAAAATAGCAGACCTACAAGCTCGTAACGCGGCACTCTGTGCCGCGCTATGAGCTTGTAGATCTGCTATTTTTCAACAGCTAAATTATAATTATGCTCTGATGAAGGCTGCATGCATTCACACAGACTTTTGTCATCAGGGGCGTCGGTATAGCTGGGGGGTGGAGCCAGGGTTCTCCCAACCGGAATAAACAGTGGAGTGTTGGGTTTTCAAACGCAGATGCTTTAAAGGGTGATTTGGGTGATTTGGAAAACCACCCAGTCCGCCCCGGTAACAAAATGTGCACATGCACGCTCTACAGTGGGGGGAAGTGCAACAGGCCAACAGCATGTGCACCAAGGCCCGCCCCCAGTCGATCATGATTGGAGGAAGGCCCCTCTCATCCTGATTGGATGAAGGCTTTGCCACCCGCCACCAAAACTGAAACTAGGGTTTTTTGACCCCAGGGGCTCACTGGGGACAGGGAGGAACTCCTTATATGGTCAGCACACTCTATAGTAGGGAGGATTATCCAGAAAAAAAGAAAAAATAAGTGATATTTGAATTAAGTAAAATCACTGAATATACCTTTTAAATACTACTCATTTAAAAGTAGGCGTCATGGCTTGCCAGATCACAGGCACAGATCCTTGTTGCCACTCGACAAGAAAATGAAACAAGCTAGAGGCCGATTGGAATGTTTTCCTTGACTGCATGGACATGATCCAACACAACACACAATGGCCTGATATATTCGCATGGTAAGAGACACTTTTCAATAGATATGATCACTAAAAAGCCATGAATTCATCAATGATGTTTATAGAACATGTTTTAGTGATTTTCAAGTAGGCTACCGACACCATTCGTTTCGACCGCACAACGATGGCTCCGTGCCAAGTTCCAACTGTCTCTAAACTACTTAGAACTCACTACAATGTGTTCTGTAAACATTATTGATGACTTAATGGCTGTTGGTTTTTGATATTATGTTAAGTTTAATTGATCATATCTATAGAGTGTCTCTACCAGGCGAGTAAACACTGCGCCGCGGTAACACAATGTTTTGTAACATGGAGGGAGAGGGAGATTGATGTCTGATTTCAGTGGTGGTTATGCTTGTGCAACTTCACGCATGCAATAAAGAGATAAGGATACTCGGTGACTATAAACCACTTGAACCCCAGGTCCCCAGCATAAACCAAAAATCTACAAACTCACAACGCGTCGCAACGCGTGGTAGCCCTGGCCTGGACTGAAGTGCTTACGCCTACACAAATGTTCAGATTACAAATATAACGTGCTCACCCCAGGGGGCCATGGATGTTACAATTCTGCTAGGGCGGGAATAAGTACCGGTATCTTCCCTATTTTTCAATAAAAAGCAATGTTTAATCGGTTTCTGGCCATGCGCTTTCAACTATGCGCCCCTATCGGTTGGTGCATTATAACTCTGATAAAATGGCCACAGATCGGATTAAAACGCTTTTTATTGAGCAATGCGGAAGATACGGGTACTTCTACCCGCCCGAGGAGGATTGTAACATCCGTGGCTCTGGGACGAGCACTTTATATTTGAAATCTGAACATGTATGTAGACGTTAACGTTCTAAATGGGCAAAGTGCATAAAACGGGTTTGAAGTTCCGCCATGACAGACCAGCGCCATGTGAACCATGGCTAAATCGTCTCGTATACGTAATAATTAATAATAAAAAGTCAACTTTCCGAGGGCGAGTGTTCCAGATGTCCTCCTGATGGATTTTTCTTGGCTGTCAATATTTCTATCCTCCAAGAAATCGCTCTGAAAGTGATGCAAAGGACCGTACGCTATTAGAACTCTATGGGGAAGACCCCGGGCGAAAACCGGATGTGACATTTGTGTCTAGCTTGGTGTGAATGTATAGCCGTAAACGCGTATTTTGGTGTGTGCCAATAAAGAAATGGAAATGCGAGTACCTTTTTCTGCCATTTGTTTAATTTTTGGATGTGCTACCCTTTTTGGAATTTTTAAATTCCTATTTTTTTATATATATATATACTGGATTTGGGTTTGGCACTCCACTGAAAACCATTGCTGATGCACAACCTCTTTTTCTCATTTAGCTAAATTATAACATAATGCTTAAAACACCAACAGGGGTTCCCGAAACCAACCTGGGGTGTCGGGGCTTTCTCAGTTCCCCCCCCCCCCCTCCCCCCCCTTCCCTAATCCCTATGGGACTCACTCACTCCCAGCTCACATCAAAGCTGCCCCCCCCCCCCCCCCCCCCATCCTCACCACGTTTAAAACCCACACTCAATTACAATTTAGGCATTTAGCAGACGCTCTTAATCCAGAGCGACTTACATTAGGCAGGAACAAAAGTATGGGAATACATCACATATATAAAATGCATTTATCAAGAAACATGCGTAAGCTAAGAACGTAACTAGAACATATCTATATAATGACACTATACATATTAACTATACATATATACTATACTATGCTATACATATGTACTATGATGTCCTATGACTACATACAATGCACTTATTGTGCTGTCTACATGACATGCTATAAGTCTGTTTCAAATGCTATCTAAGTCTAAAAAGTGCTATCTAAGGGGGTAGGATAAGTGCTATGGGCCATGATGGAGTCTGAAAAGGTGGGTCTTCAGACTACGGCGGAAGATTGGGAGTGATGCTGCAGTTCTGATTGCAACGGGGAGTGCATTCCACAGTTTTGGGGCCAGAAGGGAGAAGAGTTTGGGACGTGTGGAGCGTTGTCCCGGCGTTTTTAGTGAGGGTACTTCCAGCTTTCCTGCGTTGGCTGATCTGAGTGCGCGGGAGGGTTTGTAGGGTTCAATCATGCTTGCAAGATATGGGGGAGCCATACCTTTGGTTGCTTTGAATGCCAGCATCAGAGTTTTGTATTCTGTGCGGGCAGCGACTGGGAGCCAGTGCAGGGAGCGGAGCAGGGGGGAGACATGTGAGAATTCTGGCTGGTCAAAGACCAGACGAGCTGCGGCATTTTGGATCACACTCAAAACCCACCCAACGCGTTTGTCGGATTTTAGCGGTTTTCCGAAAAACGCGTCCAGTGTGCAACCACCTTTCTACTTTTTATTTCTGCAAATCTTTTTCTTTTCTGTTCTTAGTTTTTAACATTTTAACTTCTTTTATTTCCCTAATAAAAAACGTTTTGTTTCTGGTTTGTAAAGCGGCTTTGAGTATTTAGAAAAGCAATATGTTTTTTAAAATGGTATATGCCCTTATCTGCCCTTTTGCCAACTTTCATTTACAAATCCAAAAAGGCAAAACATTAATTGTAGTTTCTATTCATATATTCCAATGTTTAACCCATTCTGGGCGGGAACCCCCTTTGGTGTTTTAACTAAGCATTATGTAATACTTTAGCTATTGAAAAATGGCAGATCTACAAGCTCATAGCGCGCCACCGAGTGGTGCGCTACGAGCTTGTAGGTCTGCTATTTTTGAAAAATCGTGAAAATGTGCCACAAAAATTTGAATATATATTCTTTCAGAAGACTTCGGGTCTAAATGGTTAATGTTAATGTCAAAATCACATACAAATTAACACACACATTCATCACAATTATTAGTGTGACAATTAAGCGTCAAGTCAAATTACATGATCGTGACGGCCCTAAAGGTGGCCTTACACTAGCCGATTTTTGACATCCGATAGCACCACACACTACAGGATAATCGGAGCGGGGCAGAGCAAAATATCAAACATTCTTGATGTAGATCGGGCCGATCCCGATCGCGCTTTGAGCGGTCGGGCACCCCCAAAAATGCCCGATTATCGGCTAGTGTAAGGCCACCTTAACACATTTTGTGCCCAAAACGTCTGTGGACGTCCTGGGTATTACCGCACGTGCATAGCCCAAGACGTCTGTGGACGTCTTTGAAAAAAAAAAAAAATATATATATATATATATATATATATATATTTTTTTTTAAACACGTGGTGCCAAAGTTTGTGTTTTCGCCATTGAGAATGCATTTGGCGTTTAAATTAAATAACTCAGAAACTATAAAACATTTAAAAAGTAAAAAGTTCCAGCATGCGTCTCCACAGTCCGCTGAATTATAAAAAATGTGAATGGATTTTCTAGGTGACAGTGATTTTGGGCAGTTTTGCGTGGGCTCTCAATGTGTTAAGAGCTCACACCGTAGCACAGTCCAGTTCCACTGCTACCGGTCACTGTCAGAGCAAACCCCCCCCCCCAGGCTAAAAGTGTGTTGTTGGTTTTTCCTCCCTTCACATGCACGCATGCTTGCTCTTAACGTAGATTTACTACGTACCCACACACACAGGGCAGAGGCCTCGCACTCCTCGGAGCGCGTGCACGCTGAAATACGCTTATTTAGGCCTGACGTCGAAATTTGTGCCCAAAACGCCACTCGGTGGCGCGCTATGAGCTTGTAGGTCTGCTATTTTTCAATAGCTAAAGCATAACATAATGCTAACACCAAAAGGGGTTCCCCCCCAGAATGGGTGAAACGAATGTCAGTCTAAAAATTACAGGAAATGCCGCTAGAAGTAAGCCACCCCGTCTCGAGCTAATGGCGTGGTCATAAACGTTGCAGTGACCCCATTCGTCCATCCACGGCCGAGTTTCCCCAAATGCTGTTAGATTTTTTTACTTTATTGAGTCAATCACATGTACAATTCCTTGTAACAAAAACATTTGCTTCTCACATGTTTCATGTCACTGTTGGCTGACTTTGACCCCTTTTTTTTGTTTTTGTGCATACATGCAGACAGCTATATCCCTTCACCTATTTCAACACAAGAAAACACAAAGAAATTAAAAAGAAAAAAGAAGAGCATAGGCCCATGTTAGACTAAAAACTTCCATTTCATTAATTTATCTGTAGACCTATAGGGGTAAGGTACACCTATAAATGCTGTTTGAAGTGAATGCAGTGAGCTTAAAATATTGAAATTTACAACCCCCTTCTTGGGATTTACAATCCCAAGAAGCTTCTTGAGTGAATTCTGAGACTGCAACCAACAGTTTTGAGGTTGAGGTTTTGATCTTCAAGTTGGATCAGCAATTGTTTTGCAGACTAAACAACTGAGCCCGGGTTTTTAGAAACGTAATGTCCTTGGAACCCAGCATCCTGAGTTTTTGTTTCCATGTGGTGTGTGTATAGGTGGGTCCATGTGCTGTGTGCCATCACCATACTGGAGGCTCGCTTCGTCGACATCACCGACCGCACTCCGATCGACCTCAGCGCCATCCCCCTGCCCAGGTTCAGACTGGTAAGATGAGACAACCATCAGGATGTTCTTTTTCTGGCATGCATTTTTTTTAATAGCTCTGCTGAGAAGAGGAGGGAGGGAGGCAGGTCAGGCATTTCTTAACCCAATTAGACCTGAGGAAGATTCTACAGATGTGCAGTGAGTCTCAAACTTTTTCATGTCAAGGACCACCGGAATTATCTGTATTTGGAGCTGACCAACCTTTTCAAAATATGTTGTTCCATGGACCCAGGAACGATTTTTCAAAAATAGCAGACCTACGTACAAGCTCGTAGCATGGCACTCGGACGGGACCGCCTATTGGTGTTGTGAGCATCATGTTATACTTTAGCTATTGAAAAATAGCAGATCTACAAGCTCCTACAGGCACCGAGTGCCGCGCTATGAGCTTGTAGATCTGCTATATATTTTTTTTTAATCGTGAAAATGTGGCACAAAAATTTGAATATATATATATATATATATATATATATATTCTTTCAGAGTGAATGTTTTAAACTCAAATCTTTGCTTCTGGGGGGGTCCCTGGAACAACATATTTTGAGATGGGGGTCCGCAGCGAAATACAGATAATTCTGGGGATCCTTGACATGAAAAAGGTTGAACACAACCGATATAGAAACATAGGTTTTTCAGAAAACTGTCAGGATTTAGAAGCCTTTAACACTAGCGCGTCGGAGCGGTCAGGCTGACCGATTTTGAAATTTTGAAGTGGATTTTCTTTGCCCATGAAGTCCTGAGAAAGTTCCCCTTGCATGACTTTTTCTAAATGTTCGATTCAAACCATCTCTGTTTTTTTTTTCATCTGAAACGTTTTGGAAATATGATTTTAGACATAATTCTACTAAAATGTCTGCTCTTTTTCGGTCCGTGGTACCGCTCTTAGAGCCCTCACCCTTTCTCCCCCACAAGCAGTGCTTTTCACACCTCCCTCCCGGCTGGAGACGGGCATTGTTCAAGCTAATGTGTCATTTGCATTCCAACTAGCCTTCCACATGTAGGCAAACTTACATTACAAACTTACATAAACTAAATGTTGTTTTAGATGTTATATTTGTTATATGCGGTTTGCAGAAATAACGATGTCTGACTTTATTTCTCGAAACGGAAAAATAAATATGGTGTGTGGTATTGTTTCCACCAAGCGCATAGCTCAATAGATATAAATACATGTTGACTATACACGCCATCTTTAGCATAATTATGTTGGAATAATAAAGTTTATAGCATTGTGACTATGTCGCGCATATTCATTTCATATATCAGCGCATCAAAAATATGGTGAAATATGGTGTATTGACTGACTGGCGTATTGTTTCAACCAAACGCATAGCTCAATAGATATAAATACATGTTGACTATACACGCCATCTTTATAGCATAATTATGTAAGGTGGCGATGATAAAAATGAATCAATTATCCTGGAATAATAAAGTTTATAGCATGGTCTGTTTGACCCGACCGACATTTCCTTGGAGCGAGAATGTTCGCCGATGCGCGAATCAGCGCGATGCCAAATAAAAATGACAGTGTTTGAAATCAGTCCAACCCGATAGACGTCCCGAACTTCTAAATGTTTTGTCAGTAAGAAGAACAGTTCTGTCCGTCCTTCGTCTGTAAACTTTTCTGCACGCGACCAGTGGAACTGATTTCCACGCATCACAGCTCTCTTTTTTTCTCTCTCCCTCTCTCTCTCTCCCTCTCTCGTGGAGAGGGATAAAATATCCAAGTAACTGCCGGTGAGGTATGCGGAAGTGCATTTTAGATAACGCTGTAGCACTATTTGTGGCGGTGATGCGTCACATGACTTGATCTATCCTATGGTGTATATATAAACCGTGCTGCTGCTACGGACCTTTCTGCTGGCACAATAAATCAAATATATATAAATGACATCGATCATAGGCGGCGGGTATGTAAGGCTAGGCCAGGCTTAGCCTTCCCAAAAATTATGCTGGGTATTTTTAAAATATATATAGGCTAATATGTGCGCAGCATTATATAGAAGGCTAGCCGCTCCCAAACTCCCAACTCCTTTGTCTGTAGCCTAAACTTTTCTGATTTGCACGCACGCACAGCTCTTTCCTTTTTTTTGGCACAATCAATCAAATATATATTAATTACATCGATGTTTCCCCCTCTATATAAAATGACAATATATAACTAATGTCGTATTTCGTCTGAGCAATGTGCCTGGCTCTGGCAATAACGTGTGGTAGCCTATTGTATTGGCTCAATACAAAGTCGGACAGTGTTTGCTGCGCAAGGGTATTCAATAAAGCGCTCACACCGTCACTATAATTATAGTTTGGTAAACTGAAATAAAAAATAACTTTGAGTTGTCCTGTCTAGTTGAAACTGCTGCCTTGAATTCGTTGGAATGTAACATTTAGAAGACAATGGCAAGCCGTCAACGGGTGCAGAGAGAGGTGTGAAGATCATTAGACAGTGGGGGAGACAATGGCCAATCAAATAGCACGAAAAACACCGGTCAGCCTGACCGTTAGCCGTCATATTAGTAGTGCATTTTTTTCAGACATCCTAGTGTTAAAAAATAATAATAATCAACCTCAGTCCAAAATGAGTTAACCCATTTTGGGCGGGAACCCCTTTTGGTGTTAGCATTATGTTATGCTTTAGCTATTGAAAAATAGCAGATCTACAAGCTCATAGCGCGCCAGGACGGAAGGTAGTACTTCTTGCCGGTTGGGGCTCCTCTCTAACAGATGAGCCACATTTGGTACAGTTGCAACACAGAAATGTGTGGGGATTATTCATTGGCATAACAGCCAATGAATAATGTGTTTTAACACATTTTGTGCCCAAAACGTCCACAGACGTCCTAGGAATTACCGCATGTAGTGCCCAGGACGTCTGTGGACGTCTTGTTTTTTGCTTTGTTTTTTATGTCAAAAGGTGGGTCTAAAAGTGGGCACCCTGGTTCGCCATTTTGAAAGAATGAAAGGGCACATAATGTGTTAACATGGTTCATCATGATGGCTTTATTTGTGCCTGGCTCCTGTAGCCATCTTCTTTCATCAAGCCTTAATTTCGTGTGTGTGTGTGTGTGTGTGTGTGTGTGTTAAGGCTGTACCTTAGCCCTTTTTTTAGGACTCGAACTTCGGCAGGAATTTTCGAGCGAACATCCGGACCATTTGTTTCTAATTAATTAAAAAAAATAACCTTTGAGATATCCGTCTCGATCAGAGCGCAGCGCGTCTCCCCGTCAAGTGGCTCTGCGAAAACAGCTGATCTGCAAGCTCATGTGAGCTTGCTGGCAGGCAGCTAAAACAGCGTATATTGCTCGTTATTTGTCCCACCTGTGTATTCTCAGAAGAGCATTGAAGTGCTTAACAATGATCAGAGTTCCCTGCTTTTTGTGATGTGATGCTAGAGAGCATATGCTAATATATCATGGCTAAGAACGGTTCCCCCTGTCAGCGATCATGCTGGTGTGTGTGTGTGTGTGTGTGAGAGAGAGACACGTCAGACATTCCATTCAATGGAACTATTTTGTTCTCACAGAACAAGGTGAGAAAGGTCAATCACCTCAGCTGCAGGCCAATCACCAAATTAAGAGATGCACGGGAGATGGGACAGCAGAACTAGGAGATATTTCTTTAAAAAATCATAACTTCTGACAGGAATGCACTAGAAACTTACTTTTTGTTTACATGCTCATATCGCATTCTCGCCGAGATATATTTTCGAGTTAATAAAAAAAAAAAGGAAAAAATAATATTTTTTATTTATTAAAAAAAATAAAAACAACGAATGGTTCAAGCCCATTAATTAAGATTCGAGTGCCAACCCTAACGAGCGAACATTCGAACCTTGAATGTTTGGGGACTGTGTGTGTGTGTGTGCGTGTGCGTGTGCGTGCGTGCGTGTGCGCGCGCGCCGCCTGTTAGTAATAGTCCATGCTGGGTTTTTGCTTCCCATTTTGGCTCGCACCACTTCCATTGTAAGTGTTGGGTAGCCCCAAAGCACAGGGTAGCACTATAACCGTGCACTGCAACCGTGTGGAAATAGAAACTCTAAATTGTTAGAGACACATGTATCACCCACACGTCGTCATATGCATGTTCCCTACAAAGGTTTTTACTGTATTCACTAGTACAGCATATTTTCCCTCTCCTCACATAATGAGTCGGGAGGCTATATTAAGACTTCACAGTCACTCTGGGTCGACCTTGTCGCCATTGTTCTAGACTTGGAGCTCTTGATCTTGTGTTTTTCCTGAATGAATCAATGTTTCAAATAGGATATGATTTAGGAAATTGCGCCACCATTGAAAGAAACTTGTGTTGATTTCCTCTTACCACCTTCTCACCTCCTTGGTTCTTAATTCCCATGACATTTAAAGCCGTGGGGAAATGGAACAATGTTTTTTCACACTTCTGGACCATATCCGTGGTCATCAGAGCCTACCTACTGTAACAATCCATGACAAAACAATGGGAAAAGTTCCATCTTTTGTGCAAGTCCATAAAAATCTAATTTTACTTAACTTCCGTTGAACAAAAACGTGATGACGTGTCGAGTCCTGCATGAATAAAAATTAATCTTGATTTCATTCACCTGGGCTGATTCCCATCGCTGCACGTTCCTCCAACACAGCTGGTTTTGATTACAGAACTACTCCGTTTTTAATCTCATTCAAGATGACATCCAGACAGTGTACTGCATGTGTACTCATTTTAAACTTAATCATCACGCTAAAATATGTATTTGAAAAAAAGAAAGAAAGGAAAACATTAGAAATAAGCCACGAGCTTTGCTGCCCGTCTCTCTGTGACATGTAAGAAAACAAACAACGCACGGGGAAAGGAACTGGTCGGAATAACGTGTTCCTTCCACGCGCTACGTCCAGCCGGGGAAATTGGCAGAGGAAGTGTAGCGCCCAGGATTAGATTATTGTCGCTGGGTGAAAAAATGGGTTACAAAATCGTGGGGGTAAAAATTATAAAAAAAATTTAAAAAAAAACACACGCGTCACGCATGTAGCGGAGCTACTACGTCCCATACCCTGAAGGGATGCGACGTTCTGATTTGGTTAAAAAAACACACGGCTTTCCATTTCGGAGTGAAACTTCCAAATAAAATGTGCCAAAAAGCCATTGCACCCAGTCTTTAACACCATGGAGGCCCGGGGCGGAGATCTCCGTCAAGGTCATGGTCAAGTGCCCAAGCCGGAGATTGATAAATAGGACGGAGATTAATGATATCAAAACCGATCGCTTCGCTCCACAGCCTAGGAGCACTTGTTGCCCGATCCGATGACGTGTCAAACAGTGACACGTCATCGAAAATGTTCCCTGCCTGTTTAGCGGACGAAAACGAAAATCTTAAAACGTTCATAACTCCCGATCTAAATCATCCCGTCCAATTCTGAAAAAAGATCCTGTGTTAGACGGCGCTCCGCGGTCCAGTCGCTAGTCGCGATAGATTTATTCTTACCTCCCGTTGTTGTCGATCGACTCTAGAGTGGTGTGGCTATTGTTGGCTGCTACACAGACATGCACAACAACTTCCGGTGCGCTGGTAAAAGTGGTCCGGGCGCTATAAATGATGGGCACATGGATTAAATGGATTAAATAGGTCCGGGCAAGCAAGGTGTTAACAACCTGTCACATGCTGCCATCATTCCTCGCACAACCAACCAACCTCCACGCTTGCTTTTTTTTCTTTCCCTCGACCCTTTCTCACCGCTCCTCTCCTCTCCCCTCCCCTCTTTGTCTCGTCCTCCTCTCCTCTCCTCTCCTCTCCTCTCCCCTCTCTCTCTCCCCGTCCTCTCTCTCTCCCCGGTAGAAGTGTTCGTACTGCAGGAAGCGCATGACGAGGGAGGTGACGGGCTGCTGCGTCCAGTGCTCCCATGGCCGCTGCTCCACGGCCTTCCACCCCACCTGCGCCCAGGCGGCGGGCGTCCTCATGTACCCCGACGACTGGCCCTTCATCGTCTTCATCACCTGCCACAGACACAAAACACAAGCCATACCCGAGGTACTGACTATTTCTCTCTTTCCGAAACCTGGTACCATCTGCAATTATATTATGCCAGACGGTATCTCAACCTTTTTCAGGCCGGGACCTCCAACCATAATCATGGCGTTTTGTGAGCTTGTAGATCAGCTATTTTCACTTTTGTTGACAATTTGACCAATATTCACCATTTATTATAGTACTAGTAATAATAATAATAATAATAATAAAACTTTATTTATATAGCACCTTTCAAATTTGCATTACAAAGTGCTTTACATCAACAAACAGAAGAATATACAGCAGAAGACATTTCAATAGTCCTTACCCGTTCTGAATATATGAACAGCAAATGATGTTGGCTTTCAGGTGCCTGTGCCACGCAACCCGCGCGTTGGCCGCGATGCTTCCCCAAAGAAGAAGTTATGTCGACTGACGCAAGAGTAGCTAGTCGTAACGGGGTCCGAGTTGTTTTCCCTGTGTGGGTCTGTTGCGCGGGGAAAAGTGTGTCCCAGTATTAATCTGTGTCCGTCCCAACATGCATTTCACTGGTGACACGTGATTTGCGGGGAGATGTTGTTTTTTTTCCCTACGCAAATTAATTTAATTAAGATGAATGTTAGAATGTTTGGCGTGTGTGTGGTAATGCAGGGCAGATTGAGGTTGGAGGACAGGGCTGTGCGGCGCTAGGTTCCGTGAGGCGGTCCGTGCGTCGTGACGTTGTGAGATGGCGCAGAAAGCGAGCAGCTGTCTTGCTCTATGCTAAGGAAGTACTCTGACTGACTGACAGACAGCGACCGAGCGATTTTAGACAGCGAGCGAGCGTCCGCTAAATTATTAGATAGATGGTTTGTTTATTACTTTTGATGCAGTTATGTTTTTATTCTATCCTTTTTTTTTTCTTTTCTTTTTTTAAGGTCATAACTCTATCTCCACCGCTAGCTGTTAGCATAAACCCCAGCTCCAGTGGCCAGCATACACGCTCACTTTAATAAGACGGTGTTTGCCCGCCCCATCGTAACTCGTAGCCAATTATGTGTAACACTTTAAGTTGTAAAGTGTATTATACCACCAAGGTGTGAATATTTTTTGTGTGTAATTTCCAACCTTTATTTATGCTCAAAAGACACTGAGGTTACCCTCATGTACAGTGATGTTCAGTGAACAATGTTAAATGGAAGCAGAAATGAAATGAAATGATTACTATATTTACCCAGGGTATCTGGGCTAAGCTCAAGAACTTGTTTCCAGCCAGGCCCTGCTCATAGAACACATTTCATCGTAGTGGTTCAATGCCTTGTTCAAGGGCACTTCAGCGGTGGTAATTTTAACGTGTCGGACAGCTGATTCGAACTAGCGACCTTCCGGTATCAAGACCGCTCCGCTATCCGTTCGGCCACCGCTGCCAAAAGAATTATGTATTATATAATTAATGTTATATTATATAACAAACTCTGGACAGAGTGACTACCCCCTCCCACTTTCCGCCAATCTGACATACATTTGTCATAAAATGGATAGCTGTTGGTAAGAGCACATTCTAACCGTGAATACAGACATAAGCAAATGATGATTGCCATTGTGGTTTTGGAATTTTCACACTTTTAGAGCATATCCGTGGTCATCATATGGGCATTACCTAACAATGGATGCCAAAAAAAAGGGAAAATTCAAATTTTTGTGTTTTTTTTTATATCAAAAGTCCATAAACATAAAAATGTAATTACTTCCTTAAAACGAAAACGTGCTGCGTGATGACGTGTAGAGATACACATCAATAAAAGCCAATACAAATGAAGCTCGCCAGTTTGGTTCCCATTGCTGCACGTCTGTCCAAACACAGCTGGTTTTGATTACAAACTACTCCGTTTTTAATCTCATTCAAGATGACATCCAGACAGTGCATTTCTCGTTTTAAACGTAATCATCACGCTAAAATATGTATATAGGTTGTGTACAGGCTAGAGATAACCCCCTAGCTTTGCTGCAGGTCTCTCTGTCACTTGTAAACAAACCACTGTGCATGTGCGTGCACGTGGTCGTGCATGAGACGGACCTACGTCCCCATAGCCTGGAGGGATGCGACGCTCTGATTGGTTCAGAAACTAAGATTCTGCCTTCAAAAAACTTCAGAAAAATGCCCCAAAAATCCATTTCACTACACCTTCAAGAAAACATAACAGGAGGTCTGAGATAAGACAGGAGGACACAGACATGCAGGTTTTGCTGTTCCATGATGGCAAAATAGGATTTTTCCTAGCTCTGCCATTTAGGATAAGATCGAACGTATACACTTCTGAGACCCCTGGGGCTCTTATTCCCAAGGTAATCCTCTAATCCTTTTGCAAGATGATGGACAGCGATGATCTTTCTGCCACAGTGGTCTTAACCCATTTAGGCCTGACGTCGAAATTTAAAAAAATGTCTTCTAAATTCTGAGAGTTCTGAAATACCTATGTTTCTGTATCAGTGGTGCTCAATATTTCATGTCAAGGACCCCAAAAATTATCTGTATTTGGCCGCCGACCCCCCCCCCCCCATCTGAAAATGTTATTTCAGGAACCCCCTCGGAAGCAAAGATTTGAGTCAAAACGTTCGCTCTGAAAGAATATATATTCAAAGATTTGCGCCACATTTTCACGATTTTTAAATAATAGCAGACCTACAAGCCGAGTGGCGCGCTATGAGCTTGTAGATCTGCTATTCTTCAATAGCTAAAGCATAACATAATGCTAACACCAAAAGGGGTTCCCGCCCAAAATGGGTTAAGCAAGCAAGTGCTGGGTCCAATTAGCCATGCAGAGATCCGTTCCCATGTCTACTCCGTTGCCTATCTTGGACCCCGGCCATTGATTTAGTCAGTATACCAGACAGAGAACGGTAAAGGCTGCAAAGCTATTTAGCTCCAATGTGCCGCAGGGGTTCTCTTGACTTTTGTGCATGTTCGTGCTGCTTTATTCACTAATTGGCGGAGACAGAAAACAGTTTGTTGGCATCGGGAGACACGCAAAGACAACTGTACGGCTGTAAATGTCAGTGAATGTTCCCGTTGCACTGGGATTGCTTGTAATGCTGCAGCTGTGATGTTTACTTTCATGTTTTGTTTTCATTGCTAGAGAAATTGCTGCGTTTGATTGTTGCGTTGATGCTATAAATTGCTGAAGAATTAAAAAAAAAAAAATACAGTTAACCCATTTTGACCGGAGGATGATTCTAAAAAAAAGAAAAGAAAAGGCTTCTAAATCCTGACAGTTTTCTGAAAAACCTATGTTTCTATGTCGGTGGTTCTCAACCTTACCATGTCAAGGACCCCAGAATGATCTGTATTTGGCCCGTGGACCCCCATCTGAAAATATGTTGTTTCAGGGACCCCCCCCACCCAGAAGGCAAAGATTTGAGCTAAAAAAAGGTCAGCTCTGAAAGAATATATATTCAAAGATTTGCGCCACATTTCACACTTTTTCGCCACGCTACGAGCTTTGTAGATCTGCTATTTTTCAAAGCATAACACAATGCTTGAAACACCAAGAATGGGTACCCGTCCTGAATAGGTTAAGTCGCCTTCCTCTGGGTCAATCAGTCAATCTGACCAAATAACAATATTATTTATCTTTTAATGATTCTCGGTGATATAACAACATATTTTCAGATGGGGGGGTCGGCGGCCAATTACATATATTTCTGGGGGTCCTTGATGTGAAATAGTTTGAGAACCACTGATATAGAAACATGGGTTTTCAGAAAACTGTCAGGATTCAGCAGTGGCGTGCACAGATAGACACTAGGGGGTGCTAGAGCACCCCTAGTGCCCTTTTGCAATGTGCCCTTTAGAAAAAGGGCACATTGGGCATATTTTGTACAGTTACACTGTACAGTATGTGGACCATGGTAACATTGATCAATTCTTGATAAAAAGCTTCTAATATATTATTTAGGCCCCACAATCTATAAATGTCACACTATTAAGGCAACCGGCCGGTTCCACGCGCTGCACAAAGTGCCCTTTTTTCCCCACTTGAGCACCTGCCCCTCTAAATGTCTGTGCACGCCACTGGGATTCAGAAGACATGTAGAATCGTTCCCAGGTCTAAATGGCATAACAGAAGTAGAGGGTGGATTCAGGCAATGTAGACGTACTCCTAGGCAGGCAAAGCACTAGTTGAGGCAAAACTGTGGAATGCACTTCCCGTTGCAGTCAGAACTGCGGCATCACTCCCAATCTTCCGCCGTAGTCTGAAGACCCACCTTTTCAGACTCCATCATGGCCCATAGCACTTATCCTACCCCCTTAGATAGCACTTTTAGACTTAGATAGCATTTGAAACAGACTTATAGCATGTCATGTAGACAGCACAATAAGTGCATTGTATGTAGTCATAGCACATCATAGTAGCCTACATATGTATAGCATAGTATAGTATATATGTATAGTTAATATGTATAGTGTCATTATATAGATATGTTCTAGTTACGTTCTTAGCTTACGCATGTTTCTTGATAAATGCATTTTATATATGTGATTCCCATACTTTTGTTCCTGCCTAATGTAAATCGCTCTGGATTAAGAGCGTCTGCTAAATGCCTAAATTGTAAATTGTAAATTGAGGGCCATCAGAGGCAGTCTTTTTTTTTTTTTTGCAGAAATACCTGCAATGATTTCTTGGCCAGCAATAGCTTTCAAGTTCTTCCTTGGGTGTATGTTGGAACTTGTCTGAGTCTGCGCAAAATAATGGCAATGCGCACTGGAATGATTTCAACACACATTTCTTGTTCATATAACCTTTAGCTTTAGGTTAAGTTGGCATGCGTCGATGGTATCGGTGTAATGATGTAGTAACTGCATCGAAAAAGAGATTTTTTATTTTATTTCAAGAATCGGAAGTATTAAATGTAAACGGCAAACATTGACTTTGTATCGTATCGTTTTTGCAATGCAAATAATCGGTAGTCGAATCGTTTTGCAATGCAAATAATCGATTGTATCAATACTAAGTACTTCTGCATTGTATTAAACAATTTTAACCCATTCTGAACGGGAACCCCTTTTGGTGTTTTAACTAAGCATTATGTTTATACTTTAGCTATTGAAAAATAGCAGATCTACAAGCTTGTAGCGCGCCACCGAGTGGCGCGCTACGAGCTTGTAGGTCTGCTATTTTTGAAAAATCGTGAAAATGCGGCACAAATCTTTGAATATATATATATATTCTTTCAGAAGAAGAAAAAAGGACGAGGGGTTTCATTACTTTTCCTTTCAATATCGCTACACTTGGTTCATCGATAAATGTCCCCTCTCTCACTGATGACGGCTTCAGTGATTAAAACACCCCGAACGCCCGGGGTTATTTAATCCGTTAAATCACATGATCTTTGCTTAGAAGAAGTCTTGATTTAGATCAAGAGTTATTAACTTTTCAAGATTTTCAGTCTCGTCGGCCAAACGGTGAACATTTTCGATGACGTCCCACTGTTGCGCGACTTCGAGTGTTGCGCAACAGGCGCTCCCCATGCTGTGGAGCGATGCGGTTTTGATATCAATAACCTCTGTCTTTTTTGAGTGGTGCAACCACTCCAAGGAACAGCAATGTCCGTGTGTGACTATGAGTAGCAGTAGGGGCAAAAGTGGCGCTGTTGTGCCAGAAACACAGAGAGAGAGAGAGAGATAGTGCTGCACTGTTGCCTGCTAATTAGGCCTATCTCACAGCCCCCTTTCCACGGCCACTTCCGGTAGATAGTGGTGTCATTTAACATTAGGCATTTACACTTTTTTTTCCTCTGGAGAATCTAAGTACATTTCCTAATGTTAAAATGTCAAAGACCGGTAATAATATGAAGAAAACACAATGGTTTAACAACTCAAATAAGTAAAATAAACCTTACCTTTACAAAACGGTAGTTTGTGGCTTGTGAAAATACCTCTTTTAACATGGAAGCCTATGGACCGCAAAAAAAAGAACACCACTATCTCCAAAAGGGGGCATAAAAAGGGGGCAGGGAAATGCTGTGAGATAGGCCTATGAGAGAGAGAGAGAGGAGGGGGGGGGGGGGCATGGGGAGAGGGGAGTTGCACCACTCGGTTCACACAGGTGTGATTATTTTTTTAAATCAATCTTCGTCCTGGGCGCCTGGGTGTTACTAATTGAAAAGGACGGTGAACGTCGTCCTGGAGCCGATCAGGAATGTTGATGCTGGCTTTTTGTCTTTGGTGTACTCCAGCGTGACAGAGCGTCCATGGAGCTGAAGCTGGCACTGGGCCAAAAGGTGATCTGTAAATACAAGAATGGCCGCTACTACCACAGTGACGTCACGGCCCTGACCACGCAGACCTTCTACGAGGTGGGGTTCGACGACGGCTCCTACAGCGACAACCTCCTCCCGGAAGACATTCAGGTGCGCTTTGCAATGCTTCTAAACGATCGCTTTCCATCTTAACCCATTTTGGACTGAGGTCGATAAAAAAAAAAAAAAGGCTTCTAAATCTAAACAATTTCAGAAAAAAACATGTCAGTGGTGCTCAACCTTTTTCATATCGAGGACCCCCAGAATTATCTCTATTGGGCCACGGACCCCCCCATCTCAAAGTATGTAGTTCCAGGGACCCCCCCCCCCCCCCCCAGAAGCCAATATTTTGAGTTAAAAATGTTCGCTCTGAAATATATATTCAAAGATTTGCACCACATTTTCACGACTTTTCAAAAATAGCCGACCTACAAGCTCGTAGCGTGCCACTCGGTGGCGCGCTATGAGCTTGTAGATCTGCTATTTTTCAATAGCTAAAGCATGACATAATGCTTAAAACACCAAAAGGGGTTCCTGTCCTGCATGCAGTATGTTATATAGTATTCATCTGTATTACTGGCTGTTTCTTTTCTTTTGCAGAATCGCGACTGCGTTCGGCTCGGCCCTCCAGCCGCCGGTGATGTGGTCCAGGTACGCTGGACGGACGGCCTGATATACGGGGGCAAGTTTGTAGCGGCTCACTCCATTCCAATGTATCAGGTAATGTGATCTTCCCCTCCCCCCAACACACACACACTAGTGTTTTCGTCGGCTAAAACTAAGACGAAAAAAAAGTTCGTTGACTACCTTTTTTCCAGTGACGAAAACTAAAAGGAAACAACATGAAAACTAAGCCATGATGACTAAAACTAAATATGCGGATGATTTCGTCAACAAATATAAAAACTAGTGATGGGAGATTAATCGGCAAACACATCGGTATCGGCCGATTGTAGTTGTTTTTAGATTAATCGTCATCGGTTCGATTAATCAATCAGACTGATTAATTAATCGGTCTGATTTAACGGCCCAAAGTAACGGCTCGAACAGATCTACAAGCTCACAATATTAAATATAAAGGTATTAAAGTTAAATGTGACTTGCCTAAGGATGCAGTCCTGTTGCATGTGTTTTTCAGAATGGACAAAATGATTATACATACATCGGTAATATCGGTTATCGGCCATAACGGCTATTAATTATATCGGATATCGATATCGGCCAAAATGTCTCATCGGCACATCCCTAATAAAAACTAGACTAAAATGTTAGGAAGGGACTAGTGGACAAGAGATCCAGTGTAAGTAATTTTACACTTGGATTGCATGCTGAAAATAGCAGATCTACAAGCTCGGCTTGTAGATCAAAGCCCGCATCAAGGTCCGCGCCTAAACACATTTTATTTGACTAAATCAACTAGATTTAGTCGACTAAAATCGTATGACATTTAGTCGACTAAAACTAGACTAAATACTAAAACATTCCGGGTGACCAAAATGTGACTGAAACTAAACTATTGAAGAGTCTAATGACCAAAAACTAAAATCTAAATGTGCTGCCAAAAACAACACTACACACACACCACACAGACCTAAAAAAGTACACGGAAAGTGCGTGGTCGGCAACATTTCCTCTCTTTATCTCCTCATCTATGCTAAGTTTTGGTGTGCGCGTTCTTTATCAGGTGGAGTTTGAGGACGGATCAGCGATTTCGGTGAAGAGAGAAGATATCTACACTCTAGAGGAGGACCTGCCCAAACGAGTCAAGTCACGAATGGTAGAGTTCCGAAACAAACCCGCACGCTGATATCATATCAGCATTTTGCAATATGTTGAAAACTCTCCCATTGCTAAGCCTGAGACTGCCTGGTTGACATTTTTTTATCAGTATATTGTCTCAAAAGAGATTGGATGCTATACAAGTCTATCAGCTGTGTTTTCCAGCATAACTTTTGGTGTTTTAAACATTGTTATAATTTAGCTATTGAAAAATAGCAGACCTACAAGCTCATAGCGCGCCACCGAGTGGCGCGCTACGAGCTTGTAGGTCTGCTATTTTTGAAAAATCGTGAAAATGTGGCACAAATCTTTCTTTCAGAGCCAACGTTTTTAACTCAAATCTTTGCTTCTGGGGAGGTCCCTGGAACAACATATTTTCAGATGGGGGGGGGGGGGTCGGTGGCCAATTACATATCATTTTTGGGGTCCTTGACATGAAATATTGAGCACCACTGATACAGAATTTACAGGATTTGGAAGACTTTTTTTTTAATTTCGACGTCGGGCCTAAATGGGTTAAAGAATTGCCCCTTAGGGCCCATTTATACTTCCAGGGTCCAGTTTTCCTCAATTTGAGTGGAATTAACGGAAAGGATTTTACTGCACATTCTGGATCATTTTGTTATAAATGATGACAATATATATGATCCAAAATAATGCAATAAGCTTATTGATACCCGGTACTCAATAAATGTGTTATCGAGTTTTCTTCGGGTATCTCATTTCGAGCTCCATCCCTAGCAAAACTGTATCGAAGCCCAATCAGTCGGCACACTTAACTCTTTGTGTGTGTGTGTGTGTGTGTGTGTGTGTGTGTGTGTGTGTGTGTGTGTGTGTGTGTGTGTGTGTGTGTGTGTGTGTGTGTGTGTGTGTGTGTGTGTGTGTGTGTGTGTGTGTGTGTGTGTGTGTGTGTGTGTGTGTGTGTGTGTGTGTGTCCGCTTCCTCAGTCTGTGGCGTCGAACATGCGCTTCGAGCTCTTCACCCAGAAGGACGTGAAGCAGAGCTCAAAGAGGCAACGCGTCATCAACTCCAAATACAGAGAGGACTTCATTGAGCCCATCATCTACAGAACCATCATGGAGTAATATGGCCTTGCCTCCCTCCCTCCCTCCCTCCCCTGGAACCTTCTCCTCGGAACGGAAGCGAAGAGGAATGACGGCCCTCCCCTTCGCCCGGTGGCTTTCAATACCTCTTTGGGCTTTATTATAAAAACCACGGCTGGGACTTTGAATTGACTTTTAGTCTGCGTTTAATGAATTGCACCAAATGAACCCTTTCTCCTGGTCTTTCTCCTTCTGTAAATGTTATCCTATACCCAACCTCCTCCCCTCCCAAATCTTGTTTCACTCAGTTGGACGGAAGAGACCTGCTAGTTGGGGCAAGAGGGTTTAACCCATTTAGGCCTGACGTCGAAATTTATAAAAGGTCTTCTAAATCTGCGCTACATTTTCGCTATTTTTCAAAAAATAGCAGATCTACAAGCTCATAGCGCGCTATGAGTTTGTAGATCTGCTATTTTTCAATAGCTAAAGTACAACATAATGCTTGAAACACCAACAGGGGTTCCCGCCCAGAATGGGTTTAGTTTAGTTGTTTTTTTTGTTTGTTTGTTTGTTTGTTTTTTGCCACTTTATTCAATGTCCAGTTGATGTCATGCAGATAATTATGATCCAAACCGCGTTGATGCGTTGGCATACAAACCGTGTTAACCTACCTATACCTTTTTAGAAAGTGTAGTGTTCAGTAAGCTATCCAATCAGAATCCCATGTTTTTTTTTTCTCTAGGAATCTGCTCCAATCATCACGATGCTAGTATGAACGGGTGTATGTATGGGGAAATCCTACTGGTGGGGAAAAACCGCTATTGCAATATTGGTATCAAAATTGGTCGATTTATTAGCCAAATATTTTAATATTCCATAAAAATCCAAGAATCATGAACGGAACACATTAAGATCGTAATCTACGTGAACCCTAGAATCCCTGTTCTGAGGGCAAAACAATCTGCAAAGCTCTCAGACCGTAAACGTTATGAACTTGTAGATCGGCTATTTTCTGCATGTGGTGTAGAAGGGTGGGGGGAGCCCTGGGAGACCCTGGTCAACTAAGTTTATAGGGTTTAAGAGGCTAATAAAATGATTTTTTTTTAACGTTTAACCCATTTAGGCCTGACCTCGACATTAATAAAAATTATTCTAAATCCTCCAGTTTTCTGAAATAAATATATTCACGATTTTTCAAAAATAGCAGACCTACAAGCTCGTAGCGCGCCACTCGGTGGCGCGCTATGAGCTTGTAGATCTGCTATTTTTCAATAGCTAAATTATAACATAATGTTTAAAACACCAAGGGGTTAAACTTGATGCTTTGCAGTAATCCCCTCATTGTATTTTCCCCTCACGTTCTCTTCCCAACATGCAAGGATTGTCACTGCATCTACTGTGAAGATATGAGTAAAGTAGGACTAGGTTTAGAACTACTGTGAAGATCTGAGTAAAGTAGGACTAGGTTTAGAAGCCACAGCCTTAAAAGGGTCAAGCTTATTTTTTCCGTTTTACTTTTCTCTTAATTTATATCGGCTGTGTTGATTTTTTTCTTTTTTTTTTAGATCACAGCTATTTATATAATTGCTTCGCTGTGCTTTAACAATCTTCGGAGAGAGAAAAAACCCCAGATGTATTTATATTTGTTATATGGATGGGTTTTTCAATTATTGTGTTTGGAAGTAGCAGGTTGGCACTTGGAAGAGGGTTAGGTAGTGTGTTCATGTCAAGTGTCTCCGCATAAAGCACTCCTGCAGTGAGTGTCTTCGTCTCGAAGGATTAATCATTGACTTGAATCAAAACCACTCGATAGATTACGACAGATCAGTGACATCACCTGGCAAGTGGCCCCCAACAGCAGATGACCAAGTTAGCTAGAACTTCACCATTAAATATCAGGGTTCACACACATCTGGTTATTAAGGGTTGGTTAATAGTTTTAAGTCCCATGTACTTTACGGCGCATATGCAAGAAGATATTTAGTTTTTGGGCTTTGTTCGATGATGGCTGACTGACCCTTCAAATAGTTCTATTGAGTTTACAGTCAGTTAATTACAACTTAATTAAGGGGGGGGGGGGGGTGTTGGGACGGTTTCTCTTCTCACTCTGCGTAGCTCCGTCTGTTCCGTATTGTATGTGACTCAAAGATGACGTGACCTAACGTGAAACAAACCATTTGTAATCCCAGGATGGTAATACAGACTGCAGAAACGTCTCTAGCCCAAAACGGTTTGGTCTCCATGGCAACTGTTGTGCTTGTCCCAATTAAGTGCTCGGGGTCTGGCTGTGTGTTCATATACGCCTGAGAGACCAGCATTGTTTCTGTACACTCTTTGTAATAAGAAAGACTGCTATCAACTCCTTAAGTAAAGATTTGCCACAATAACTTATCTGCTTTTGCTTTTCACTTCTATCAATTCAAGTGTGCTCCTTGTGAGCACAGACCTCTTGCCAGGCCGTGTTGTGTTTGGGCATGTCAAGAACATGCCAGTAAACTCTGTGGTCGTGCAAAGTACCTCTCCATGTAATGCAGTGATTTGATAATCGGATGAAAGGTAAGTAGCGGTCGGCAGCAAAAGGGGGAAATTGTTCTTGCTCAGTGACCATTGACAGATTAGTTTAAACCCTAAAGGATCAGTGTTGGTGAGATTAAGACTAGTCCATCAATGCCATTCCAGTGTTGCTGGATTATCTGAACTGTGAACCCTTTTCTGCCAACTGATAGATCCTGTTGTTTGCATCTGACGACTTCTCTCGCTCTCTCTCTCTCCTGAGCCCAAGGGCCTGCAGATGTTGCTTATGTTGGGTGAGCTTTGTGAGGTGTGCAGAACACCCTTGGAATGTTGTTGGAGAGAGATGGCCTCTGGGCGCTCGAGGTATTGTTATGTACTATACTGATTCCTGTTGCATGTGTTTTGAATGTAGGTGTGGTGGTGGTAGATGTTTTGATCGGGTCACTGGGTTTGTTGAAGGGAATTCGGCTGTATCTCACACACACACACACACACACACACACACACACTGCTGCAGTTCAGTGCTCAAACTGGCGCAACTTTATGTGAAACATTGTTGAAGCCCTTTGCAGTTAAACATCCACTGAACCTGCCAGTGATAATGATTCACGAGCCGTTTGCAGAGGCCTCCAGTAAAGCAAGACCATACAGAACTGCGCTCATACACTGTGGTCCTTCAGGTCTATCTGTGTTGTCTTTTAAGATAATGACTGTACATGATTTATCAACATGGGCCCAGGCAACTGCTTAATGTTCCCACCCTTGTGTATTCACCTTTTTCATATGGTCCCTAGTGCATTACGTTTGTGTGTGCATAAGTTCCTCTTTCTCTTGCTGTGTTGCCAGTTTTGAAAGAGAAACAAGTGACCAGGTCTATGAAAACTAACCACAAATGAAAATAGCTGATCTACAAGCTCACAGCGATACATTGTGAGGTTGTACATCTGTTATTTAAAAAAACACATTGAGAATAAATCGAAATATTTTGATTTTTTTTTAATACATTTTCATTAAAAAAGGCAATATGTTCAGATGGATGTCCGTGGATAATTACATATTTAATCTGGGGTTCCTTGATGTGAAGAAATGTGGAAGCAAGCCCAAATAAGCAACCAGTGTACACTTTAGAATCAAGCCCAAAAAAACCCAGCAACTACCAATAATTTATTTGCAAGTGACTTTACAGAGAAAAACAAGTCAAAGGTTGCTTATAATAAGCAGAAATGGCAACGCAGCCTGAAGGAAGCAAAGCACACACACAAGGAGCCCCAGTGCCTTGGCGGGGAAAAACGTGGATATCGCAGTGGTTCTCAAATTTTTTCATGTCAAGGACCCCTAAATTAATGTGTATCTGAAAACATTTTGTACCAAAGGACCCCATACAAGATTTGTGGTGTTACAAATGACACAAACATTTTCAAACAATGTCCAGGTTTCTGAGCGCTAGCCCGTCCTTTATATACAGCTTTTGTCACCACACGTCTCATATTTGCCATTGACAATGAAAGGAGAAATTTGGTCAAATATGATGGCCATATGTTTGTGTTGTGGCAACACAAACATTAAATGCCATTGACAATAGGCCTATCTCACAGCCCGCTTTCCACGCCCACTTCCGGTAGATAGTGGTGTCATTTAACATTAGGCATTTACACTTTTTTTCTCTGGAGAATCTAAGTACATTCCCTAATGTTAAAATGTCAAAGACCGATAATAATATGAAGAAAACAATGGTATAACAACTCAAATAAGTAGAATAAACCTTACCTTTACAAAACGGTAGTTTGTGGCTTGTGAAAATACCTCTTTTAACATGGAAGCCTATGGACCAGAAAAAAAATAACACCACTAGCTCTAAAAGGGGGCGTAAAAAGGGGGCGGGGAAATGCTGTGAGATAGGCCTATGAAGGGAAACTTTACGTCATATCGAGCAAATCGTCCAACCAATCGCATAAATTCAGTTGTTCATGAGATGATGTATAATGATAAGAGTGCCCCTCACTTCACACAGGTGTGATTTTCTTTTAAAGTAGCTGATTGTATATAGAGCCCTGGGGGTCCCCCCGGACCCCACTTTGAAAACCCCTGCACATGACAGAAGTAGCCTAGAGGTGTAATTCGAACAACTCACTATGAACTAAAACCACTCTTGTGTCACCAATGCTCACCATAGTTTCTCATCAGTCAAAAGAGTTCTAATCTATATCGAGTGTATCCTTCAGTGTTTATTTTGTCGACTAATACTACGACGAAAAATGTTCGACTACCTGTTTTCACTGACAAACTAGATTAAAACCAAGCTATCGTGACTAAAACTAAGACTAAATGTATTTACAATTTCGTCAACAAATAAAGAGACTCAAATGTTAGGAAGGGACTAGTGGACAAGAGATCCAGTATAAGTAAAAGTCAAGTCATTTTACACTTGGTTGCATGCTGAAAATAGCAAGCTCACAACACGTTGTGAGCTTGTAGATCGGCTATTTTCAGCAAGTGTAAGATCAGTCATTACGACGCAGCATCAAGGCCCGCCAAAACACATTTTAGTCGACTAAATCAACTGTAGATTTAGTAGACTAAAATCTTATTTAGTCCACTAAAACTAGACCAACACAAACATTCCAGGTGACTAAAATGTGACTAAAACCTTAATGAAAACTATTCAAGAGACTACTAAAACTGGTGCCGACTGCAGTCCAATTAACATTCGAAGGCAAAGGAACACTTGGGAGCTTGATGAACTTGTGCTCTGTGGTGCTGAAGAGTTCACATGTTGCTTCTTAATCTGTGGTCATTGTTTGCCAACTGTCATGACGGTTTAGTGTCATTGTTTATGTAAACTGTTAAAAGTGTCCTGTAAGTCCATATGGGCTGGGCTTCTTCGGAACCATGACACTTAAATAAAGAATCAATCAATCAATCAATCTATGGCTTTGGTCCTCGAGTCAAATATAAGGTGATCTTGAGGCAAGAGAGCTTAAAGGAGAATTCCATGCTAGAAGGCTTTCTTACCTTTCTTACCTTTCTTTGTAGTCGTTACGTCCCCACCAAAGAGGTCCAGGTGTTTTTTTGTGCAAAAGCTCCTTATTGGCTATTTCCCCTACCATAAGCCCTCAATGAATTGCATTGAATTGAATGGGAATTTAATGGGGCTATGGGGTGTTGTGCTAATTCGCTTATTTCCATCGCTCAAATTTTTTATTTTTTTGTATATATCCTCTCTTCATAATGTAAATAATATCCCAAGCGGCACACTTTACTACTTATTTCGATGGAAATAAGCGAATTAGCACAACACCCCATAGCCCCATTCAATTCCCAATCGATGCAATTCATTTAGGGCTTATGGTAGGGAAATAGCCAATAAGGAGATTTTGCACAAAATAACACCTGGACCTCTTTGGTGGGGACGTAACAACTACAAAGAAAGGTAAGAAAGCCTTTTAGTATGGAATTCTCCTTAAGGTGCAGAAAACGTGTGGTTCGAGCTTTGACCAGATCTTTGATCAGATCTTTCCATTGATCTTTCATGTTTCGTTTTAATATTGTGAAGAATTTACGTCAGCAAACGTGATTTTAAAGACACAAAAGTCAACTTTGGCTCGAATGGAAGCTTATGAACATGGGCAATTACTGTAATATTCACCATAAAAAGATAATCTTTGGAGATGATATGCTTAATATTTTAAAATGGCAGCAAGCCCCAGAAACCCTGGGTGCGTTCCTGTGGGTCTGGAACCCCCCCCCCCCCCCGACCCCCACACGGAGTTGCACCACTTACTTCACATGGGTGTGATTTGTTTCTTTTTTGAGGGGTGGTAAAACGGCATCATTTGTTATATTTGATGTTTGATGCTTCAGACATTCAGCCAGGCATTAACTTGGTATGAACCCATATTGAATTGTAAAGGAACAGAGGACGTGCAGTACTCATTTAAAATGAAGTGGTGGTTTCGAATTGCAGTAAGTAGCACTCATGTAGGTATTGAATCACTGCATCTGAAAGGGCATCTGAAAGGGACAATATACTTCAGCAGGAATGTGTGGACAGAGAGCTATAGACTTCTATACGTGCACGCGTTGCTGTCGGGAGGAAACCTCATAACTCCATTTTTGAGGTTTTTGATAATATTGAACCAATGGAAAGTAGTGAAACGACTCTTTGGAGAAAACCTCTTAACTCCATTGGACCCTCAAAATGACCTGATAAAGCAACTATAACTCCACCACCTCTCCCCCTCCCATGGAAGTAATTGACAATATATAAACTCACAACACCAGCTTTGATGGGGCAGTATTGCTTTGTTTTGAAAATATACGGTTTTCATTTTCTGAAAAATGAACAATTTGGAGTTAAGAGGTTTCTCCCCGACAGCAGAGATATATTAACCTGACACCGCCAGATGGGGCAGCAGAGAGTACACTGGGTTCCCCCCTCCTGCTCCCATCTGGGAACTCTCAGGCAGACTTGATGCCCGGCCACAAAACAGCCTGGCCAATCAGCAGCAGCTATCCCGCCTCTAGCTGGCGGAGTCAGGTTAGAGATATATAGGCTAGTCTAGCAATCTGGGCCTTAAAATAAGAACATCTAATATTAGCTATTATTAAACGGATGCTAGGTTCATGGTAGCCCATCCTAGTTTCAGTTTCAATGTAGGCCTATACAGATTTTTATTTTGATAGTATTTGTAGACTGATGCCTGGGATCTTAGTTTCTTGAGGTGTTTCACTGTATCCTTCTATTTATGATTATTTCATTGCTTATTGTAAGTAAAGGCCTGTTCGTTACTCCCAGTTTTGGGTGATAATAAGGTGACCACCGAAAACTATACATGACGTCACACTGCGGTGGTAAGCTAAGCAACCCACCGCTCACCCCAAACACATCTCTCTTGTTTTTACTAACCACCTTATCGCCTAAGATAAGAGAGATCCCCCCCCCCCAGTCCGCCCCGGTAGCAAGATGTGCACATGCACACACTCTATAGTGGGGGGAAGTGCAACAGGCCAACAGCACGCACACCAAGGCCCGCCTCTGCTCGATCATGATTGGCGGAAGGCCCCTCTCATCCTGATTGGATGAAGACTTGGCCACCTAGCCAAAAACGAAACCTATGGTTTTTTGACCCCCCCCCCCCCAGGTCAAACTGGGGGGCCCCTTGAAATGAAAAAGCTTGAAAATCCCCCCCCCCCATGTTTTCAAATGGGGGTGGTGGTGGTGTTGTGGTGGGCTCTCTTCTGTGTTTTTGTCTCTCTCTCTCTCCCATCTCGCAGTCCTCCCAGAAGGGGGCTGCAGGGCAGACTTGACAGCAAGCACACGGTGTACGCCTGGCCCCGGTGAGCCTCCTCCTTGCCTCGCTGGCTGGCGCTGCTGCATGGGAGGTGTGTGTGCCCCAGCCAGCCAGCCAGCCAGCCAGCCTAGCCTCTCTTCCATCTCGCAGTCCTCCCAGAAGGGGGCTGCAGGGCAGACTTGACAGCAAGCCACCTGCAGCACACGGTGTACGCCTGGCCCCGGTGAGCCTCATCCTTGCCTCGCTGGCTGGCGCTGCTGCATTGGGAGGTGTGTCTGCCTCAGCCAGCCAGCCTAGCCTCTCTCTTCCCTCCCTCCCTCCACCCCCCCCCCCCCCCCCTCTCTGTGTCCACAGAGGATCATATCAACATCTGCTGACAGACAGCCGATGATGCCAGGGCCTTGAACTGAGCAGCTTTGTTTGCATTTCCTGCTGTAATGCTGCCAGCTGCAAGGAGGGGGGGGGGGCAATGGTGTCATGAACCTGCAAAAAAAAAAATACAAGAATAGTCGCTGTTGCACTTCCGAGCTTTCTGAGCTCAACGAGTCCCAAATGTTAAGTTATTATAATTCTTAAAGCCAAAACTACTGGAGTATTATGGTATCATGCTGCAGCTCTAGTGGATTCGGAACGGGAACCCCTTTGTGTTTTAAATCAGCATTATTTAGCTATTGAAAAATAGCAGATCTACAAGCTCATAGCGCGCCACCGAGTGGCGCGCTACGAGCTTGTAGGTCTGCTATTTTTGAAAAATCGAAGAACGACTGACATAGAAACATAGCTTTTTCAGAAAACTGTCAGGATGTAGAAGACATTTTTAGAATCTGATCTCAGGTCAGAAAAAACCAGCGTTGACACTGATGTACAGCATTATGATTGGAAGTAATCTGTTGCAAATTCCATGCATTCTTTCCTGTTGAATGTTTTTTTTTTTTCTTTTTCTTGCTTGCTTGATCAAACAATTGGACATTTCCAGCCTGCTGGAACACAGTCAAATCCTCAGCGTTTGCATTTGCCTCTGAGAGTGTACAAATGGAACCGAATTGGACCCGTAAGGATCCATATACACTCTCACAAAAGGTTACAAATGGATAAATGAGCACTGAGGATATCACTGTGTACAGTATAGGCCTACGTAGGTTTATCACAATGCATGGATTCATTAGGCCTGACGTCAACATTAAAAAAATGTCATCTAAATTCTGTCGGTTTTCTGAAATACCTATGTTTCTCAGTGGTGTTATCAGTGGTGCTCAATATTTCATGTCAAGGACCCCCAAGATTATATGTAATTGGCCGCCGACCCCCCATCTGAAAATATGTTGTTCCAGGGACCCCCCCCCCCCCCCCCCCCCCCCCCCCCCCCGAAGCAAAGATTTGAGTTAAAAACTTTGGCTCTGAAAGAAAGATTTGCGCTGCATTTTCATGATTTTTCAAAAATAGCAGACCTACAAGCTCGTAGCGTGGCACTGAGCTTGTAGAGCTGCTATTTTTCAATAGCTGAAGTATAACATAATGCTTAAAACACCAAAAGGGGTTCCCGCCCAAAATGGGTTTTAATAACATGAACAACACACGGGGACATTCGCTTTCCATAGAATTCGTAGTTTGACCGACGGCTGTTAAATTCACCATTCACAATGTCATCACATATTATTCAACATTGTTCTCATCTCTGCAGGTACCTTTGGTGTCCACATGCTGACGGCACCTTCTTTGTGTGCAGTGTATAGCTAACCTCGTTTTCTCCTCATGGAAGCATGTCACAAAAAGCACTAATGGCCATAAAACATATTGACAACAACATAAAGCAAAGTCAATGGCCCTCATTTATCAACCGTGCGTACGCCAACATATGGGTGTACGCCGAAATTACCGCAATTTTCGGCATTTACGATTTGCGCCAAAGCTTGAAAATGATCTTGTGCCAAGACAAAAATCGCGTCTGGTCGGGAGCTGTCGTACGCTTTGTCCTCACCCGTTATTCTGTCGTAGCAGTTTTGACCAGCTGAGAGGCTGTCACAGGCATCGAAACATATGTATTCACTCCTAAAATGTTTATATAAAACTCTATAGGTATGTATATGGGCTAAATGTAAAATAAATTAGTAGGAGATTTCCAACTTTACAAGCAAGCAATTAAAATCGCGCATTTAAAAACAATGTTGCAAGTTAGATGCGTAAGCCATTTAAACAGTGTTTTGCATGATGAGCGCATACATGCGAGGATTTGGGCTGTCTGTGCTGAAATATTTCCATGACGGGACGTTGGAGAGTATAGTGCAGTGCTGCAGCGCGGAGGGTCCCAACATGGGTAGCCTACTGTAGCCTAATCTACAGCAGGCTGATGTCTTTCTGGAGTTACAGTATGTGCAATCTCCTCCTCGTTTAATAAGCCAGCCTGCAGCCTACCACCACCACTGTCCAGTGCCACATAAGGCTACGGTTTTGGCTGCAATATTCATATAATTGACAGTTGACAGCGAGGCAATTTAAATAGACTGAACGTGCATGGTCAATTGGTCACGGTGTCACGGACGGACCACAGTGATATAGAGAGACAGACAGGACAGGAGATGCACCTTGCAAAACAGCAGCGTGTGTGCGCGCCTATTTGTTATATAATTCATGGTTCACAGGTTCAGGTTTTCGTTCACTAATATATCTTGTTGTATATTAAATGAATAAAGACTTTAATAATTGAATATACAACTAACAACACAGTGACAGTTGCTTGCAAATTGCGATATGTGCGTGCGTGCGTGCGGGGGGTGAGGCGGGCAGCAAGGGAAGCGAAGCGAGAGGAGAAACAGACAGGGTAGTCCTACAGCTTTATTTAATTCATGCAGGTTTATTTATTTAAGATACAACAAGTTGCGTGTGTGTGCGTGCGTCTGTGTGTGTGTGTGTGTATGGGAGGGGGCAGCAAGGCAACTTAGGCAAGCGAGTGAAACTTTTTTTTCTTCCTGTAACCATGGTTTCCAGGTCGTATTGCAGTTGTTCATGTCGCAAAAACAAGGGCGAGGCTTGATTTCATAGGGCGTGCCAGATTGATTTCAGCCGTCACATTTATCACTGCTAGGAATGAAATTAGGAAGGATCAGGTGTCTGCGATCACTTTATAAATGCCGACCCGACGTGGGTGTACTACGAATCCTACACTCGAATTTGGGGCAGAATTTACACTCAATTGATAAATGAGGGCCAATGAGTCCCATGGCGAATAGTGAGTTGTTTTTATTGTTGGTCTTGAATGTGCCATTGTTTGTTATCACCCGAGTCGAGACCATGTGGGCGCTTTCAATGGATCCTCATATTACATTTGAATAATACAGTTATGCATCATGCAAAAAGGCGTTGATGCGTTGAAAGTGGATTATCACCAAGAATAATCTTATATGATGTTGTGGGACAGAAAGGCCAGTGTGTGAATGAATGAATGAATGAGGACATTGGGGTCATGAGGAACCATTTGAGACTTGTACCATTTTCGCTAGTAAAGAGTTATTTTAAAGTCCTTTTGAAGTACAGCTCCTAAAAATGTAATCCAGTGTGTTGAAGTGTTATCTCATAAAATCCTCATGGCAATTATATAATGTTTTTATTTTTTAATATAGCGCTGCAAATTCCTCCTTTATTGCCCTTTACTTTTCTGCCTTTACTTGCAACTCGATCTCTCATAAAGGTTGTCTCTTTCATCTCCTGTTTTCTTTCCCTATTCACCTCGCATATTTGTACCCATCTGATACCCTTTCATTTGTGCGAATATGTGATTTGCATGGCTGCGGTGTTGTTTTCGTCGACAAACTATAACAAAAAATGTTCGTCGACTACCTTTTTTCACTGACAAACTAAATGGAAACTAAATGGAAACTAAGCTATGACTAAAACTAAGACTAAATACTGTATAGTGACAATTTTGCCAACAAATACAAACTAGACTAAAATGTTAGGAAGGGACTAGTGGACAAGAGATCCAGTATAAGTCATTTTATACTTTATTGCATGCTGAAAATAGCAGATCTACAAGCTTGTGAGCTTGTAGATCGGCTATTTTCAGCAAGTGTAAAATCAGCCATTACGACGGCATCAAGGCCCGACAAAATACATTTTAGTATACTAAAATCTTATATTTAGTCGACTAAAACTAGACCAAACACTAAAACATTCCAGGTGACTAAAATGTGACCAAAACTAAATGAAAGCTATTCTATTCAACGTACGTATGACCCAAACTCAAATCAAAATGTGCCGCCAAAAACAACTGCATGGCTGAGTTTCTTTGCTCTCTTCTTGTCTCTTCTTTAACGGGGCACAGGATGCAGACAAACAGGTGGGTACATGCATACTGCTGCACAGTGAGCTTTTACTTCAAAGTGTCCTGGACACAGACAGAGACGGGTAAGTAAGCTAAATATCCTTTCTTCTGGTCCCCCCCACCGCCCTCCTCTCTCTCTCTCTTTCTCTCTCTCTCTCTCTCTCTCTCTCTCTCTCTCTCTGCGTGTCTGTGTCTCCCACCCTCTCTGCATGCCTTTCGGTTTCACCTCCCACAGCAGCTCAACCTCATGTAACCCTCCTCTCTCTCCTTGGCCCTCCTCGACGCATCTGCCCTGGCAGCTGTGCATGGCCGGCTCCCCGGGTTAGGAAGTAGAATGCTTTTGTAGCACCTTCTTAAAACCAAAGTTCCATTCCAAATTAGGAAGTTGTGCTTTATTGTTGCACCTTCTTAAATCAAGTTCCATTCCCGCTGTTATGCTTTTTCTCATAGGGGGCACGATGGCACGGTCGGTATAGTGCTGTCGCCTCACAGCTAGAAGGTCCTGGGTTCGATTCCCGCTGGGGACGCTGTGGGCGCTGGGGGGCGTGTTCCCCCCTCCACGCCATCAGTGCCCATACCCGAGGCGGGGTTGGCGAAAGGGCCTTTCTGTCCCCTAGGGTAGATACCCTCACATGTTCTCCCCGTGTTCCCTAGGGTAGGTACCCTCACATGTTCTCCCGTGTCCCCTAGGGTAGGTACCCTCACATGTATTCCCCGTGTCCCCTATAGGGTAGGTACCCTCACATGTTCTCCCCGTGTCCCTAGGGTAGGTACCCTCACATGTTCTCCCCGTGTCCCCTAGGTATACCCTCACATGTTCTTCCCGTGTCCCCTAGGGTAGGTACCCTCACATGTTCTCCCCGTGTCCCCTAGGTATACCCTCACATGTTCTTCCCGTGTCCCCTAGGGTAGGTACCCTCACATGAGCAGGTGCTCCTGGTGAAGGGGAAAGGAACTGGTCGGAATAACGTGTTCCTTCCACGCGTATAATAATGGGAACATTTAAAAGGATATAAAACGGGACACAAAATCAGCAAGATGCATATTACTATGTTATATGTATATAAGAATATTATAGGCTTTATGTTTGCCTTGCTTGTTGCCCTGTATTGACGATGACTTACTTAAAGGAGCATTCAGTGATTTGGGTGATTTGGAAAAGACCCTGGTCCGCCCCGGTAACAAGATGTGCACATGCCCACGCTCTACAGTGGGGGAAGTACAACAGACCAACAGCACGTGCACCAAAGCCCGCCCCACTCGATCATGATTGGAGGAAGGCCCCTCTCATCCTGATTGAATGAAGGCTTTGCCCAAACCGAAACTAGGGTTTTTTGACCCCAGGGGCTCACTGGGGACAGGGAGGAACTCCTTATATGGTCAGCACACTTTATAGTAGGGAGGATTATCCAAAAAATAAGTGAAATCACTGAATATACCTTTAAAAAGAGGTTGGAATGATGTCACGATGAGTGGAGGTGGGATGCAATCCTAGCCCCTTTCTTTCACTTCTAGATGAGAGAGATGTTGCATCATGTGGACCAATAACAACTACAGACAGAACATCATAGAAGGTTATTATACGCTGGAGGGATACCTCAGCCTGAAGCACCAATTAAAGACTTATTTTATGACCAGCAATGGTACTGTATATGTCCACTCATCTCACACTGTAAAGACGTGAGGTTTAGTTCTATACAGAGTGTACACTGTTTCCCTCTCTGCAGACATGTGGTCTGCGACGTCACAGGACAATGAATATGAGACACCACAATGCAATCCTTCATCCATAACCGTTCCACAATTTAGGTTTTAGGGTCTTCTTCGGTTGTACAATTTTAGCACATGAATATTGTCAAACTGTAGGCCCGTAAACCTAGGGTTCCCCAATGGGCGGCCTTCATGCGGACCATTTGCGGCCCGCGATGACCATCTGTCCCCCCCCCCCCCCCCCCACCAATCCCTTGAGAGTTAAAGATCCAAAGGTTAATTTGGTTACCAACTCTCCATCATTTAGCATGGGGACCACCTGGAACCCCCTCAACGACCACTGGTGGTCCCCGGACCACTGGTTGAGAACCACTGTTCTACATCTATTCACGGTGAGAACATCTATATAATTCATGAATACAATAAATCACACCTGTGTGAAGTGAGGGGCGCTGCCTCGCCTCTAATCGTCGTACATCATCGAAAATGGAGGTCCCTTATTGGCCAAGGGTTCCCCCACCGACATACATATGCCGATTTGCTCAGACACATATGACGTAAATTCTCCGTTCATTGTCAATGGCATTTTTAATGTTTTTCAGACAACACAAACATTAAAGCTGTGTGATCTTTTGTGGCCAGATGTAATTTCCTGTGGTCTAGTAGGACTATAGTAAATAATACAAAAATAAATCGCTATAAAATTGTGTAAAAGAGTACATATTTAGCCCCATGTTCGAATGCCCCCGCCCCCCCTGTCAAAAATTGCTCAAATCGCTAAAACGAAAGAAAGCAGCAAATGAAAAAATAAATAACACGCCGCCGAGTGGCGCGCTACAAGCTTGTAGGTCTGCTATTTTTGAAAAATCGAAGAACGACTGACATAGAAACATAGCTTTTTCAGAGAACTGTCAGGATGTAGAAGACATTTTTAGAATCTGATCTCAGGTCAAAATGGGTTAAACTAAACAGAAAGAGGCCTGGCATGGCCAGGCCAGTCCATGATGGGCAAACACTAAACAAATGTTTCCAGACCGTGAGGATTGGATTGGTTGTGGTGAATCAATTACACTAGTCTCTCAAGATGAAAAATGGGATCCGTTTAAAGTAGTGGTTTTCAACTGTGGTTCTCCTGGGAGCCTCAAAGAACTGTTTGGTTTTCATTCCAGCCATCAAATCACGGAAAGTTATTCCTGCTGCCTGGGACACAAAAGGAATACAACCATCTTCCTTGACAGAAATGATCGAGATGAGAACCACAAATTTAAACTGATCCTTTTTTAAAAGAAAATGTTTCAAATATTTTTCAGCTTTTTTTTCTTTCTTTTTTGCCTAAAATGGCAAGCCCATTGTTTGTTTTTCTTTGTATGGGTGATTGTCTTGTAATGTTCATTGTTGTTCATTGTATTGTCATTTGTGTGGGGAAAAAAATAAAAATAAATAAAATGGCATGCCCAGAATACGGAAGCCAGGTTGAAAGTATCACACCTTTCAATAGAGCGTCGCAGTCCCGCCCCCTACCCTGGACCAGGAAATGAAACCCAATGCATTATTCTCATAGACATTTCTTAAAGTATTTATTTAAAGACGGTTACGCCGTGGACAAAGCCAACTCGAGTCGTGACAACTCATGACAACACAAACAATATTTTGGACCAAACAAATAATTACAAAGAAGAAAAACAACAAAAAAACTGTTGTAACCTGCCGTTTTTTTCTTCTTTCTTTCTAATTATTTCTAAAAATTGTGTTTGTTGTCATGATTTGTCACGACTCGAGTTGGCTTTGTCCGCGGCGTAAACGTCTTTAAATAAATACTTTCTGAAATGTCTATGAGGAAAATGAACGGAGAATCATTTCCTGGTCCAGGGTAGGGGCGGGACTGCGACGCTCTATAGGGCCAGTATGGCCATACTGGCATACTCACCCTTGGCTGAACATAGCCTGTTCATGGTTTCCCCCTGGTGGACGTGTCATTTCTAACTATTGTCAGCGCATGGAAACTAGGGGCTACTAATATATACATAATACTATTCTCTGCCTATCGGTACGTAACTCGGACAGCGCTGAGTCGGGTCTGGTGGCCAACAGACACGGCGCGCCTCCGTCAGGACATCAGTGACATTATCACCCGTCACAATAGGTGATAATGACATACTGAGACAGTGAGTATGCCAGTATGGCCATACTGGCCCTATTGAAAGGTGTGATAACGGCCATACTGGCCCTATTGAAAGGTGTGATAACGGTCGAATGGGGTGAAACTATAGTTTGTTTGTTTCCTGTCATCAGACACCTGTCTTGGTGTCATCAAGGCTAGGTGAGTCGGACTGTGCAGTATTAAGATCACTGTCCTCAGAAGCAAAGATTTGAGTTAAAAACGGCAAAACGCTCACTCTGAAAGAATACATATTCAAAGATTCGTGCCACATTTTCAGGGTTTTTTTCCTGTGTGAGCTTGTAGATCTGCTATTTTTCAATAGCTAAAGTATAACATAATGCTTATAAAACACCAAAAGGGGTTCCCGCCCAGAATGGGGGCGGCAGTGGCTCAGGGGTAGAGTTTCCGGATGGTAACCGCAAGGTCGCCAGTTCGAACCCGGGCTCCCCCAGAGTTAGTGTCGAAGTGTCCTTGAGCAAGACACTGAACCCCTAATTGCTCCTGATTTGCTGGTTGGTACCTTGCATGGTTTCCGCCGCCATCAGTGTATGAATGTGTGTGTGAATGGGTGAATGTAATGCACAATCTATGTGAAGCGCCTTGGATAAAGGCGCTATATAAATGCCCCATTTACCATTTAATGGGTTAATGACCTTTGGCCTCCAGTTGACTGATACTTTAATGTCTGATGCAACTTCCTCCAGTGTCGGTAGCTGTTTCATCATCTTCCTGTTCTTGTTAACGCTGCCTATTGTATTTACTGTAGAAATGGACTCGAGTTCACATATTCAAGAAGGGTGTCATGGTTACATTGACTCCCAAACACACCATCAGCATAACACGCACACCACACACCACACACTTTCTCCCACACCACACCTTGCAATGTTGAAACGCTTTCATGTTGTTTGTCATATTTGTCTGTACAGTCAGTATGTCATGTTGTTTTTTTTGTCACTTCTCTGTTCCTAGACATTGTTATGTGGGTCCCCCTTTGAAACCGAGATGGTATTTCTCAAGGGGTTTGTCCTAATAATAACCCCTTTATCCTGTATAGTCTTATCGGCAACAATGAACCAGAATTTAGGTTAACATCAACCACAAAGTACTGTTCAACGTGCGACAACAACAACTCTTGATCTACATCTTTCACTTACTCGCGATACGACTGATTGTCACTTTGACCGTGACCCTGATTGTGAGGCTGAGATAATCCATCGTGATAGGCATGTTGATCAAAATAAATGTCCCACATTCAGGAATCAGGACTGATGGGAACATGGACCACGACCTCACATTACATCTTAACCCATTCTGAACGGGAACCCCTTTTGGTGTTTCAAGCATTATGTTATGTAATGCTTTGGTTATTGAAAAATAGCAGATCTACAAGCTCATAGCGCTACGAGCTTGTAGATCTGCTATTTTTTGAAAAATCTTTTTTAAGATATTTTTTTGCGGCTTACGCCTTTTATTGGTTTTTGAAGGGACAGACAGTAGGCTGACAGGAAACGGGAGAGAGATGGGGGAAGACATGCAGTAAAGGCCGTGTCGGGCTCGGGAGTCGAACCCGCGGCACACTGCGACTGGATTACCAGTCGGGTGCCCAGACGGTTACGCCACCGCCTGGGCAGAGCGAATGTTTTTAACTCAAATCTTTGCTCCCGAGAGGCTCCCCTGGAACGACATATTTTTAGATGGGGGTCGGAGGCCAATTACATATATTTTTGGGGGTCCTTGACATGAAAATGTTTGAGAACGACTGACTGTTTTTTCAGAAAACTGTCACGATTTAGACGACATTTGTAGAATCGTCCTCGTGTCTAAATGGGTTAAATCTAACCACAGTGTGTACTTGATGATACTTGCCTTGACTTGAGTTTATATGCTGTTGGTTTTCTCACATAAACCCACCTCAGGGGCTCGACAGAGCTTCAAGGCTTGCAGCCCCGCCCCCAACCCAAAGACTTCTCCTGCAGCTTCTACTGCAGCCCCTCAGCTGACATCCTGTCATCGTTACAGTGAATAGCTAGCCCTGAAGGAACAAGTTGCACTGCGTACGTAGACATGGCGATGTGCCAACGTGTCAAGAGACTGTGTGTGTGTGTGTGTGTGTGTGTGTGTGTGTGTGTGTGTGTGTGTGTGTGTGTGTGTGTGTGTGTGTGTGTGTGTGTGTGTGTGTGTGTGTGTGTGTGTGTGTGTGTGTGTGTGTGTGTGTGTGTGTGTGTGTGTGTGTGTGTGTGTGTGTGTGTGTGTGTGTGTGTGTGTGAGACGCGAGCCCGCATATGTGAGCAAGAGACAGAGAGTCTGCGTGTGTGTACGTACGACTCAGAAAGACATAGTGTGTGCATACGTATGTGCGTGTATGATGTGTGTGTCAGTGTCTGTAATGTGTTAAAAATACTACTGCAGTGCAGCTCTTCTGCGTTTGTTAGGACGGTCGGTGGCTCAAGTTCAAGTTCATTCAAGTTCTTTATTAGTGTCCCCGGGGGGCGGGGGGGGGGGGGGGGGATTTGGTTTACAGCATAAGTATAGAGGTTTGAAACGAAAAACGGTAGGTCTACAACACAACAACAGACATGTGACAACATAGCATATGGGACAACACGCCATGTCCTCTTGAACCGGCTCCCCCTCCTCAAGGCTATATGACTGGGGCTGCCTCCACATTCTATTTGGGCTATAGGCAGCAAGTTCAGTGTGTCAGTCAGACACAGTGGCCATGCAGCACGCTTTTTGGTTTAGAGTTTAGACAATGCTCCTCCTCGCGCTTACATGTCACTCTCATGCCATTCTGAAGTTTCACGATACATCGAGGGCCATGTGGCCTTTGGACGTGAGGTGACCGGTTTAGCGGTGACGAAAATGGAGCCCTTTATGTGCCGAGGGACGCCGTTCACACTTTCTTCATGCTGTCCAGTCCAATCTGGTCCTGACAATGCGGGGTTGATGATATACTAGGGTCCAAGAGAGGATGTGAAGTTGCGGCCATGGTTTTGGTCTGGACAGTGGTGTTAAATGTATGCCCCAGCACCCTGGTTTCACTGTGTGTTGAGATGCAGTTCTATATACCTTTAGGTGAGCAGTATGGGTTGGCGCCCCAGCCTGTGTCTTCCGTGAGGAAGAAGCCCAACAAACCCACGGTGAGGCCTTTAGGAGGGCCATTCAAGCCTCAAGCGGAGCCTGCAGAACCACCAAGGGCAAGGTGGAGCCTGCAGAACTGTTACGGCTCGAGAATCCACCATTCCTGAATAAAGTGCCTGGTGCTGGGAGTCTTGTGCAACACACAGGGCCTGACCTGGTGAGAGCAGGAGTGGACCTGGTGAGACGTAGGAGGGGCCCGGACAGGAGTCAACCCACAGAGCCTAGTCCTTCCACGCGCCAGAATGGTACCTCCCAGTCCCGGCAGAGTAGTTCAGGAGGAACGGATTGTGTGGCCCTGGTTTTTCCCTAATGGGACTGATCGAGGGTAGCTACTGGGACGTAAGTCGGGACTTGATCACCCCGGCTGGGTCGCCTGAGTGAGGGGTATGATGTTGGGAGACCCGAAACCCCGATGACTTTGGGATACATCACTGAGGATACGTCCCAGGTGCATCCATGTATGTATGTATTTTGTTTAGTCAGACCCTCATATGGGCGCGGTCCTGCTCCACTGTATCTGAGACCAGGAGTCAAGGTCTATAACCGCAAGCACCGACGCACAGCATGTCGGACCAACGAGTGTCGGGAGTGGAACGGGTGATTTGCGCATGTCGGACTTTTGGTGTGTCGGAGAAGCGTGCACAGTACACCCCGAGCTCGATCGTCTGAGGAGGACGACCTGAGACATCGTGTCCCGATATTGACGTGTTGTGACTTTTAGATAGATCTGCTATTTTCACTATACTTCTTGAAAGTTAATTATTTTTAGTTTTATTTTATTCTTTATTCTTAAATCTCTTGGAAATAATTTAAAAAATCACACCCGTGTGAAGTAAGTGGTGCAACTCCGTGTGGGGGTCCCCGGGGGGAGAAATGACAGAGTTACCGTGTGGGGGTCCCTCTACTGTACCCTCCACTGTACTGTACTGTCACTGTACTGTACTGGCACACCCGAAATCACCATATATACAGTTAATATGTGCGTGTGTGTTTGTGTGTGTGTTAGGTTGCGCACAGGTGGTGAAAAACAACCATGCTGTTTTCGTGCTCATACCCAGACACCCACCCAGCCAGCCACCCGGCACCCACACACATAGTCACTTAAGGAAGTGGTTGCACCACTTAAAAATAAATCATCATAAAATAATAATAAATAAAATAATAATAAATAAAATGTGTCTGCTGCTGAAGTTACGCCACGTTTTAGCTGTGCTCCGCTGTCATGCTCAAATTAGTGACCCTAAAGAATTCTGAGGCAACATGGCTGGAGACGAGGCAGCCAATCAGAACTGCTCGACTAAGCCATGCCGTGCAGACAATGGGATGTTATGGGTTGTTGCCAGTGGTGGCAACTGGGTGCCGTGTCATTAGTCAGAAGGTTCATTGTTCCGAAACTACTATCCCTATCTAGGTGCTGCCAGACTTATAAAAGAGCCGCGCATGTCTTAAGCTGTGCGCAGCTTATTTTCCAAGTTTTTAGACAGCTGGTGGATGGAAAAGAAGCTCCACCTCTGCGGACGACTTGCGCGACGGCCAGATTCCCGGAAACGCTCTCCTCCGCGCAAGTCGTCCGCGGAGGTGGAGCTTAATTTCCATCCACCAGCTGGAAAATACTCGGAAAATAAGCTTCGCACAGCTTAAGACGTGCACGGCTGTCGGCCGTTTTGCGCTTAGGTGTGGAAACACTGTCTCTAACAAGAAATGACATCTGAAATGACATCTGGCCACAGAAGATCACAGGATCTACTGAATGTCAAGGTAGCCTTGTCAATCCCCGTGTCAATTTGGGGGTCCTTGACATGACAAAGTGTGGGAACCACTGACTTAGAGGACACAATGGTGCATCAGATAGAGAGTAAGACTTAGAGGACACAATGGTGCATCAGATAGAGAGTAAGACTTAGAGGACACAATGGTGCATCAGATAGAGAGTAAGACTTAGAGGACACAATGGTGCATCAGATAGAGAGTAAGACTTAGAGGACACAATGGTGCATCAGATAGAGAGTAAGACTTAGAGGACACAATGGTGCATCAGATAGAGAGTAAGCAGCTAATTTACATCAACAGGTAAGAAGACAGGCCTCCAGTTGAACTGTTTACCACAGGACAACAAACACGTCATTGTTCCGTCATCACTTTCATCTTCAGAGGAGATATGTTCAGGAGAGATTAGCTACTCCCGAACAAGAACATGTTTTACATTATTTACATAACTATGACACATACAGAAAGGCTCAGGAGGATAGTTAAAGAGAGGATAGTTATTAGACAAGCTGCGAGGAATCAAGACAACGGACTGACATTCACACAGCATACTGTAGGTAATAACGGTAAGGTCAAACTTTCCTCCTATTTCAATTGTCTACAGGTAATATGTTCTTAACGTATTTTGTAAAACAAAATTGGGTTAGAATCCTACATTTCTAAATTATAATTAATTACAATATTTTGTGTTTTGTTAAGTTTGTGTTGACACCTTGGTCGATTTCACCGACCGTTCTGTAGCTACAATATATGATGACTTCTTATGTCACAGAATGTCATCCTATATCCTCCTATTTGTATCTTTCCAATTTTAACTAGACTATTTATTTATTTATAGAATATCAAACTTGTGAGTAAAAGCACCACCATGAATGCAAAATGAATGGCACGTCAAAATCCCCATGGATTGAACTGTTGCGCCTTTCTTTGTCCTTTTTTACACCGGAACAACGCTCCACACGTCCCAAACTCTTCTCCCTTCTGGCCCCAAAACTGTGGAATGCACTCCCCGTTGCAATCAGAACTGCAGCATCACTCCCAGTCTTCCGCCGTAGTCTGAAGACCTACCTTTTCAGACTCCATCATGGTCCATAGCACTTATCCTACCCCCTTAGATAGCACTTTTTAGACTTAGATAGCATTTGAAACAGACTTGTAGCATGTCATGTAGACAGCACAATAATTGCATTGTATGTAGTCATAGCACATCATAGTACATATGTATAGCATAGTATAGTATATATGTATAGTGTCATTATATAGATATGTTCTAGTTACGTTCTTAGCTTACGCATGTTTCTTGATAAATGCATTTTATATATGTGATGTATTCCCATACTTTACAATTTACAATTTACAATTTAGGCATTTAGCAGACGCTCTTAATCCAGAGCGACTTACATTAAGCAAGAACAAAAAGCATGGGAATACATCACATATGTAAAATGCATTTATCGCAAAACATGCGTAAGCTAAGAACGTGACTAGAACATATCTATATAATGACACTATACATATAAACTATAACTAGAACATATCTATATAATGACACTATACATATAAACTATACATATATGCTATACTATGCTGTACATATATACTATGAAGTGCTATGACTACATACAATGCACTTATTGTGCTGTCTACATGACATGCTATAAGTCTAAGAAGTGCTGTCTAAGGGGGGTAGGGTAAGTGCTATGGGCCATGATGGAGTCTGAAAAGGTGGGTTTTCAGACTACGGCGGAAGATCGGGAGTGATGCTGCAGTTCTGATTGCAACGGGAAGTGCATTCCACAGTTTTGGGGCCAGAAGGGAGAAGAGTTTGGGACGTGTGGAGCGTTGTCCCGGCGTTTTTAGTGAGGGTACTTCCAGCTTCCCTGCGTTGGCTGATCTGAGTGCGCGGGAGGGTTTGTAGGGTTCAATCATACTTTTGTTCTTGCCTAATGTAAGTCGCTCTGGATTAAGAGCGTCTGCTAAATGCCTAAATTGTAAATTGTAGCCTACTGGGGGGAAGCCACACTGTGTCAGTTTGACACATTCAGTAGATCTCGTGATCTTTTGTGTTCAGGTGTAATTTCTTAGGATCTAGTAGGACTATAGTAAATAATAAAAAAATAAATCGCTATAACATTTTGTAAAAAAATACATATTTAGCCCCATGCTCGAATGCTCCCGCCCCCCCTGTCAAAAACAGCTAAAATCCCTAAAACGAAACCTAAAACATGATTCTTGGTTGAAAAAAAACTAAAGTTGTCCTAGTGTACATGTGACAGAAAGAGTGAGTGCGTGCGTGGAAAGACTGGGCCATTTGCCTATTTCATTGCCTAATCAATGTATAATTGTAATGATAGCCTTTAAGCCCTATCCACACCAGAGGGTTGCCATGCAACTCCTTGCAACCATTATTCCCAATGGCAGTGGCAAGGAGTTGCATTGGTGTGGTTTGTTTTGTGGCAATTAAGGAGTTGCGAGCAAGGGGCCAGTGAGATATTCAACGTTGAAGCACTGGGCCCTAGTGGTAGGAGGAGGGACTACAGGCGGACCCGTGGATTCATGACCGGGAAACCCCGTGCAGCTGGGCTTTAACATTGAGCGCTCGGTTGCACTTCCGCATTTGACCACCAAAATTTGGTGGTCAAATGCGGAAGTAGACGTTCTGAGACGGTACTTCCGGCAGTCTTGCGGGTGCTTCAAAACGCCACTGAGCAACTTCCACTGACATGAATAGCTGGGGGGGCGGAGCTTCGCGCCAGTTCAGTCTCTATCCTTTTATATACTCTATGGTTGCGAGTAGTTGCAAGGAGTTGCAGCTGGTGTGGTTTGGGCCTTAGGATGTATCACAGGCCTACAAACAATTCAGCAAAAAACAAGGCATGTGTATTGTCTTTTACGCTTTGCTGCACAACATGGACATACTACTAAAGATGCAGGAGCGGAAAGTACTGGCAAAGTGGCAAGCTATAGCCAGCTGTATGGAGGATAAAGATGAGTGGAAACGCCACTGGAGGGCTGGTCTGAGGACAACACTACTAGTCTGTAATGTAAATGTATAGTTTATTAGTTTCCCCTTTGCGTTGCTCTGCTGACGTTCCACACGTCAATATAAAATCACGGCACAGTTTAATTTTATTATATTCTGTAGAAGGTCAAACACCTCATTTGCTTTGCCATAATGACCTCGATTTATAGATTTAATTGTGTTTAGTGACTCTAGTCTAGTCTATATTGTGGTCCTGTTGTTTTGTTGTTGGTGGTGGTGGTGGTGCTTCGATGCCATGCTCTATTCTTCTGTTTCATGTTGTTCCCACTTCATTATAGGCAGCAGACTGCAGCAGTTTAAGATAAGCCTATAGTGTTCCCCCAAGGCACCACTTCATCACATGAGGAATACTAGCCCATAATCGTCTGAACAATCCGGCTCTGCTGGCATGCAATCTCTCCCGGTCCCCAGACCCAATCACTGCTGCATGGTGTTCCCGAGGTTTGACACATTATGCAGAGACAGATTTCTTCAACAAATCCAATCCAAACTGGTGTGAAAAAGCCATATAACAAAGTCACCAAAATGTTTCTGCGTTGGTTTGGAACGGCACAATCTGTTCCGCTCACATGCAAGCGAAAGGTTGACCTTTTGACATGTCACATGTCCCGACAAAAATAACCTCAACAAAAGTAGATGGGGAAACATAATATCAGATGCCTTGCTCTTATACTATTATATATACTGAAAGTTTACAAAGTGTAAAATACAAGCAACAAGGAAGCATACAGATTTACAGAAGGGTATGTGTATAATTCAATATGCTGAGCAAATAATCGAATATGTTTACAAACATCGTGTGGATGATCTACATTCTACAGTATGCACAAATATACAATACAAACCTCCTGCTAGAAGCTTGTTGTGCCTGATGTGTTTATGGTGTTATGATATCTCTTGAGACTCAGGATTTTACAGTGTAAGCAACATGTACCTATACTGTATGGACCGGCGTTAGCCAGCAAAATGCTGTACCCTTTGCACATACATATCTTTTATTCCTCCAAAAATCTAGTCACCTGGGCGCCCGCTGGCCTAGTGGTCCAGGCGCTTACCATATCCACCTTTTTTCCCCGCCAAAGTACTGGGGCTCCTTATGTGTGTGCTTTGCTTCCTTCAGGCAGTGTTGCCATGTCTGCTTATTATAAGCAACCTTTGACTTGTTTTTTCTGTAAAGTCACTTGCAAATAAATTATTGATAGTTGCTGGTCGATGTTTTTTTGGGCTTGATTCTAAAGTGTACAGTAGTTTCTTATTTGGGCTTGCTTCCTAATGTTGTTTAAACCATTGGTTCCCACATTTCTTCACGTCAAGGAACCCCAGCTTATTATGTAATTGCACAGACATCCATCTGAAAATATTTTGTGCCTTTTTTATAAAAATATTCAAAATATATCGATTTATTGTTTTTAAATAAGTCAGATGTACAACCTCACAATGTGTCGCTGTGAGCTTGTAGATCAGCTATTTTCATTTGTGCTTGTTTTCATAGACCTGGCTACTTGTTTCTCTTGCAAAACTGGCAACACAGCAAGAGAAAGAGGAACTTACAGTATGCACACACAAGCGCAAAGACTTATGGGCTATAAGAAAAAGGTGAATAGGTATGTGCCTGACAGCGTGTCCGCGCCGTGGGTTCGAGTTCCGATCTCGACGGCCTTTGCTGCGTGTCATTCCCAGTCTCTCTCGCCCTGTTTCATGTCTCTCTCCACTATATCCTATCAATAAAGTCAGAAAACAAAAAATAAAAAAATAAAAATAAAAGTCGCCAGAGTATTTGAACATATCCCTTTAATAGCCACGTGTCACAGTATATGTGGCATACCGGTATTTATATTTTGTGACTCACAAAATATGAATTATGGCTTTATACAGAAAATGCCAGAGCAGTGCTTTCAACTCTGAAGGATAACATGGACAAATAGATTGTTGTTCTTTTAGCCAGCCTTCCCGTTACTGGTTAACCAATGTGTAGGTCACACTCACAGCCAAAACAGGCCTTTGGAATTGTCTCTCGTTGCCAGTTACTGTACTGACTGAGGTTTTGACCTTCGTTAAGTCATTAACAGAATCCGGTCTGATCCATTTATTCTCTAGACAACGTAACTGAGAGAGAGAGAGAGAGAGAAGGACAACAAAAAGGTATTTTTTATTTATGTTTATCTCTACGCAGTACTGTACAATCAAGACACACTGTGACATCTGCCTTCAATCCAAGTTTGCTTTGTTTGAAACTGTTTTTTATCATCAGGAAAACAAAAACAAACAAAACGTATTGGCATGTATACACAAACTGAGAGTGCATGTTATTTGACAGTATAGCCTACTAACAAAAATGTTTGAGCTTGGTCAAAATGAAAAATCCATTGGCTTTATATCCGCAACTGATAAAACCACATGTTCTACACTTGATTTCACTAAATTCAATACATTTATATGGTCTCTTGGTGTACTGTACAATCATTTCCTTCTCATAGTTGATGTGCTTAATGACATTTAAAAACAGAATTGTGTAAACTCTAAATTCAATCACAATTGATACAATCTTTTTCCTAATTTATGCTCAATCGTCCAACGGCGTTGTGAGCTTATTGAGTATAATCAGCACGTGGCTCCTCCTTTAGAAAGACGAGTCAACATTATATCCTGCACATGTAGCCCACTGTACATTTTACAACCATGTGGGCACTGTTTCCCATATGGTGTGCTGCTGCAGACAAGGCACACTGTACTTAGCCTGGCTAATAAGCCAGTCCGAATCAGCCGTTGGCAAAACAAAATTGCCTGCCGGCGGATTATGGTCTGGAGAGGCTCAATTGTACGCCCATTTCCTACACCAGAGAACTGGTGTGGCCAATCGGGACACGGTATGCAATATGGGCGGGCTTTGGTACAGTGACGTTCAATGCTTGAGACCTTTGACTGACAGTAGCTCTGACCAATTGCGTCAAAGAGAAAATGTTTGAACCCGCCCCCCGGGAAACAAGATCCATACACAGCATCTCCAGACTCAAATACCACACGACTGATTTGAGTCTGGCTTATTAGCCAGGCTACACTGTACTGACTCATGTGCTATGAGACTGATCTGCCTTGATTGATTTTTTATTTTATTTTTTATATATCAATACTTTTTGCACATTTCCAAAAATACAGAGGCAAATGCTATACCCTACCACAGACGAAAAACAATCTAAGTCCAAATTTCATTCTGACCCCTCCACGAAAAGGCCTCGTTGTCCTGACCCCTTATCTATCATTTATACATTATGGATCAATAGTGTGGACTTAGACTGTTTTTCGTCTGTAGCATTCAATTATACATTCAAGATTCAAGAAGTTGTGTCACTGATTTATACAGGTACAAGAAGCGAAATGTTGTTGGGACAGTTAGGCAGATTGTACTACACACATACCATAATAATACATATTTTAACCACTTTTAACCTGGCTTGCCTATTTTGGGCATGCCATATTATAGGCAAACCTTTTCAAATTAAAATGGTATTATATATTTCCTCCACACACATAGCCAGAACAGCAGATCAAGCTCTCGCAATGAGCTGTGGGCTTGAAGACTATAAGGTGTGCTGTGTTGTGACATTTCTATTGGTGTGCCTTGGGCACAAAACATTTGAAAACCACTGGGCTCCACTGTAGGACTACAGAACATGTGCTGTACTGTATGCGTGTGTAGTGCAGGGGTTCTCAACCCGTGGGTCGCGACCCCTCGGGGGGTCGCCAAATTATTTTAGGGGGTCCCCAAATTATTAAAAAAAAAAAAAAAACATTTTCACGGTTTTTCAAAAATAGCAGACCTACAAGCTCGTAGCGCGCCACTCGGTGGCGCGCTATGAGCTTGTAGATCTGCTATTTTTCAATAGCTAAATTATAACAATGCTTAAAACACCAAAAGGGGTTCCCGCCCAAAATGGTTTAAGGTTATTGTAGCAGTCAATTTATATTGGGGGTCGGGAGGGGGCGGGGCGGGGGTCCCGAGACGTTGCCAAAGCATTTTCGGGGGTCCCCGGCCAAAAAGGTTGAGAACCCCTGGTGTAGTGTACAGACATGTGCAGTGTTTGTCATGTCGGTTTGTGTTTTTCCTGTATCCGTTAACTTATCGCCACAATTGTTTGAGTCATGACCGTGGGACAAATATGTACTCGTGACCTTCCCCTAAAACGGCTTCCTCAATCCTCATAATGATAGTGTAGTAAAATAAATGGTTTAAAACAGGGGTTCTCAACGTTTTTGGCCGGGGACCCCCGGAAATGCTTTGGCAATGTCTCGGGACCCCCGCCCCGCCCCCTCCCGACCCCCAATATAAATTGACTGCTACAATAACCTTAAACCATTTTGGGCGGGAACCCCTTTTGGTGTTTTAAGCATTGTTATAATTTAGCTATTGAAAAATAGCAGATCTACAAGCTCATAGCGCGGCACCGAGTGCCGCGCTACGAGCTTGTAGGTCTGCTATTTAAAAAAAAAAAACGTGAAAATGTAGCGCAAATCTTTGAATATATATATATATATATATATTCTTTCAGAGCAAACGTTTTTAACTTTTTTTTTTTTTTTTGAAAATAATTTGGGGACCCCCTAAAATAATTTGGCGACCCCCCGAGGGGTCGCGACCCACGGGTTGAGAACCCCTGGTTTAAAACATGCCAGAAACTCTGTGTTCTACTATGCTAAAATGGCTATTTTGGTGATAAATGAGATATTGTATAAAAGTTTAAATCTGTGACATCTCTGTGAAAGTACGCACATCCAAACGATAAAACAAAAAGTAGGTTCTGCACATAAAAGCACTATATATGGAACGAAAGAAGTAAAGTCTACTCTGCACACTAGAAAACGCTCCCGGATAAATTATTTATTACCACACCCCCGGAAATGCTTTGGCAATGTCTCGGGACCCCCGCCCCGCCCCCTCCCGACCCCCAATATAAATTGACTGCTACAATAACCTTAAACCATTTTGGGCGGGAACCCCTTTTGGTGTTTTAAGCATTGTTATAATTTAGCTATTGAAAAATAGCAGATCTACAAGCTCATAGCGCGGCACCGAGTGCCGCGCTACGAGCTTGTAGGTCTGCTATTTAAAAAAAAAAAACGTGAAAATGTAGCGCAAATCTTTGAATATATATATATATATATATATTCTTTCAGAGCAAACGTTTTTAACTTTTTTTTTTTTTTTTGAAAATAATTTGGGGACCCCCTAAAATAATTTGGCGACCCCCCGAGGGGTCGCGACCCACGGGTTGAGAACCCCTGGTTTAAAACATGCCAGAAACTCTGTGTTCTACTATGCTAAAATGGCTATTTTGGTGATAAATGAGATATTGTATAAAAGTTTAAATCTGTGACATCTCTGTGAAAGTACGCACATCCAAACGATAAAACAAAAAGTAGGTTCTGCACATAAAAGCACTATATATGGAACGAAAGAAGTAAAGTCTACTCTGCACACTAGAAAACGCTCCCGGATAAATTATTTATTACCACACATCATTTCTATGAGAGAATTTGTGCCGTTTTTACTTTTTTCTCAACCTGACTATACTGCGTGTGTTCCAAAGATAGGAAACCTTTCTGAGCTGCATGGCTTTGCATTTGACTAAACTATTGTTGACACAATAATGCAAAGGGCACTATTGTGTCAACAATAGTGAGATGCAGATTTCAGGTTGCATAATGGTGCATGGTGCTGTGTTGATTTCGTCGACTAAAACTAAGACGAAAAATGTTCATCGACTACCTTTTTACCACTACCACTACCACTACCACTGACAAACTAAATGGAAACGAAATAAAATCTAAGCTATGACGACTAAAACTGAGACTAAATATACTGACAATTTCGTCAAAAAATAAAAACTAGACTAAAATGTTAGGAAGGGACTATAGTGGACAAGAGATCCATTATAAGTCATTTTACAATTAGTTGCATGCTGAAAATAGACGATCTACAAGCTCACAACGCGTCGCGCTGCGACGCGTTGTGGGCTTGTAGATCTGCTATTTTCAGTGTAAAAACAGTCATTACGACAGCATCAAGGCCCACCAAAACACATTTTAGCCGACTAAATCAACTGTAGATTTAGTCGACTAAAATCCTATGATATTTAGTCGACTAAAACTAGACATTCCAGGGGACTAAAATTCGACTGAAACTAAATTAAATCTATTCAAGAGACTATGACTAAAACTAAAATCAAAGATTTCTGGCAAAAACAACACTGGCATGGTGCATAAGTCCATGCAAACACATCCTTATGATGAAGGTCTGTGAAACACGCGCTCAGTGCCGTCTCCAGGCACAAATCAGCAGGGGGGCATACTTTTTTCCAAACGGGGCACTTAATTTTTCAAACCCCCCCCCTATGTATAGAGAGTATGCGCGTGACATCATCAAACCCGGAAGTTATGCAGGAATGCCTAATGAGTGGCAAAAAACTACTTTCTGGCCTTGACAGCCCATGCATCCAAACAGAAAAGTCCTATCTGATTGCATTAAACAACATTAAACAATGTTAAACTCACTTTGCATGTTGCTTTGCCACTCGATTTGCCACTCGATGTGCCATTCACTTTAAGCATGCGCATACCCTCTATAACAAATAGTCGCTATTAACAAAGTGATGCTTGAAAAAGTATAGGCTACAATTACGCAGCAGCACCAACAACAAACAAAGAAATACAAATATGTTGAGCATTATGTCTTATTGTCTTCTGCATGCATATATTACCTTGTATTTCTATTAACTATTCAATTAATTTGAACATGTATGTATATATTTACAATAATCATGGAGAACTTATAGATTTAACATTTGTAAAACATTAAAATATCGGTAGGGTAGGGTACTACTGGCCAATCTGGACTGGAGGGGCACAAAATCCAATCTGGGGGGGGGGGGCAATGCCCCCCAATGCCCCCCTGTAGAGACGGCACATGCACACGCTATCACGCTGAGAGGACCTGACCCAAATGGAAGGGAGAGTTAAAGAGTTGTTTCTTCTGATGGAGGCAAAGTGACAATTAGCTTCATATAGGCTTTCATCCTCTCCTTGGGGGGAGCTATGCTACGCAATAAGTGGTTGCTAGTACTCTGGTCAGTTTGCAGTGCTATATGGATGTAAATAATGGGGGTATGGGGAAATTGTGTTTCATTCAAGCTTTAGTTCCTTTCTGTATACTGTCTCCTTGCTTTCTTTTAGTGTCCCATTAGGACGCGCTTGTTTCCTGCCGGCGCGGTACCAAATAGTGGAATGCTTCATCTATGATTCAGATGACACTGCGATCAATTATTTATTTAGATCACTACGGTGAACTTTTAGAGAGCTACATGTTTCCCACTGTGCTGTTATTCCATAGATGTTATCACCAGTGGCAGTAAGACGACCTGAGGGTGAGAAGCGACCTTGCGTGCATCACGCATCCGTCTGGGTGACGGCAGACTGCGCTGGTGCTTTGGGGTCAGATCAACATATGGAATGAATTCTGTACTGGCCATAGATGGAGCGTGTGTACAGGGTTTGATGAGGTCAGATCAACATATGGAATGAATTCTGTACTGGCCATAGATGGAGCGTGTGTACAGGGTTTGATGAGGTCAGATCAACATATGGAATGAATTCTGTACTGGCCATAGATGGAGCGTGTGTACAGGGTTTGATGAGGTCAGATCAACATATGGAATGAATTCTGTACTGGCCATAGATGGAGCGTGTGTACAGGGTTTGATGAGGTCAGATCAACATATGGAATGAATTCTGTACTGGCCATAGATGGAGCGTGTGTACAGGGTTTGGTGAGGTCAGATCAGCATGTGGAATGTCAGAACAGGAAGGACGGGTGGGGTAGGATCAACATATGGAATGTCAGAACTAGGTCAGCTCCATATATGGAGATCTAAGGGTTTGAGATTTGAGGTCAGATGTAGAGTTGCTGGCCGGCTCCATATATGCAGATCTAGGTGATGATCCAGTCTTCTCCATGTATGGTTATCCAGTACAGGGTTTGATGATGTCAGATAATGACATATGGAGAGTGTCACGAGGCGTGATGTCACGAGGTGTGATGGACTGACGACCATACACGGAGATCTAAGGGTCTTCATGATGTCACGTGATGTCACAAGGCGTGACCATATAAGGAGATGTTATGTCACGAGGCGTAACCATATATGGATTACGTGATGTCACGAGGCGTGACCATATATGGATTACGTGATGTCACGAGGCGTGACCATATATGGAGGCATGGGTGACTAACTAACGGACGGACGGACGGACGGACGGACGGACGGGAGATGCAGGTTTTCATAGTAAATGCAACCTATACGGTCGCAATAAACATATGTGCAAAATTACAAAAAACATTATTTTCAAATGGTTATAACTGTAAATACATTGTTGTAATCTCCTTTTGTCTGAATTCAATTCTATCAGTTCTGCACTTTTGTTGTTAATTGTATCAAGTAGAAAATGCCATAGAAGGCCTATTTACAGTAGACACTATACTCTTTTCCCAGATTGGTATCTGATTTGCAATGCTGCCATTGGTGTGTGGAGATTTTCTGGGAAGCTTCTGGGAAGCACTTCTAGAAGTCACTAAAACTCCATAATATAAATAGTCGAGGGATTAGATACAAGCAAAGCCAAAAATAATACAAGAGTGCACCCCCCTATAAGCATATTTTAACCGTCCCACCATGAAGGAAATGCTTCTCTTGTAAATGTAAGCTCCTGAAGTGAGCTTAAATGGGAGATTACACAAAGTATATGACATGTGACTATGCCTGGTGGAGAAAAAAAATGCAAATCCCTGTCACAGAGCATGATATAGCATCCCTGTGTGAGTGAAGGATTTTCACCTTTTTCTTTCTTTTTAATCCCACGATTTTTGCAACCCATTTTTTCACCCAGTGTCAATGTAATCCTGGGCACTACACTTCCTCTGCCAACCTGGGGGGGCAGTGGACTGACCTCATGCTTCCCTCTATGCATGAGGAGTCCAAGCTGCTTCTTTTCACCTGACAGGGGAGAGTTTCCCCGGCCGGACGTAGCGCGTGGAAGGAACACGTTATTCCGACCAGTCCCTTTCCCCTCCATCAGGCACCCCGGCTGGCAGTTTAGAGACCAGGATTATTGCATGTTTTTTTGTGAGGGTACCTACCCTAGGGGACACGGGGAGAACATGCAAACTGCACACAGAAAGGCCCTTTTGCCAATCCCGCCTCGGGTATGGGCACTGATGACGTGGAGGAGAGAGCACGCCCCCAGCGCCCACAGCGTCCACAGCGGGAATCGAACCCAGGACCTTCTAGCTGTGAGGCGACAGCACTACCGACTGTACCACCGTGCCCCCAAGGATTTTCACCTTAACTTTCTGTTAGGATTTAGACAAAGTGTCTGTTGTCATTAGACACCTGGCATTCAAGACACCATCATCTTGCCAGTTTGAAATCAATTAAGGCAATGCACACAACAGACAGAGAGACTATAAATGGTATCATTAGCCTGTCAATACCATACAATACAGCTTCTTAGTAAGCACAAAGTCTTCTGGCATTGGCATTCTCCCCCAGGTTAACCACTATGGATATGGGACATCATGCCCGCAGCCTGTATTTTGGCAGTACACAACTTAAAAAAGATGTGTTGTGGTTTCACCGTTTTTTGTGCTGTTTAAAGGATACACCCATCATGGTCATATCTACTTCAACCCTTCCTGACAAATAAGACAAGACAGAAATAACTCATGCTTTCCTCTTGAGCAACACCTCAAGTTGAATTAACAGGATGCCATTGTGAGTGTGAACAAAAACAACAATTTTCCAAGAACATACTACTGTGTGCAAAAGGCCATTCAAATGTGTCTATAGCTGCCAAAGAATGTATTCTCATATAAGCTGATGATGCCACTCTGTGCTAGTGTGTGTGGGTGCAGATGTGTGTTTTTTTGTAGTATGTGTACTCTTGTTTCTTGGCTCCTGGTAATCTTCTGACCGGCCCAGAGGGAGAACAGTATAGGGGAGAGCTGCAGACTGCATTTCCTGCTTGATTCATTTATAGATTGCTGCTATGCTATATGACACTACACTCACTATAATAATGTAAAAGAAAGAGCCATTTTCCCTGCCCTCCCCAGCTTGGCATTCAGCCCACAACAGCTTATATCACAATTATGAACAAGGCCTTATAGGTCCAAGACGGAAATATTAAATTAACTCAGCTGATGGAGACTGCAGATCAGGTGATCAGTCTCCATCAAGCACTTTGGCTGACCTGGCCAAATATAATATGAATGGACCTTCCAAATATCACGATGCTCTCACGATGTCTCACGGCACTGTGCTACAGAATCAGATTATTACTGTGGTCGGCTGTGTATGTATGGTATGTATGGTATGTATGGGCCTGTCCTCGGTGGGCCCTAATTGGCTGTTATTGACATAATTAAGATATGTTTCAATGTTGGGTGGGTAAAAGGTACTGCGATCCGGCTATATGTCGGTGTTGTCCGTCGGCCAATGGGGGACCACCATTCTTGATGACGTCACGTAACTAAGGTGCGTGGGTAAGAATGGTGGTCCCTTATTGGCTATTGATGGTGACGTAACTAAGGTGCGTTTCAGGGTTGATATTAGGTCAATAACAGGTCTAAAGGATTTCGAACAGCAGTTGTAATAGACATTAGTTAGTAGCAGTACTTGCACGCTCTGCTTGCACACAAGTAGGCCATTTATGGCCTATACTTGTGTGCAAGGTGCAAGTTGGTACCACGACAGAGTGCATTTCTAGTTGTATTTATGCTCCAGAGGCGTATCTACAATAAGGCGAGGGCAGGCCGCCTGTCCAAATCCATTTCTTGCCTGGCCAAAATCCATACAATGAGAAGAAATCACACCCGTGTGAACTGAGATGTGTAAGGTCTTATATAGACTATAGATATAGCTGTGGTCTGACGTAATGAAATCACACCCGTGTGAACTGAGATGTGTAAGGTCTTATATAGACTATAGATATAGCTGTGGTCTGACGTAATGAAATCACACCCGTGTGAACTGAGATGTGTAAGGTCTTATATAGACTATAGATATAGCTGTGGTCTGACGTAATGAAATCACACCCGTGTGAACTGGGTGACCATAGCAACCATGCTCATTTTTGAGTGGTACGGACAGACACGTAAACTAACAAAGCCAGTTGTAGGAGTGGTTTACACTCAAAAAGAGGACATGAGCCCAGGCGGTGGCGTAACCGTCTGGGCACCCGACTGGTAATCCAGTCGCAGTGTGCCGCGGGTTCCACTCCCGAGCCCGACACGGCCTTTACTGCATGTCTTCCCCCATCTCTCTCCCGTTTCCTGTCAGCCTACTGTCTGTCCCTTCAAAAACCAATAAAAGGCGCAAAAAATATCTTAAAAAAAAAAAAAAAGAGGACATGAGAACATGAGGACATGAGAACTATTAAAATGGACAGCTGATTGGCCGTTGCGGTAGAGTGCGACCCTCAATCACCCATTGGAATGTAAATGCATGCCTTTCAGCCTTTGTATCCCACTCGTCTGGCAGATATATCTCTTTGAAAACCTACGATTGTGCGCGGGGAGACGACAATTAACATATCTTGCCTGGCCAAAACGTAATTCCTGGATACGCCACTGTTATGCTCAAAGGAGATATGAAACTGTTTGTCTCGCGGCCAACACCCAACACCATTACCATCAAAATAAATGAAGGGCCACAAGGACCACATAAAGACCCTCCTGAAGTGCTGTGCTATCCAACCCTCTGTACTGGAAGACCTGGCTGCTGATCGCCACACCTGGCGCACCATCAGCCACGAGGGCATCGCACACCTCCAGGAGCAGACCACGGAGAGGAGAAAACAGAAGCGCATACAGCGACACCAGCGTGCTGCAGGGGACCTCCCCTCATCTGAGGATTTCATCTGCCCCACATGTGGCAATCCATATGGCTCACGCATTGGCCTGCATAGCCACATGCAATGGCACCGTCGCAACCCCCCTCAATAACCCACGCTTGGAGCAACGTCATCATCGAAATCGATGGACAGCCATAAGCAAGTAAGTAAGCAAGTGTTGAGGAATTCTGGATCAATTAGGATAGGATGTTGAGGCAAACAGTAGATAGAAGTTGAATACATTATAATTTAGAACACATATAGGTCAGTAAGTACTAGTAGCCCTCTGATTAAAACAGGGTTTAAAAAAAGTGAATATGTAAAAGTAAGAAATATAATCACAATGAGTATTGGGTTGGATCACATGTGAGCTGTCAGTGTGAACATGAACAGTATTGGATATATGATGTCTCATCATACAGTGAGTATATGGGATGATACTATAGCAGTTTTTGAGTGGTGCAAACCACTCCAATAACCAGCTTTGTCTGTACCCGTGTCTGTACCTGTGTACCAGGTGTGTACCTGTACGTGGGGCCATGTACAGGTGAGCATGGTTGCTATGGTTAGTGTGTGACGTCACTGCACCACTCAGTTCACACGGGTGTGATTTTTATGTTTAAATTAGGGATGTCCCTAATGGTATCGGGAATCGGTACCGATTCCCGATACCACAAATTCTGTGTTAGCCGATACCGATACCAGAGAATAATATTTATAATAATACAAAAAGAAAAAAGATCTTATTTTGAAGTCCACCAACCAAGAATAGTGTTTATAGCTATCTAGCTAATATCTCGTGTTGTGTTTATAGCAGACTCAAATGTGCACAAGCAGTTTGGGCAACTCCAAAGCAAACTCCACATGCCCCCAACATTTTATTTACCTGCCATAGTGTCAACCCCTTACCCCTGTGTCGCATCTGTGCTTAGACTGGCATATTCACCGATACCGATATGACCCGATATGACCAAATAAGGGCTGATCCGATACTTTTCAGATACCGATACAGTATTGGGACATCTCTAGTTTAAATGATCATAATTTGATGGGACCTACTGTAGCTTCCAGACTACCTCAATGAAAGTCATGGTGATGTGAGGTTACCTCAAGCTCAAACATATATATAAAATCACACCCGTGTGAACTGAGTGGTGCAAGGTCTTATATAGACTGATCAGCTGTGGTCTGACGTAATGTCAGTGACCATAGTAACCATGCTCATTTTTTTGAAATCACACCTGTGTGAACTGAGTGACCATAGTAACCATGCTCATTTTTTTGGTACGAACACGGGTACACGGGTACAAAGCCACTTGTTGGAGTGGTTTGCACCACTCAAAAACCATAGCTGGTCATGACAAATATGTCACACAAATATGGTCTTCTTTTGATTATGAGGAGACTTATAAATTGAGTTGATTCATTCTCAACTCCATGATGACAATGATGCAGCCAAGCCACAAAATAAAGTGCAAGCAGTGCATTAACAATTATGGTGTACTATATCTAGGCAATTGAACTAAGTAAGAAGTAGGCTACTGTACATTATTATATCTCTATCATTGCTGCTGAATAAGGTTAACGACAATAGGGGGGGGGGGGATTTGATGGGTAAATAAAAGCATGCCAGCAAACATTGCAAAGGCATAACACAATGCCACGTAACAGCTGACGAAGAGCGAGCCCACCACGTGAAGAATGAGCTGAAAAGGTGCATTCAGCTCAGTTAAAAAGAGAGAGAGGGCATAGTAAATTCAACTGAAATGCCCATGTGACTGCTGCTACTGACAGACCGAGCTGTAGGTCTGACTCTGTGGAGAGGAGGAGGATGATGAGGGTGGTGATGATGATGAGGAGGAGGAGGAGGAGGATGATTAAATAGAAAAGGGGGGCTTGTTTCGTTGTACCGGTGTTGAGCAGGGACGGCGGTGTGGGTACGCTTAATGGGATTATAGAACTGGAAAGAGAAAGCAGACTGCATGAGCGTCTTGTCTTGACTTGAGCTCTCTCTCACACACACACACACACACACACACACACAGCTTGCTTGGGGAGACTTGATCGCTGGATTGTTCGACATGATGATGGTCGGGAAAGGGGGGAGAAGAACGCGGTCGTGTTATCGACCTTTTCATTATTTAAACTAAGACATATGTTTTCTCCCTTCTTCATCCAAGGACCGTCGCGCGTAAAGGGCAAGGTAAACTATTCATATCTTTTTTTTCTCCTCTCTCCTAATCTAATCAATCGAGGGAGCATGATTTATACACAAAACCAACCGTCCACGTCTCGTGTTTGAGTCGAAACAGCGATGGTGGTAACGGTAGTGAAATTAGGCAGAGAGAGAGAGAGAGAGAGAGAGCACAGCGTCTGGTGAAACAGCAGCTTGTGTCGTTGTTGCTGTTCCAGTAAAACAGTTATTTGTGCCGCTGCCAGGCGGTGGTGCGCAGCATACTGTATCACACAAATACAATATTATCTCACGGATCTGAGTCATCTGACATGTTTTGCTTATTCTCTGAACCCAAAGCCCCTTTGCTTGCCTTGCCACACACACACACGCATTGTGATGTCGTTGTTGTACTGACTGTCTGACTGCAGCAGGCCCGCGGAGGACATCAAAAAGACAAATCCCTCACACCGCATGTCGCTGGACAAAGATGACGTATTTTCAAATGGGATTTTTTTGTTTGTTTACAAAAATATTAAAATGTGTCATTTTTGTCGAACAACACGGGTCCCCCCGTGTAAATCAAGCCCCGTTTAGCTCTACTGCCAACGGTTAGCTGTAGCTGTTAGCTGTGTGTGTGTGTGTGTTCGTCATGATCCATTTGCTCTCTGTAACGTTAGCCTATCAAATATATAACTTGGCATATATATATTGGGTCTGATCGGTGTAGAGGTGTAGCGTTACTCCAGTAACTGCACAAAAAAGCGTGACTGAAGATGTGAAACTAGTTGCAACAACAGATGTTTGTTGAGCTGCTGTTGTATCACAAATGCGTGAGCTAGCACACGTACATTATAATGGGATACCATACCATACCAGGCAAGCATAACCAACGTACCGTTATTTCTGTGGCTAGCGGCTAAATTAGCCAGTTATAACTTCCCTGGAATACGATGCCACACGTACGGGCACAGATTCCCCCCTCTTCTTTTTAAATAACATTAGAAAGAGTGATATTTGATTCAAAGACATCGGTCAGCCCCAGAGAGAGAGCGAGAGAGAGAAAAAGGTGACACTGTCCCTGTCCGCTTGTTTAATTGTTAAGTGTCCTGTTTGTATTGTGAGTGAATGTGTATGGCTGTTACAATGTTTCTAGCTCTGGTCCACCATAGTTTCATGTTATTTCTGTTGGTGTTTCTTTACTGTAGACATAGCAGATGCATGCTGTTCTGTTAAAATGTGTCCTGGTGGTGTGCAATGTCGTGTTCTGTTTGTGGTGGTGTATTTAGCCTAGACTCTGGTAGATGGATGCATTTATCGATTCTGACATGTCCGAATCGATCAATTCTAAATCTTAGGCTATTGTTGTATTGCTGATATGCGATGAATGTAATGTGTTCTTCTGTTGTGTGTGTAGTAGGCCCCTTGTTGATAACTGTTGCAGCACTGTTTGGTTTGTTTGTTCCACTGAAGGACCCATTGAAATATGAGTAGCCAAAACACCTCTATAGTCACTACTTAATCATCAGTAATTGGATACAGTATGCAACTGTCTGGGCAGAGTTCAGGAATTCAGCTCTTCTGTATTCTTGAGTAATCTTGAATGCCATAGGCTATACTGTCAAGTATAGATGGGGCGGCTGTAGCTACAAGCCTGAGTTTCACAATTTATTGTCCACGCTGTGTTTTCATGTTCTCGCTAGCTAGCACTGGGCAGGTGGAGTGACTAATCTCTCTACTCTGTGGGTCATATAGTACTGTGATTTTCTTTTAACCCTTTTGGATTACACCTGTTGTCCTTTTTTAGGTTTACGCTCCTGTACCATTTGAAATGATTCTGGCATGGTTGAGGCATTACAAGTGGATCTGGGATGGCTCAGAGTCAGAGTGCAGCTCGGGCACCTGCCAAGAGTTTGCAAACCCTCATTTGCACTTACCTCCAGCTGTTCAGAAGATGAAAACAAGCAACTACATTCTAAGTGAAATCTGAAATGAGGCCCACTGGTCCCGTTTTTTAACATTTTATTGGCCTACTGATCCTGATGGCATACTTAAACATAAATGTATGATGTAAACAATATAGGCAACCCAGTGTATTTAGTGTAGGTAGGTATTTTACTCGGACTGAGTCACAGATATTCCACACACATGGGTTATATGGTCTTCTCTCTTCTACCATAAGTGGCATGCAGGCTGGGTGTGAATCACAGCGCACAGTGGGTCATCTTTGGTCAATTTAAAATCTCTTGTACCAAATGCTTGTTTACCACCTGTTGCACGTAGTGGCTTCTATTGAATGCAGTGGAAAGGACGACTAGGAAAACAAACCAATGGTCATTTGGTCTCTCGAATAAGTCATATTTAAGTAAATAAATACACATATACAACATATTGATTATTTAATTGATTTCTTGCATAGCCTGATCACTCTCCATGCCGGCTTATCTCATCAAAATGCATAAGGGGAGAATGCCCACTTGCCCAGGCATACTGTCTAGTTTCTGACCTCCTTGAATTTTGGATTGAAGGGGAGAGACTATTAAATGAGAAGAAAAAGGCAATGCATTGAGAATTTGAGATAAAGCCTCAAATCTACTCGAGTACTAACGATTAACCATCAAAGCTCTGTCCTCGCGGTCTGCGTTGACTGCGTTTTTATTCCTGTAGTGTAGAAGCTTTAACATTGGCTGACCCTTTACCTCCTTCCCTAGATTCGTCCCGCCACTGCCCCCCCCCCCCTCTCTCTCCTCCATATGTACTCGAGTTTTCTCGAGTGCTCTCAATCTTTAATTGCATTTCTGGTTTACGTTTCAGGGGTAAAGTGTTTTTATTTTATTTTATTGCTGGTAGACGAACCGCTTCTTCCTTCCTTCCTACTTCCTAGGGAACTGTAAAGCCACAGCCAGGATCTTGGCCTCTCACTCAGTCTCACTCCAGCATGACAGTGTTATGGTGAAATTGGTGGCCTGCTGAAATATGTAACCATTCTTGTGGAAGTTGTGGACTTCACGTAACTTACATGGAGGCCTTTTTAAATACGTGGCCTAAATACCGCTTGGTTGAACTCTGCTAATAAACGAACCGGCAATGATTTACATTCGGACACTGACTGTTATGTGATTGTCTACACGATTGTCACATATTTCAGCAAGTCACCAATTTCACCATAAAACACCACCATGCTGGAGTGACCGAGTGTGAGTGAGCGAGTGGCCGAGATTTGGCGTAATTGGAATTGAGCGTTTAGCCCATTCTGGGCGGGAACCCCTGTTGGTGTTTCAAGGATTATGTCATACTTTAGCTATTGGACTGTGGCTCAAGAGGTAGAGCAGGTCGTCCAATGATCCATGGGTCGGCGGTTCGAATCCCGGCTCCTCCTGTCTACATGTCGAAGTGTCCTTGGGCAAGACACTGAACCCCAAATTGCTCCCGATTTGCTGGTTGGTACCTTGCATGGCTTCCGCCGCAATCGGTGTATGAATGTGTGTGTGAATAGGTAAATGTAATGCACACCAATCTATGTAAAGCGCCTTGGATAAAGGTGCTATATAAATTTACCATTTACAAGCTCATAGCGCGCCACCGAGTGGCACGCTACGAGCTTGTAGGTCTGCTATTTTTGAAAAATCGTGAATGTAGTGCAAATCTTTGAATATATATTCTTTCAGAGCGAATGTTTTTAACTCAAATCTTTGCTTCTGGGGGAGGAGGGGGGTCCCTGGAACAACATATTTTCAGATGGGGGTCGGCGGCCAAATACATAGTTTTTGGGGGTCCTTGACATGTAATGGTTTGAGAACAACTGATATAGACAAATTCAGAAACGGGTCTCATGGTCGCAGCTTATGTATTTCCTATAGGCGGAGCCGACATGGCTGCGGGGTTAACCCGCACGTCTTCTACTACAGTGAACTGTAGAGAGACTGATGTTAGTCTGCCTCAAACGTTACTCTTTTACCTGCTTTTTACTAACACTAACATTTCAAAGATGGCCAGAACATCGGGATGAACCTGTGTAGTTTATGGCTGCTCCAACAGTAGTGGCAACATTCCAAAAAAGAAAAAAAACGAAATGTCAAAATATCCACCGCGGTGGCTGAGACCAGAGCCATAGCGTAATGGTTGAGACGAAGCAGTGAAAGGTCCTGAAAGATACATAACGTCAGTCTTACCCAATACCCAATCTTTCTGTTTTATGAACACAAGGTACTTTATACCTCATACTAAGCAATTAAAGTATGAGAAGAGGTGCGGGTTTACCCCGCAGCCATGTCGGCTCGGCCTATAGGAAATTACGTAAGCTGCGACCATGAGACCCGTTTCTGAATTCGTCTATACATGCAGTAGAAACAGGTTTTTTCAGAAAACTGTCAGGATTTCGAAGACATCTTTTTTTTTTAGAATCTAATCTCAGGTCTTAACCCATTTTGGGCGGGAACCGCTTTTGGTGTTAGCATTATGTTATGCTTTAGCTATTGAAAAATAGCAGATCTACAAGCTCATAGCGCGGCATCGAGTGCCGCGCTACGAGCTTGTAGGTCTGCTATTTTTGAAAAATCAATGAAAAAAACTGATCGAAAACTGACAAACATAGCTTTTTCAGAAAACTGTCAGGATGTAGAAGACATTTTTAGAATCTGATCTCAGGTCTAAATAGGTTAGGTGAATCTCTCTCTCTTGTCTTCTCAAGGTGATGAGCCGAATGGTGCCATATCAATGACTGAAGACCATGATGCCCTTCCGCAAGCTGCTGTTCGTCCTGTGTCCCATGCTGGTCCTGGGCTTCATCTACTACTCTTCTGGGAAGTTACACCTGCACGTATGGGGCCAGAAGCCACGTGAGTAACACTAGTCGACACTCTTCTTTTTGTGCTCTCTTCCTGTTGGGCTTTTACTTGTTTGTCTGTCCCCTTTTTATAGTGCCAATACTGTTCCATATCCCCCCCCCCCCCCCCCCCCCCGCTAGTTCTGCTTGGTCATCTAAGAGCCCTGTGTCTTTTTCTCCTGTTGTTATGGAGCAATTTAGTTTGATGCCTGTGATCTTTTTTTTTGCAGTTTGCTTCTCTTTTCTTGTCAATCCTTTTTTTAAGCTTTTGTGGTCTGTTGTTTTTGCCACTGGCTCCTTGCTGGGTGTCTATAGGCCCACCTGAGTTTGCTTCAGTTCATCTGCCAGTCCCATCTTTTCACTTATCACGTTTTCTTTTGTACGTCCATAGCTAGGCAATCTATCTCAGTTATTTGAACTAATGGAAAAATGTATAAAGGAGGGACACCCGCACACCTACAGTAGGTTCAGAGCATTTATTATTAAGAAGCAACGTTTCGGTCTTGCGACCTTTCCTCAGGCTGGACCTTCCTCCAAGCATGAGGAAGGTCGCAAGACCGAAACGTTGCTTCTTAACAATACATGCTCTGAACCCAGCAAGTGGCGGTGTGCGGGTGTCCCTCCTTTCTAACATTGTATGCCTCGTCATCATCGCACCTGCTCCAAATTACCTACCGGGTGTGCGGAATAAAATAATACATTTTACTTTTATTTTTGCAGTGCAAGAGTGACAAGTGTCATGTATTCACACTCTTTTACACTCACTAGTCACTACTACTGTGTTGTTGTTTTCTTGTTTCGACCATAAATAAATGACTGTTCATCAGATGAACTGGAAAACGAGTGATGCCAAATTGCCAATCTTTGTTTTTACAGTTGAATCATTACAATTTTCAACAGGCTCAACAAGTAGAGGTTGGGGGGGGGGGGGGGGGGGGGGGAAGCACCTACTTTTCAGATATGCATGTTCAACTGAAAACCGATGTGAATAATTTATTCATTTATTCATTATTAGAACCCATATTTTTGAATCTGCTAGTCAATTGATGTAGAATAAAAAATTCAGATGAGGTGACATGCATCAGTGGGTGTGAATGGCATTTTTGCAATACTGCCTGTCTGTCACACTGAGCACACACTAGCTTACTTCTCTTTCTCACTTCTCTTTTTCGGAGGGATCCAAATCCAGCACGGTTGCAGGTGTGGCACCACGATGTGGGCATAGCTGAATGGGTAGAAAGTACTGGTGATGGGAGATTAATCGGCAAACACATCGGTATCGGCTGATATTGGCCTTTAATCCATTGAGACCTGGAACGCATCCATGTCACGTTAGCGTTAGCGTTTTAAACATTGTTATAATTTAGCTATTGAAAAATAGCAGATCTACAAGCTCATAGCGCGAGTGGCGCGCTATGAACTTGTAGGTCTGCTATTTTTGAAAAATCGTTAAAATGTGCCTCAAATCTTTCCGAAAATTGTCATGATTTAGCTTCTTTTTTTTTTATTTCGACGTCAGGCCTGAATGGGTTAAACCAATGTATCGGTTATCGGTAAAATAATAATCGGTTTTAGCAGATATTTTATTTTGCAATAATTATGTTAAAAAATAATTTGAAAAAAAGCCTGAAAAAGCCTTTTGTGATGATGAAGATTGCAAATGACATCAGTGTTTTCTGGGGAAGCTTTCAAAAGAGTCAACAAGTTGGAACATTTTTAAATAAAAATACTACATTCAAGCTGTTTCTTTTGGGATATGGGCCAACATTTCAATAATGGTGCATCCCTTGTTTTGGAATACAGAGGCATTGCTTTTTTTTTTCAGATTCAGTGTTCATAAGCCGAGCAATCTTCGTTCCTACTCTCACCAATGGTCATGAAGTGTGTGTCGTGACCGAAAGAATAAGGTTGCGAATACAAGCGGCCGAAATTAGTTTTCTTTGACGGGTGGCTGGCATCGATGGGGTGAGAAGTTCAGTCACACGAGAGAGACTCGGGAGTAGAAAGGAGCCAGGAAAGGAGCCAGCTTAGGTGGTTCGGGCATCTGGTTAGGATGCCTCTCAGGCCTATGGAGGTCCTCGAGGCACATCTCACTGGGAGGAGACCCGGGGCAGACCAAGGCGCAGTTGGAGGAAGTCACTAATGTTGCTCTTGGAGAGGGAAGTCTGGAACACTCTAATGGAGCTGTTGCCCCCGTGAACCGACTATGGATATCCTATTGATATTATCGGTTATCGGCCATAATGACAATTAATTGTATTGGATATCGATATCGGCCAAAATGTCTAATAATCGGTACATCCCTAGTAGAAAGCCTGCCTGGGAAGCAGAAGGTCCCAGGTTTGGCCCTGGTTGCTCCTCTGCACAGCACTCTGCTGGGTGAAGCTTAAAACTGAATCCCCCCCCACGGGCTGAAATCTGTCTAATTGTAATTGGGTCTAATTCAATCCCTATCGGCAAAAAAAAGCGCCCTGTTTTCCTATGAATGGGCTCTATGCAGCCAACACTTCCGCCTTCAGTTTGGGCCGCTGAAACGCTTCCTCATTCACTGTGAACGTACGGTCGTGATTTTGTAGGAATAAAGTTCCCGGTGGGGGCGCCTATGTTTTTCGTTCTCACTAACATGTACTGTATGAACACTTTCTGAATGCTCCCTGCCGACAGATTCAGTAGCGTAGCTTGGAATCTGTTATTGAGAGATTAGGTCTAATTAGGTAATTCATTAAGGTCTAATTCCCTACTTAGACTTCTGGCAATGTTTTTGGTGTTTTTATTATCGTTATGTTTTTTTTAAGGTTGCATGGGGTGTCAAAACTCCTGGCCTGCGGGACTAACCAGGGGATGATTTGGGGTAAAATTAAAAAACTACATAAACTGAATATCTTCCCATCATTATCCCGGCCCGCTGCTACTGTGCCGGCAAAGTTGAGGTTGTACATCAAAAACCAACCCCCTGCTGTGTGGCAGCACCTCAGCTCTTTGTTGCAAAAACAATAGTGGTACCAGAGTGCCAGACCTCATATTTACAACCAAATGTTTCTGACTGTATGTTTATCCTTATGTCATAACATAATCGCGCCTACAGTTCATTTTCAATGAGACCTGCGTTTTTGCTCGGAGAAGTTGCGGTGCGACAACAACGCAAGCGTATTTACGTGAGTGCGCACGGTCCCGTGAATTTGTTACGTGCACACGCACCGCGACTCACCAGAGCTGGATTCTGTTTAGCTTTTTTTTTTTACGCTTGCGTTGTTGCGTTCCTCGCTTCACGTTTGCAAGGCCCCTTAAGACAGCATTCCGGCCCAGGCGGTGGCGTAACCGTCTGGGCATCCGACTGGTAATCCAGTCGCAGTGTGCCGCGGGTTCGACTCCCGAGCCCGACACGGCCTTTACTGCATGTCTTCCCCCATCTCTCTCCCGTTTCCTGTCAGCCTACTGTCTGTCCCTTCAAAAAAAAAACAATAAAAGGCGTAAGCCGCAAAAAAAATATCTTAATGTGGCTGATGGTGTCAGGCTCACTTGTCAAGAAATTAAGAGGAAAAGTGACCCATGGTTGGGGTCTCTGAGCCAGCCATATGAAACCAGCAGAGGGGGCTAGAAGAGTTGTCTCAGAATAGATCAACTCTTGACTTCTGATGGGGGAACCAAAATGAGATGTTTTCATTGATAAGCCTGTCTCTCCACCATGGGGTCAAGAGCCTTCAGCCGCTCTGCCCCTCACCTCTGGAACTCCCTCCCCCTGATATTAGAAACATGGACTCTATTACCATTTTCCAAACTCGCCTCAAAACCCACCTGTTCAGGCAGGCATATGGCTGACCTCTGCTGCAGGCTGTACCTTAGTTATGTTTTGCTTTTAAATATGTTTATATAAACTGTTTTAACCTGTTGTACGGCGACCTTGAGTGCCCTGAAAGGCGTCTTTTTATAAATAAAATGTATTATTATTATTATTATAAGGCTTGATCAATTCTTTTGGGGCGATTCTTGGGCATCAGTCTTTTTTGGTGGTATTTTCTCTGAAAACCTTGGTGATTTGGTAGTTTTTTGTTTTGTAATATTACTGACATTGTGTGCAACACTATTGAAAGCAATGTATTGCATTGTGTGTTGAGTTGACAGGCCTTTTTTTTGATCAATCAAGTCACCTTAATTCAAGTGGCAGATGCCAACATTTCATTTTATTGAACATATATAATATTTAACATAGAGTACCACAGACGAAAAACAGTCTAAGTCCAAATTTCATTCTGACCCCTCCACGAAAAGGCCTCGTTGTCCTGAACCCTTATCTATCATTTATATACATTATGGATCAGGGCCGGTTCTAGGGGGGGGCAGGGGTGGGCATAGCCCACCCAAACGTGGCGGAGTCGCCCCCCCTTACAATTCTGTCTGCCCACCTGAGTGGGGCTGGCTAAATCCGGCCCTGTGATCAATAGTGTGGACTTAGACTGTTTTTCGTCTGTTTTTCGTCTTATATTATTATATTTATGTTTAGGGGCATGTCATTGTGGTCTTACCTGCACAGCCTTTGCGATAGATTGTGATCTACCTTTTTGGGCAACCCCTGGCCCCTGGCATCCAGGGAGAGAGAGATGTACCCCTCCCGTAAGAGAAGGGGTTTTGGATGAAATTGTGAGTGGAAGAAGGAGAAGCTTGATCAGGGCGAAAGAAAGAAATTGGCCAAAATGAAACAATTCTCTCCTCCATCACTATTCACTAGTATATAGAGGGTATGCGCGTGACATCATCGTACCTGGAAGTTATGCGGGAACGCCCACTGAGTGGCAAACCACTACTTTCTGGCCTTGACAGCCCATTCATCCAAACAGAAAAGTCCTGTCTGATTGCATTAAACAATGTTGAACTCGCCAACATTGCAGCTGTACGAAAAGCTTGAATTATCCTCTTTCTATCTCTGCAAAGTTTTTGTTTCATAAAAATCCACCATAGAAACGTTATGAGGTACTTTCTGTCAAGAAATGCCCTGCATTTGAGTGTCAGAGTTTGGAAGTGCTTGTTTTGAATAACACAACATTTCGCTGCCTCCTGCATTATGTGACATTTAGAAACGGGTGGTACGCAGGACGGCTGAGTGATTTCCAACGAGTGCTTCCAAACTCCCAACACTCCAACGCTGCTCAATGTTTTGCCACTCAGTCTAGATGAGGGGGGGGCGTGTCCTGATGGGAAAATCATGCATGTGCATCCTCTCTATTATGGCGTCATGGAGGACTTGCTGTTGGCTGTTGTACAAATTCAAAAGCTCCCTCCTCAAAGCTGTCATGGAGGGATCCATCTATAGATGATTGCTGGACGTGTACATTTCTCTGTATGCTGTTTGATCTACAGTACAACATCATCAGTCTGCCCCGGACTGAAATTGAAACACATCGTTCAATCATTGAATATATATATATATACTTTCAGAGCGCACATTTTTAAGTTAAATCTTTGCTTCTCATATTTTCTCATATTTTGAGATGTGGGTCGGCGGCCAAATACATACATAATTCCGGGGCTCCTTGACATGAAATAGTTTGAGAACCACTGACATTTGAAAACTGTCATGATTTAGAAGACATTTTTGTAGAATCGGCCTCGGTTCGAAATGGGTTAACCCATTTTGGGCGGGAACCCCTTTTGGTGTTGGCATTATGTTATGCTTTAGCTATTGAAAAATAGCAGATCTACCGAGTGGCGCGCTACGAGCTTGTAGGTCTGCTATTTTTGAAAAATCGAAGAACGACTGACATAGAAACATAGCTTTTTCAGAAAACTGTCAGGATATAGAGCACCGAAGTCCTGACGTCACTGCCCTCTACTACCAGTAGAGGGCAGTGAGCGCCATGGTTCATGTATGTTTTTATAAGCATTGTACTCTCCATAGGGGGATTTTAGATCGCCTCATATAAGAACTGTTTGAAAAATAAACCGATCACCCGGGCCTTTTCACTCATATGGATATGAAGCATCGACTGAAGGTGGAAATGTACAAATATACCCAAAGAGTAACAAAATAAGCGTTAGAAACGAGCCAAACAACCCAGAGACTACATTTCCGGGTAGGCTGCTTCTGCCCGCAGCCCGTCGCACAACAGAAACTGAACGTTAATTACGTTTATTTTTATTTTTATTTTATTGATATATAATGTATCGTGGTTAGTACGAGTCGAGTCACCACCAGCTGAGCTTACGTCAACGAGGAATCTCAGGAACGCAATATGTTGACAGCTGGGCGTGACGTATATGCTCAGCGACATTGCATTCATATGTAGTTTCAAGGCTTTTGCGGTCACATTAATTCCATTTTCTCTAGAAACTGGCTGTATCAAATATGAATGGACATCATTAACGACGCACAGCCACTCCCCTGACAGAAACGCAGAGGTGGTCGGTTTATTTTTCAAACACAGTTCTTATATGAAGCGACCTAAAATCGCCGTTTGGGGATCTCAATGCAAAAAACAAATACATGAACCTGGAGATTGACACCCTCTACTGAAAGTGACGTCAGACTTCGGAGCTCTATAGAAGACATTTTTTTAGAATCTGATCTCAGGTCTGAATGGGTTAATTCCCTTTTGTGTGATGCTTCATGCATGGACGGAACTTGGGACCGTCTTGGATGTTCGTCTAACCACTTCCATGCATGCCGACGACTCGGGAACACAAAGAGTAACAAACCCAGATCAGGGTTTTGTGGGAGAGGACGGGACGGCGGGCCTTCCTCCTTGTACGAGAGCTTTTGGGACATTCTGCGGCGTCGTGATGCCACCAGATGTTCAGATTTTGGTCTGTTTGGTGGAACGGGACAGTTTATATTGCATGTCTACAGTTTCCTCTTCCGTGAACCTCTGGGCTGGATAAAGCCACAGAGTTGTTGTTTTTTTTTCATTGAGCTGATCAAATCTGGATAATCTCTCTTCTTCACTATTTCATTTATTGTGGAGAGTAAAAAAAAAAACAATTCCCCCCGGGGGGCCATGTGAAGGAAGCTGAGGCATTGGCACTGTTCATTTATTGTTTTAGCATTTCTGAAATTCTTAACCCATTTTTAGACTATATCCGTGGTGTTCAATATTTCATGTCAAGGACCCCAAAAAGGATATGTAATTGGCCGCTGACACCCATCCGAAAATATGTAGTTCCAACTTCCAGGGACCACCCCCCCACCCCCCAGAAGCAAAGATTTGAGTTAAAAACGTTCGCATTTTCACGATTTTTCAAAAATAGCAGACCTACAAGCTCATAGTGCGCCATGAGCTTGTAGATCTGCTATTTTTCAACAGCTAAAGCATAACATAAAGCTTAAAACACCAAAATGGGTTCCCGCCCAGTATGGGTTAAATTCTTTATTTCTTTGCCAAATAAAGTGGTCTGTGTACTGTATGTATAGATCATGTTATTATTATTAACACTTTTTACATGGCTTGGTTGAATGCTTGATTCTGATTGGTCAATCGCTTAATTCAGCGGTGAATTATGTGTCGATAATGACCGCTGCCTAATCAAACCCTCTGAGCACCAGCTGCGCCCCGCTTGATTTACTGCTGTTTCCAACATGACAGCCATGTAAACACACACACACACTAGTGACACACAATGTCATTTACAGCTAAACATTGCTCTTAAAAATGTTTTTGAAAACATTTGAGCGAGAAATAGACGAAGCAGGACCCGAAAATGGATTCTATTTGATCAACTCACTTCCTTGTTTTCCGACAGTGCTTCAGCCCTGCAGCTGCAGACGCAGCCAGCGCGAACTTATGGAATACTTTTTTTGTTGTGTTTTGGGTCAATGTATTAATTTATGTTAGTTAGCCATGTAATAAGCGGGATAATATCTGGCTAGGTGGTCATTATCGGGATATAATTCACCGACAGGGAGTTTAACCACCGAGGCGAAGCCGAGGTGGTTACACTGGCTATCTGGCTATCTGGCTATCTGACCACCTAGCCAGATATTATCCCTTACTCATTCTCCATGGCTTATGTTATGCCCTCATGCGTCCCATTTGGCCCTCATAAGGCCTTTTGGCTGTTTATAACCGGAGGTTTTCTAAAACTTCATACATTTTAGTTGATCAAGCTGATCCCCTACACACCTGAAGTCAATTATGCTCGCTAGCTACCAGTCAAAGCTTGCATTGACTTTATAAGGTTTTTTTATGAGTGAGTGAGCACGCGCATGCGATTGGTTATACGGACACATTTCCTACTAATGGTGACTCAACCAGTCAATCCGGTTGTTGGAAATATTTAAGATAAGGGAAGACTCGAAGACCAATTGTTGCATATAAAATGCAGAATGGACAATTAATGATTTACTAATGATAAAAAGGACTGTATAATACTGTATTACTGAGCTGCAACAGAGCTGAAACTATAAAACTGTGAAAATACTTTTCTGAAGTAATCAGAGTACAAATAAATACTCAGCACCACAAATCTAGGCAGAGAGCCTCTAACAATTGGCAAAAATGGTTATTAAACCATTTAGATGATAAAGTTGAGAATTAGCTTTAACAGGAATACTATCAATATCCAAATGTTACCTTAAGCAGGAAATACTCTTTAGAAAAATACCTTTAAATACCCAATAGAAAAGATGAGACCCAGTGGCGTGCACAGATAGACACTAGGGGGTGCTAGCGCACCCCCTGCCCTTTTGGCAATGTGCCCTTTTGAAAAAAAAAAAAAACTTTATTTTTCTTTCTTTTTTTTTGATTTTTCAAAAATAGCAGACCTACAAGCTCGTAGCGCGCCACTCGGTGGCGCGCTATGAGCTTGTAGATCTGCTATTTTTCAATAGCTAAAGCATAACATAATGCTAACACCAAAAGGGGTTCCCGCCCAAAATAGATTAAGGCAACCGGCCGGTTCCACGCGCTGCACAAGGTGCCCTTTTTTTAACTTGAGCACCTGCCCCTCTAAATGTCTGTGCACGCCACTGATGAGACCACCAGGAAGAAGGATTGTCCAGTCAGAGCATATGGTTTTGTCGATTCATTTTCAGTTCAGAGAGCAGAGGACAGATCCCACATACAGCCAAATTACAAAATGTCTCTCCGCCGTGCCACAAAATGGACACGGTGTATATATATATCATTTTAATCAGATAGAATACGCTACACAGAGCAACGTGTCAAACAGCCAAAGGATGATTCACTGTCACTTCCTGTCCAAACCAGGAAGCATAATGTATGGGATATGTAGTTAATCATCTAAATGTAGTTCATAATTGAAGTTAAAGCCCACCAGCTAACATAACTAGGAGACAACTTGTCTGCTCTGGCAAAGCACCAAGGCCGAATAACAGGGTGTTTTCCACAGAAAGGCAGACACTCGGGAAAACAGCAATTCTTTATCTTACTCGCTGACTGGGGGGGGAGAATTAATACTTATCTACAGGCTGGGCAGAAATGAGATGTAACTTAGTGGGATACAGGGCATGAAAAATACATGGTCATTGGGAACATGGAAACTTCCATCCACAAAATAACAGATCTACAATATTCAAAATTATCCATCACCGGTATACTCTCCCTTTCGAGTTGGAACTCCTTTTTCTGTGGAAGTTCTAGGCGTCCGACTTCCCCAGTGAAATTTCAACATTGACGGCGTGTCATCATAAATGACACTATCACCAGGTAATTAGTGCACCGTTTCTCAACTAGTCGATTAAAAATCTTCAATTTCCTACGTTGCTAAATGCATGGTCAGGGACCACACAGACCACCTGTTGAAAACCCCTGTCGTAGTAGCGGGTTTTATCCGATTTTTTTCCCAAATGAAAATCTTGAGTCAACATTTTTTTCCCGTGTTTCTGTTCCACACTTTTTGACAAAGCCTGGCACCTCCAGTGTGCGATCTTTAGATTAGTAAGTTCATATGACTGTTGTCATTCCTGTGGCAAGCAGAGAGAATGCTTGACACTTGTAAGGCCGCTGCTGAAGGGGGGCCCCATTCCGTTTCAGTTTACAGAAAGCAATGAGGGTCTACCTTACCTTCATTACTTAACCCATGTTGGGCGGGAACCCCTTTTAAGCATTGTGTTATACTTTATCTATTGAAAAATAGCAGATCTACAAGCTCATAGCGCGGCACCGAGTGCCGCGCTACGAGCTTGTAGGTCTGCTATTTTTGAAAAGTCACGAAAATGTGGCACAAATCTTTGAATATATATATATATATATATATATATATATATATATATATATTCTTTCAGAGCCAAAGGCGGACAATTACATATAATTCTGGGTGTCCTTGACATGGAAATGTTTGAGAACCACTGATACAGAAACATGGTTTTTTTCAGAAAACTGATTTAGAAGGCATTTGTAGAATCGTTCCCAGGTCAAAACGGGTTAATGCGTTGTCTCCTGAGACCTGAGCACAATGGTGTAACGGTAACCTATAGAGCGTCGCAGTCCCGCCCTCTACCATGGACCAGGAAATGATTCTCCGTTCATTTTCCTCATAGACATTTCAGAAAGTATTTATTTAAAGACGTTTACGCCGCGGACAAAGCCAACTCGAGTCGTGACAAATCATGACGACAAACTTTGGGGCCGAAAAAATAATTAGAAAGAAGAAAAAAACGGCAGGTTACAACACTTTTTTTGTTGTTTTTCTTCTATGTAATTATTTGTTTGGTCCAAAATATTGTGTGTGTTGTCATGATTTGTCACGAATCGAGTTGGCTTCGTACGACGCTTAAAAGGTCTTTAAATAAATACTTTACGAAATGTCTATGGGAAAAATGCATTGGGATTCATTTCCTGGTCCATGGCAAGGACTGTCTAAAGAGGATGAGACGCGAAGACCGTACGGGCGACGCCATGTTGCTTATGGTGCTCCATGGAAGGAAAGAAACATGCACAGTTGAGACCAAGGAAGCTGAACGCGGAAGTGTTGGCTGCATATAGCCCATTGCGCATGTTTCTTTCCTTCCATGGAGCAACATGGCGTCGCCCGTACGACGCCATGTTGTCTTCGCGTCTCGTCCTTCTTAGACAGTCCTTGGTCCATGGTAAGGGGCGGGACTGCGACGCTCTATAGCACTCTTGTAAAGGAGGACAACATGACTGTGACATACACTATACACACATGTCCATGGCACACGGGAACCCCTTAAGGTGGCCTTACACTAGCCGATAATCGGGCATTTTTTGACGCTCGGGGGGGGCGGGGGTGCCCGACTCAATCGATCTGCTCGGGGCCGCTCAAAGCGCGATCGGGATCGGCCCGATCAACATGTTGTTCAGAATGTTTGATATTTGCTCTGCCCCGCTCCGATTATCCTGTAGTGTGTGGTGCTATCAGATTTCAGATTGAAAAAAAAATCGGCTAGTGTAAGGCCACCTTTAGTCACATTTTAATTATTACTGAGTTCTTGAAACCACACATAAATGGACTGACCACAAAAAACACAATCTTTGAACAGTGTCTCTTTGAAACAAAGGTGCAGACGATCAGAAATCAGCGAGAATCAAGAGAGTGATCGACGTTTGCGCTACTGTATGCCGAATTGAAGTGGACTCGGTCCCAGACTTCTTTTTTTTTTCTCCCTGGGAATAAAAACTTCTGGGTTTCCGAGGCTAGAGTTGTGGTAAAAACCAGGACCAATTTGGTTTTGAATGTTGGAAAAACAAAACGTATTAGTGTTGTTTATTTTTCGTGACCCAGCGTGAAACCGGGGTCAATCCCGAACACACCGTGACATCTGGTCAGCGTAAGTTGGCACCCAGTTAGTCATTCACCTCCAGCTCGGTCACTTAAGAGTGTGCGTGTGTAATAAGCTGACATCCATTGTCTGCGTGTGCTGCTCCATGGTAGTGGAAATGGCACCTCAGGGTGTCGCATCTCCCAGACCACGCCAGCTGGGCTATGAAATTACCTGCCAAGTTAGTCACAGCCACAACTTATCTATTTTTTTTTTTTTTTTTAACCAACCAGGCAGCTGCATGGTTAGATGACTAGTAAAATATGTTAAAATATACATGGGCACATTACTCCGCTTAAATATTCAACAACCTGCGCATTAAACATTAAAAAAACCCGCTATGCTCTAATGCACAATGGTGGAGGAAATGGTGTTGTTATTATTACTCATGTCATGTTCAGCGTTGGGCTGGTGGTGGCTTACGGTACACGCTGGCCACCTGTTCTTAACCCATTTTGGGCGGGAACCCCTTTTGGTGTTTTAAAGCATGTTATACTTTAGCTGTTGGAAAAATAGCAGATCTACAAGCTCATAGCGCGGCACTGACTGCCGCGCTATGAGCTTGTAGATCTGCTACAGTATATGAAAAATCGCGAATGTGACGCAAATCTTTGAATATATATTCTTTCAGAGTGAACGTGTGTTACTCAAATCTTTGCTTCTGGGGGTGTCCCTGGCTGGAACTACATATTTTCAGATGTGGGGGTCGGCGGCCAAATACAGATAATTCTGGGGGTCCTTGACATGAACCACTGACATAGAAACAGGTTTTTCAGAAAACTGTCCGCGTTTTGAAGGCATTTGTAGAATCGTTCTCGGGTCTAAATGCGTTAAAAAGACAAGACACCTGTTTACATGATATGAGGGATTCTCTGTCCCCGAGCGTGCCGAGTATTGATAACGGCCACGAGGAGATCCACTTTCAAGTGAGACGAGAGGTCCACTGTTTCGCTAATTAGTGGAATCCGATCTGACACTTAGTTGGCTCAGACAATGCTCGGCTTCTGAGGATCAGCGGTGTTTGCGTTCTATTCTATAGAAAGAGTACATGCTTTTTTTTTTTAACACAGCGGATTACCTTCATCTCTTGTCAGGGTTTACTGTACATGCTTTGCTTTTATCTACAGCCAGCCCAGCAGTCTTTGTTCCTTCCTCTTCCACCCATTTTGGTGTTTTTAAAAAAAAAGCATTATGTTATACTTTAGCCTATTGAAAAATAGCAGATCTACAAGGTCTTGTAGGTCTGCTATTCTTTTTTTTTAATCGTAAAAAATGTGGCGCAAATCTTTGAATATATATTCTTTCAGAGCAAACTCAAATCTTTGTTTCTGGGGGGGGGAGGTCCCTGGAACAACATATTTTCAGATGGGGGGGTCGGTCGGCGGCCAATTACATATATTTTTGGCGGTCCTTGACATGAAAATGTATGAGAACGACTGACATGGAGACATGAGGTTTTTCAGAAAACTGTCATGGATTTAGAAGACGTTTAGACCCGTCCTCGGGTCTAAACGGGTTAAAGAAAAGGCACTATAGGTTGGCTCACTCGGCTGTGCGTAATCATCATCAGTCGCATCAAGGCATTTCAAACAGCTGTGTTGTGCTTATTTTGATAGCGAGAGAACACGAACCCGGATCGTCTTTATTTTGGTCCCACGAGGCCTAGTTTTGGTTTGAACCGCAGCCCTCTTTGTTTTGCAAGGCTTCCCGCTTTTTTTTATTTTTATCTCTGTTAAATTAAATAGATATGGGGAAATGTGTGCAATGTTTTGCCAAAAGTTTTAAACACAACAAACAATGCTCGAGGTACAATCGTAGTGCAACCGCACGCACCTGTTCATTGGCCATATTCCCACGGTGGCCATTTTGCCCTTATCCCATTTTGGGGCGGGAACCCCTTTTGGTGTTTTAAGCATTATGTTATACTTTAGCTATTGGAAAAATAGCAGATCTACAAGCTCATAGCGCGGCACCGAGTGCCACGCTATGAACTTGTAGGTCTGCTATTTTTGCAGACCTACAAAATCGTGAAAATGTGCCTCAAATATTTGAATATATTCTTTCAGAGTTTCAGTTTTTAACTCAAATCGTTGCTTCTGGAGCTATGGGTTCCTGGAACAACGGTCGGTGGCCAATTACAGATCATTTTTGGGGTCCTTGACATGAAATATTGAGAACCACTGATATAGAAACATGAGGTTTTTCAGAAAAATAAAAATAAAAAAAAAAAACTTTTTAAAATAATAATAACGTTGAAACACTTCAGAGAGAGACGGTGTTAAGGGGGACATGTAAGGACGCTCCTGTTTGCATTTAACCCATTTTGACCTGAGATCAGATTAAAAAAATGTCTGTTTGAAAATGACAGTTTTTCTGAAAAAGCTATGTTTCTGTCAGTCGTTATTCGATTTAAAAAAAATAGCAGATCTACAAGCTCGTAGCGCGCCACTCGGTGGCGCGCTATGAGCTTGTAGATCTGCTATTTTTCAATAGCTAAATTATAACATGTTTAAAACACCAAAAGGGGTTCCCGCCCAAAATGGGTTAATCCTAGGATAAGCGGGGGATAAGTGTCTGTTTTTGGAGGTGAACATCTCTTAGCCACTCAATTCCCATATTAATCTTTTGGCATTACTCTGTAATGAGCTCTGTGTCCTGGGCCGTCCACTCGGGGTCTTCTAAAAGCTGAAGAGAATCAGCGTCAGTTGACCCCCAAAGAAGACACAACAGGCGGTGTTGATTTTTACAGCAATTCTTTTTTGTTTTAGTCATAGTCTCTTGAATAGTTTTCATTTAGTTTTAGTCACATTTTAGTCACCTGGAATGTTTTAGTGTTGGTCTAGTTTTGGTCGACTAAATATCATGATTTTAGTCGACTAAATCTACAGTTGATTTAGTCGACTAAAATGTGTTTTGGCGGGCCTTGATGCCATCGTAGATTCGTAATGGCTGATTATACACTTGCTGAAAATAGCTGATCTACAAGCTCGAGCTTGTACACAAGCTCACAAGCCGTGAGCTTGTAGATCTGCTATTTTCAGCACGCAAACAAAGTGTAAAATGACCTTTCTTTTACTTATACTGGATCTCTTGTCCACAAGTCCCTTCCTAACATTTTTAGTCTAGTTTGTGTTTGTTGACGAAATTGTCAATATATTTAGTCTTAGTTTTAAGTCATCACAGCTGTCGACGGAAAATTCTTCCGTTTTTGGGTATTAGTCGACGAAATCGACACTGCACGACGACGACACAGATGCAGCCCGCAGATGTGTTTTTTGGAGGAAGTAAAAAATTTGTAAAAAAATGCTGTTTTCCTGGCTCCCAATTTCTGCGTCCCGTTTTCCATGTTTACACTTTTATTTGTGTGTTTTTGTTTTGTTCTTCTGCTCTGTCGCTGCCTTCCACAGGACCAGCAGATCATGATGCTGTCTGTCTGTCTGTCTGTCTGTCGGTCTGTCTTGTCTTGTCTCGTCTGTCTGTCTGTCTTCATCCAACAAACGTGTGTTAACATTCCGACCCTCACCCCCCTTTTTGTTTGCAGAGAAAGACGCAGAGCCTACAATGGCAGTCCCCTTTAAAAGGACTGCCAGAGTGAAAGCTACCACAGGTAGTAGAAGAACCACAGGTAGAAGCAAAAAAAGGCCACTTATTTTTGGGTGGTGGTGAAACCCTGGGGGGGCGGGGGGCGAGGGGGGCGGGGTGGTGCTTTAACCCATTTAGGCCTGAACTCGAAATTAAAAAAAAAAAATCTTCTAAATCCTCTGAAATAAATATTTTCACGATTTTTCAAAAATAGCAGACCTACAAGCTCGTAGCGCGCCACTCGGTGGCGCGCTACGAGCTTGTAGATCTGCTATTTTTCAATAGCTAAATTATAATGTAATGTTTAAAACACCAAAAGGGGTTCCCGCCCAAAATGGGTTAATAGGTGCTCAGCAGGTGCTCATAATGGATCGTCGGTTCTCTGCTATACCTGGGCGATACAAAGGCCTTGCAAAAAAAAATTCCCTTCACTCATTTTGGCTTTTTTTTTAATATATTTTTTGCTCATTCACTCATTTCCCTCAGTGTTTTTCCTGGTATTTTCTCTTTTCAAAAATACCTATTTTCAGCCATAATAGCTACTAAAAACAACCGCAATGGGGTGCATTGATTCAAGGAGGGTTGATTTTGCCCCTGCTATATATACGTCAGCCTGCTGTCTGTCTGTCTGTCTGTCTGTCTCCCGACCCGGAGACTCGAGAGACCCCACATTCTGGTGGTTTTATTTAATTCAACCTGCGGGGTGGAACTAACATGACTAACCGCTACTCTTCTTCCTCCTCCTGATTTATTCATGTCTTTTCTTGACGTTTTTTTCTTTTTGGATTTGTCGTCGGGGTGCTCTCGAGCGTCACACGACTGTTTGCATGTGGGCTCTCCAGCAGCCTTAACTGACCCCTCTTGTGTTTCAGAGTCGGAAACGGACATTGCTCTCACCGTGGGACGAATAGTAGGCTCAGGTACAACAACAAAGCTCTCTCTCCACACCTGCGCCCCGCCCTCCACATCTCCTCTTTTTTCTTCTCCACCTTCTGTAAGAAACCCTTCTGAAACAACCTGAGACACTTCAGCGGCCATGTTTGGAGGGCTATTTTTGTATATATATATATTTTTTAAAAACGCCATTGCAAAAAAACAACTATAAATGACCTTTTTTTTGGGTATGTTTGTATGTCTTTCGTCCTAGAAAAAGGTTGTCGTCTTAGATTAGCTGCGCTGACCACAGAATCATTCCCAGTCCTGCGGTATTAGCCCATTTTGGGCGGGAAACCCCTTTTTGGTGTTTTGAAGCATTATGTTATACTTTAGCTGTTGAAAAATAGCAGATCCGCAAGCTCGTAGCGCGGCACCGAGTGCCGCGCTACGAGCTTGTAGGTCTGCTATTTAAAAAAACAAATCGTGAAAATGTAGCGCAAATCTTTGAATATATATATATATATATATATTCTTTCAGAGCAAACGTTTTTAACTCAAATCTTTGCTTCTGGGCGGTCCCTGGAACAACATATTTTTAGAGGGGGGGGGGGGCGGGGGTCTGTGGTCAAATACAGACAATTCTGGGGGTCCTTGACATGAAAATGGTTGAGCACCACACGGAAAACATACTGTAGGTTTTTCAGAAAACCGTCATGATTTAGAACACATTTTGTTAGAATCGAGCTCGGGCCTAAATGGGTTAACGACCCGAGAGAACCACATTAGGGTTCAAAAGGCGAGCAGACAAACTGCAGAGCACCAAAAACGCTATCAGATGTTTGCATCTGAGAAACGGATAGGATGGCCTGAATCTTGAATGTTTGTCTTTTCAAAGTACATTTCGAGCTACGGCGGTGAAATATTGAACCCGGTGCCCATGACCATGTCCATTTTGGGCGGGAACCCCTTTTGGTGTTAGCATTATGTTATGCTTTAGCTATTGAAAAATAGCAGATCTACAAGCTCATAGCGCGCGCAGACCGAGTCTGCTATTTTTTGAAAAATCGAAGAACGACTGACATGGAAACATAGCTTTTTCAGAAAACTGTCAGGATGTTGAAGACGTTTTTTTTAGAATCTGATCTCAGGTCAGAATGGGTTAAGTTAGCACAGTCCCAGACAAGGTTTGTGTGGCCGTGGCTTGTCGCCATTGGTCTGCGCTCTCCTCCCAACATTGCGCCCTGCCGGACGCCTGCAAGAACCCCCAGCTCAAGGAAAGCGCAATACTTTAACTGGAGGACATCCTTAAAATGTTCCAGTTAATTAGGTTAAATCTCTGCCAAATACATCCTCAATTTTTGAAGAGCTTTTCTCAATACTTTAATGTCAAATCTATATAGTGCATAATAGTGCCTTAGGTGACTTTTATCTCAGAGAGCAGGGCAGTGTTTTCAAAAATCATCAAATGAAGACTAGTGGTGGTGGCGGCCCTGGTGGGAATTACCATCAGTCCCCACCGTCTTTCTTAATCCCAAATGTGATGCAACAGTGCCCTCTGTTGTTCAAATGCAGTGGTGCATCCCTAAAACTCCACTGCACAATGGTTTGCACTTTGCAGCCAGGGCCGACTGCAGGGGTCCTGGCATTAATAAGAGCGGTTTCAGAGGTGAACATTTGTAGCTACATGGCAGGGGTGGTATACTCTTGCCCCTTTATTTCTGCCCTAAAGCCTTCGCTGCTGCTCATTTCTTTGGCTTTACCATGCGCCTTCTTCTTTAACACACAGACACTTAATGTTCTCACCCCCCATCCCTGCTTCTATATGGCTACAACACGGCCATCTGCTCTCCCATCGTCTTTCATTCTCTGTTTTTGTCCTCCAGCATTCCTCTGATGACAACAAAATGCACCCCCCACCCAGGAGAAATGTTGATTCTGTCTGTCTGTCCGCTTATAATCTCTTTTTTTCTGTATTTGCACTCATAATTATTTTTCTGTCAAGAAAGCCAACAATTCTATGTGCCATCGAGCAGGCTATTCTTTGATTTGATTTTTCCAGTATTCATTTCCAGAGACTGAATTTCCGTCACGTAAAAGTGAGGCCTTTGCATGTCACCACCACTGCAGTATTGTACAGTGTTCTATGGAAATGTACTACTCGGCATACGGTACATATACAGTACAGTACCTAATACATGATAGTTTAAAAACAAAATGTATATATGTTTTTAACCCATTTTTAGGAGGGAACCCCTTTTGGTGTTTTAAGCATTATGTTATACTTTAGCTATTGAAAAATAGCAGGTCTACAAGCTCATACTTGTAGGTCTGCTATTTTTGAAAAATCGTGAAAATGTGGCGCACATTTTTGAATATATATTTTCTTTTCCAGAGCGAACGTTTTTTAACTCAAATCTTTGCTTCTGGGTGGGGTGGGGGGGGGGGGGGGGTCCCCTGGAACAACATATTTTCAAATGGAGGTCGGCGGCCAATTACATATATATCTTTGGGGGTCCTTGACATGAAATAGTTTGAGCACCACCTGACATAGAAACATTTCAGCTTTTTCTGAAAACTGTCAGGGTTTAGAAGACATTTTGTTAGAATATGTTCTCAGGTCGAAATGGGTTAAATGATATCATTGTATACTATTTACTTTTCATTTCAAATCAACAAGCAGGCAGGGTTCTTTCTTGTGCTTTCTTGCTTCTTCTATGAAAATGGCTTCGACTCTACGCTTCACTAGGCACCTATGGACCACCACTCTACCCCCCCCCCCCCCCCCCCCCCCCCCCCCCCCTCTGATGCTTGTCCATAGGTGACCCGCAAAATCCAAAACCGTTCGTTATTCACATTTACTTTATTTTCAGCTCAGCAGAGAATGTGTGTTTTGGCTTGGCTTCTTCTTTTCCTAATCTCTCTCTTTGCTTGATTTTTTTTCCAACAAAATGCTTTCTAACTTTAACTCTTTTAAGCTTTTTCCTCTCCCCCCCTCCATTTTCCATTACTTTTCTTCAAACTTTCTGAAGAATTAACGCACAGGCTGTATTTTTGTTGTTGTTGTTGTTGTTTATTATTTGACACAGCAACGGATGAAACAAATGTAGGAGCGCGCACAGCTGGGGAGAGGTGCTGACCACGGGAGACAAAACTTGAAAAGAAAGGAGAAGAGATCGCACAACTCGTAGTCACGATGCAAAAACATATATATATATATACTTTTTAAAATGACCAACATTTCGGCACAAAATGCCGCCTTCGTGGTACCCTTCTTCATACCCCGAAGAAGCACATTTTGTGCTGAAACGGTCACTTAAAATAAAAGTCGTTTTGCATCGTGACGACCCTCTCCTCCTTTCTTTTGGCACAGCAACCAGGTGCACAACTACAGCTAACTGGCTGATATAGTGTCTTAGGTTTTGGATACTATACTTACCTAGCAGTTGTTGTTTTTGGCAAGCAAATTTTGAATTTAGTCTCTTGAATAGTTTTCATTTAGTTTTAGTCACCTGGAATGTCTTAGTGTTAGTCTAGTTTTAGTCTGAGTTAGTAACTTAGTCGGCTAAATCTACAGTTTATTTAGTCGACTGAAATGTATTTTTGACGTCGACACTTGCTGAAAATAGCCGATCTCCAAGCTCACAACGCTTGTGAGCTTGTAGATCTGCTATTTTCAGCATGCAACCTAGTGTAAAATGACTTATACTGGATCTCTTGTCCACTAGTCCCTTCCTAACATTTTAGTCTAGTTTTTATTTGTTGACAACATTGTCAGTATATTTAGTTTGAGTCCTCATAGCTTCGTTTTTTTATTTAGTTTCCATGTAGTTTCCGTCGGTGAGAAAAGGTAGTCGACGAACATTTATCGTCTTGGTTTTAGTCGACGAAATCAACACCGCTTCCAAGTGCTTGATGACGATCAAATTTGCGCTTCAGTCGGAATTCCTGATGCCTTGCCCCAGGTGTGGTAATTGTTCTGTCTCTCTCTCTCTCTCTCTCTCTCCTTCTCTTTCTCCCCCCCCCCCCCCCTTGCCGTTTTTCTAGTGTACGACAAACAGGGCTTTCTGCTGAAGCTGGACACCAAGCTGTAAGTACATCTCCCACTTTTCCAGTCTAATTTGATGCTGCTCGTTTTAAGCAAATGTCCAATACTTTTAAATCCCTCTGTCATTAATTGAGAGAGACCCTGGTGAGTTTCTCTGACTGTGGCTCGATTATGTTCACGGTTAGATAACACAGAAATGGCTTTTTAGGTCATCTTGCACGCACAGCAGTGTTTCTCATCTAGTGGGTTGGTGGAGAAACAAAATATGCCTGTGCAAATGATCTGACGGGTGGCAATCAGTGTTGTTTTTGGCAGCAAATTTCTATTTTAGTTTTAGTCATAGTCTCTTGAATAGTTTTCATTTAGTTTTAGTCACACTGATATTTAGTCTTAGTTTTAGTCATCGTGGCATAGTTTTCATTTAGTTTCCATTTAGTTTTCGTCGGTGAAAAAAGGTAGTCGACGAAAAAATTTCGTCTTAGTTTTGACGTCGACACCAGTTGAGAACCACTGCTCTACAGAAATAATGTTATAGCACATTTATGACTGCAAGAACCTCATCTTTGGACCTTTCCAAGAACCTTTTTTTCCCCTTTTGACCCCAGGAACCGAGATCATTTAGATTCCCGGTCCTGGCTCACACTAATCGAACACTATAGAGCGTCACAGTCCCGCCCCCTTTCATGACGACGCCAGGCCCAGGAAATGATTCCCAATGCATTTTTCCCATAGACATTTCAAAAAGTATTTATTTAAAGACGGTTACGCCGCGGACAAAGCCAACTCGAGTCGTGACAACTCATGACAACAAAGACAATATTTTGGACCAAACAATTAATTACAAAGAAGAAAAACAAAAGTGTTTTAACCTGCCGTTTTTTTCTTCTTTCTAATTATTTGTTCGGCCCAAAACATTGTGTTTGTTGTCATGATTTGTCACGACAAGAGTTGGCTTTGTCTGCGGCGTAAACGTCTTTAAATAAATGCTTTTTGAAATGTCTATGAGGAAAATGAACGGAGAATCATTTCCTGGGCCCTGGTAGGGGACTGCGACGCTCTATAGAGCTTGCTTGGTGAGAAGGTTACACATTGCACTATATATAAATGGACAAACGGAAACTGATATTTTACATTTAAAACGTGGCTTAATGTACAGGGGGCTTATAATGCTCTAGGCGGCTTAGATGACCGCTACATTTTGGCATAAGATAAGAGTCCAGGGTTTCCCAACCTTTTCTATTACCACGGACAGGACCGGCTGACCGTTCATGAAATGTTCGTGAACCGGCATGGCTGGGGGGTGGGTATCATCATCGTACCAAAACACAGAAGACGGGTGACTGGCCTCAAGTAGCCTATACCCGCTGCTATATTATTATATCGCAGCATAATGTTATATCATTGTCATTGACCATGTCATTGATCCTGGTGACGCAGATTCGCGGTCGGGGAAAACGTGGGATTCCCTTCTCGCGTACCAGGTCAGGTACACGACGTACCGGTGGTTGGAAACATCTGAGATCGACCCCCCCCACCCCCCCAGGGTTCCGCCAAATTTCTCGGCCACTCGCAGATTTCTCAGCCGCCCACAAACAAGCATGTCTCCCCCCCCCCCCCCCCCCCCCCCCCCCCCCACCCATCTCTCTCCCCCTTTCCTGTCAAATACAGGCAAAAAAGCCATAAAAATATATTTAAAAAATAAAAGAATAGTTGTAGTTTTAACCCATTTTGGGCGGGAACCCCTTTTGGTGTTTTAAGCATTATGTTATACTTCGCTATTGAAAAATAGAAGATCTACAAGCTCATAGCGCGGCACCGAGTGTGTTCATTACCAGCAAGGTGTGAGTGGAAGTGTGCAAAACAGCAGCTGCAAACCATGTGCCGATGATGAGGTACAAACACTAATTGGCATAGGGAGGAGATGAGACGGCAAAGCCAGATACGAACGTGTGTACAAATCTGACTTCCTGAAATGACTCGTGTTTTCTGTGTTGCATTAACACTTTCGGGGCTTTACATTCATCCTACCTAGGCTGCCTAGATTGTCTTATTACGTTTGGAGCATAACGGCGAAGTATTTGCAGCTTTGATCGGCGAAAATCCGGCGTAAAATAGTCCCGTGGTTTGTTGTTAAAGAGAAAAACATCCCGCCATTACGATGCCAGACGAACACAGCCTCCACAGCATGTTGTAGTCCAAACAAACCACCGTTCACTTGCATTGAACTCATTTTCCCAGAAGCCCTAGCAGCCAAGAGCATGGCTTGATTTCCGGTTTCGTCATCACAACGCGGCGGCCTCGTCACCAGGTCCGCGACAAATCCGCTCTTTTTAATAATTTAAAAACGGCTAATTAAACAAATAGTGGGTTTAGCTTTTGTTTTTTGTTTTAAAACACAAAATTATAATATCTATCCTTTTTTTGTGAGGGCTGTTATGGTTTCATTTATATTTAGATCACTGTGTGTTGTTGAAGCTGACTTCATGAACACAATCGGCGCCGGGATTTCTTTCAAAATAGAAGCTCGGGGTGCCGGGAAAATATGTCCGCTTTTACTCTGTCCGTTCCAGACAAAAACCGGGAATCCCTCGCTTAATATTTTGAACGAGAGGCATGTTGTTGAAGTCAGAAATGAAGAGCTTAGTATATCCATCTGGTCAAAACCACGGAGAGCTCCCTAGGTTACGCGCGCCGAGCCTTTCTTTGTGAACGGTAAACAGGGAAGTGAACGACAACGCACACGCGCGAAAGAGCAAGGAGTATGGTGCAGAAGGAGAGGCCAACTACAACAAAAACAAAAAAAATCTGAATATTTTTCTCTCGTTTGATATCAATGAAAATGCGCTAGGACGTGTGTACACGTCCTTTGGATTAGTTATGACGTTCCCACACGTTGTACGGTCGGAATGGGTTAAAAGCAATTATCATCAACACTGCAGGAAAGTACTGGATACCGTGGATATGGTCATTTATAACTACAATATAATCAGAAATAATTTCGGCGCAAAACGTCAAAACGTACAAATTCAATAAAGAATGTTATTGCAAATTTGCAATTACATAGAATTTGACTTGGTGAAGTTGCCGCATTGTTGTGAATGTACGGATATACAGTAATATAGAAACAATACATAGAGCATTTAACCCATTTAGAGGATTCTACAAATGTCTTCTAAATCCTGACAGTTTTCTGAAAAACCCATGTTTCTACAGTATGTCAGTCGTTCTCAAACATTTTCATGTCAAGGACCCCCAAAAATATATGTAATTGGCCGCCGACCCCCCCATCTGAAAATGTGTTGTTCCAGGGACCCCTCCAGAAGCAAAGATTTGAGTTAATAAAAACGTTCAAATATATTATATTCAAAGATTTGCGCCACATTTTCACAATTTTTCAACGGCAGATCTACAAGCTTGTAGCAGTGCCGCGCTATGAGCTTGTAGATCTGTGGAATGGAAACCGGCAGGCTTTGCTATTCACAGCGAATTTAGCACGAGTCAAACCACCGGCAGTTTTGATTGACAGTGTGTGTGAGTGTGTGTGTTGTTATAGATAGGAGAGAGAGACAGACTGTGTGTGTGTGTGTGTTAACTTAAAACCTTTTTTTTTTTAATGTTTTGTGGCACTTCCAACTAAAAAGACGGCGTTATGTTTTACGTTCATAAACACCATCCATACTGATGGTGTTCATGACCAGCAAGGTGTGAGTGGAAGTGTGCAAAACAGCAGCTGCAAACCATGTGCCGATGATGAGGTACAAACACTAATTGGCATAGGGAGGAGATGAGCCATCTGCCATTTTTCAATAGCAGATCTACAAGCTTGTAGCAGTGCCGCGCTATGAGCTTGTAGATCTGTGTTTTTTTTTTTTTCAATAGCTCAAGTATAACATAAGGGGTTCCCGTCCTGAATGGGTTAAATAACACTGAATACTATCGAAATGTCACTGTCGTGCAGCAGTAAATATACATCACATAGCATGTATGTTGTACTGTATGTATCTCTGCTGTCTTTATTTTTTTTTAAACAAAGCAATACAGCCTCATCAAAGTTGGTGTTGTAACTTTATATATTGTCAATTACTTCCATGGGAGGGGGAGAGGTGGTGGAGTTAGCCGCTTTAGCAGACATTTTGAGGGTCCAATGGAGTTAAGAGGTTTTGTCCAAAGCGCTTTTTACTACTTTCCATTGGTTGGATATTTTCGAAACAACACACAGACGTAAAGGGTGTTCAACAGCACTGATTTATGGCAAAAAGAAAATCGAAAACCTCAAAAATGGAGTTATGAGTTTTCCTCCCGACAGCAGAGATATGCAAATGATTCACACTGAACTGAACTTCCTCCTAATTTGCCTAATCTTCACTGATCCCGAATTGTGGCCAAAGTTCAAAACCTATGAGTCTGCAGTTCCTTGGTTAAAAAAAAAAGGTCTTTGAATTACTCTTTTTTTTTTTTGTCAAAATGGGCTTATGTTACATTTTGTGACCAGAGGTGGAGACATTTTCTCTCTTTTGATTCAAACAGATGTTGGCCCACGAGCAGCAAAAGCTTACTTCTTATTTATCTTACTTGAATTTAAAATAAACATAATATCTCAGCGGAGCTTTAACCAAACTTGCCGACAGCTGCACACGTCAGATCTTTTTTTTTCCTTTTTTTTGAACAGCCTCTGATGGGACTAATGAAGTTTGAAGTGTGGTGCGAATTGAGACGCCGCATTATTGCTTATTGTTTATTCCCAAAGTTAATTGTGCTTTGTCAGGGTGAGGACATACACTATACTGTTAGCTGGCCATCGTATCAACACGTGTGTTTGACGCGTGTGTATATTTCTCCGAATTGGTTTGACACTCCTGTAATGTTGACTGCGATGGTAAGGCCCCCCCTCCCTCCCTCCCCCCATCCCCCCTCCCTCCCTCCCTGAACATTACAAGTTCATAAGCATCAGCTATCGGGCACCTCTGCTCTCACCGGGCATGTCTGTCTGCACCAGTGTTGTTTTCGTCGACTAAAACTAAGACGAAAAATGTTCGTCGACTACCCTTTTCCACTGATGAAAACTAAATGAAAACTAAGCTATGATGACTAAAATATATTAAGACTAAATATATTGACAATTTTTGTCAACAAATAAAAACTAGACTAACATTTTAAGAAGGGACTAGTGGACAAGATATCCAGTATAAGTCATGTTGCACTTCGTTGCATGCTGGAAATAGCCGATCTACAAGCCCACAACGCGTCGCGCTGTGAGCTTGTAGATCGGCTATTTTCGCGATTTTTCAAAAATAGCAGACCCACAAGCTCGAGTGCCGTGCTATGAGCTTGTAGATCTGCTATTTTTCAACAGCTAAAGTATAACGTAATGCTTAAAGGAGCATTCAGTGATTTGGGTGATTTGGAAAAAACCTGGTCCGCCCCGGTAACAAGATGTGCACATATACACGCTCTACAGTGGGGGAAGTACAACAGACCAACAGCACGTGCACCAAGGCCCGCCCCACTCGATCATGATTGGAGGAAGGCCCCTCTCATCCTGATTGGATGAAGGCTTTGCCACCCAAAGCCCAAACCGAAACTAGGGTTTCTTTGACCCCAGGGGCTCACTGGGGACAGGGAGTAACTCCTTATATGGTCAGCACACTTTATAGTAGGGAGGATTATCCAAAAAATAAGAAAAAATAAGTAATATTTGAATTAAGTGAAATCACTGAATATACCTTTAAAACACCAAAAGGGGTTCCCGCCCTTAACCTGTGCCTGTAAATGTATTGAAGTTAGAGCTACCAGTTAACACTGACTGGTGTTTGATGGCGGAGAATGTGTTGCTTGTACCTGCTGTTGTGTAGAGATGCTTGTGTTGCTGATAATGTTCTTGCAGTTAATTCCATGAATTAAGCCTGGCATCTATTCCGGGGCAAAATATCAAGATGATCAAAAACAAAACCAGCAACTAGTCTCAACTCCTTCCAACAAAACCGTGTAAAGGCCAGTCCACACCAATGCAACTATCATTGGGGATAATGGTTACAAGTAGTTGCATGTTGCAAGGAGTTGCATTGGTGTGGACTCAGACTGGCCTGTAGATTCAGATTGACAAAGTAGACTTTCACCTAGAAACTCCATTCATTTTTTTTTAATTCAGCTGACTGTGGAGACACATGCTGGAACCTTTTACTTTGAAATGTTTTATAGTTTCTGAGTTATTTAACTTAAACGCCCAATGCATTCTTAATGGCAATAACACATTTTTTTTTTTTTTTAAAGACGTCCACAGACGTCTTGGCCACTGCACGTGCGGTAATACCAAAGACGTCCCCAGACGTCTTGGGCACTGCACGTGCGGTAATACCAAAGACGTCCCCAGACGTCTTGGGCACTGCACGTGCGGTAATACCAAAGACGTCCACAGACGTCTTGGGCACTGCACGTGCGGTAATACCAAAGACGTCCCCAGACGTCTTGGGCACTGCACGTGCGGTAATACCAAAGACGTCCCCAGACGTCTTGGGCACTGCACGTGCGGTAATACCAAAGACGTCCACAGACGTCTTGGGCACTGCACGTGCGGTAATACCAAAGACGTCCACAGACGTCTTTTAAGTGGCTATTAATGCCATGTCGGCTCAAATGTGTGCATTGATGTTTTCCATCCCATTTTGTATTTTAATGTAAAGTGAGTATTTGTGGAAAAACACTATACAAATGTAATTATTAACACTCCGATTGCCTGGCCTGGGCCGTGGCTCAGTGGTCCAGGTCTGGTCCAGGCAGTGTGCCGTGGGTTCGACCCCCGATCCCGACAGCCTTTACTGCATGTCTTCCCCCCCCCATCTCTCTCCCCATTTCCTGTCAGCCTACTGTCTGTCCCTCCATAAAAAAATATAAAATAAAGGCAAAAGCCACAAAAAAAACATAAAAAAAAACACTCCGATTGCCCAGGGTTATTCAATCCATTAAATCATAGCGCCTGGCGATTTATATTAGCGGAGCGCTTTTACCGACGGACCGGATGTCATCCCGGATGTGGCTGTAGCAGCTAAATGTAGCCAAAACACTCTAGAGGCGATCGACGACAACGGGAGGTATGATTAAATCTACCGCGACTAGTGACGGGACCGCGGTGGGCCGTCTTATTAACACAAGATCTTTTCTTAGAATTGGACGGAATGATTTAGATCAAGAGTTATTAACGTTTTAACATTTTCGGTCTCGTCGGCGTAACAGGGGGGGAACATTTTCGATGACGTCCCACTGTTACGCAAGATCGAGTGTTGCGCAACAGGCGCTCCCAGGCTGTGGAGCGACGCGATCGGCTTTGATATCAATAAACTTCGTCTTTTGGATAAAACTTCGTCCTGGGCGCTGGGTGGGTGTTACTAATTGAAAGGACGGTGAACTTCGTCCTGGGTGCTCGGGGTGTTAAATTGTGCACACCCACACACACACCCATGGTCTGACTGGTCCCTCCCCATCAACCCTGGCCCATGAAGTGTGTCTGGGTGGACAGGCCTCCCCCATAGTGCCTGCATGGGCCTCTCTTCACCCTGTTGATTATTTACTCTGTGTTCATGGCATTGAGAAGGATATTAAGCCATTCTGGGCGGGAACCCCTTTTGGTGTTTTTAAGAATTATGTTATGCTTCAGCTATTGAAAAATAGCAGATCTACGAGCTACGAGCTTGTAGGTCTGCTATTTTAGAAAAATTGTGAAAATGTGGCGCAAATCTTTTGCAAGAGCGAACATTTTTAACTCAAATCTTAACTTCTGGGAGGTCACTGGAACAACATATTTTCAGATGGGGGTCGGCGGCCAATTACATATAATCTTGGGGGTCCTTGACATAAAAACATGGGTTTTTGAAGAAAAAATAAAAGATTTAGAAGACATTTGTAGAATCGTTCCCAGGTCAAAATGGGTTAATGATCGTGTTGGCAACAGGGAGGTTCTACTTTTTTTTCCCTTCTTGCTAGCACTGTGATTATTTGAACTAGGCCCCCCCCCCACCCTGACTTGAACTAGGCCCCCCCCCACCCTGACTTGTCATGCCGCCACACATAAGTGATGTGCTGAGCTGTTGGGTTCAACCTGTTTCCTGGTATCTCCCAGTGTTTGATTTCGTCGACTGAAACTAAGACGAAAAAATGTTCGTCGACTACCTTTTGACACCGACGAAAACTAAATGGGGAAACGAAATGAAAACTTCAGCTATGATGACTAAAACTAAGACTGAATATACTGACAATTGTGTCAACAAATAAAAAAGTAGACTAAAATGTTAGGAGGGGACTAGTGGACAAGAGATCCAGTAGAAGTCATTTTACACTTGGTTGCATGCTGAAAATAGCCGATCTACAAGCTCACACCACGTCGCAGCGCGACGCGTTGTGAGCTTGTAGATCGCCTCTTTTCAACCAAGTGTAACGGTCATTACGGTGGCCCGCCAAAACACATTTTAGTCGACTAAATCAACTGTAGACTTAACACTAAAACATTCCTGGTGACTAAAATTAAAACTATTGAAGAGACTATGACTAAAACTAAAATCTAAATTTGCTGCCAAAAACAACACTGGTATCTTTCAGAGGTAATTGTTGGCCACCATTAGCCTGGCTAATAAGCCAGGCAAAAAAAATTGCCTGCCGGCGGATTACGGTCTGGAGAGGCTCAATTGTACGCCCATGTCCTACACCAGAGAACTGGTGTGGCCAATCGGGACACGGTATGCAATATGGGCGGGCTTTGGTACAGTGACGTTCAATGCTGGAGACCTTTGACTGACAGTAGCTCTGACCAATTGCGTCAAAGAGAAAATGTTTGAACCCGCCCCCCCGGGAAACAAGATCCATACACAGCATCTCCAGACTCAAATACCACACGACAGTGTGATTTGAGCCTGGCTTATTAGCCAGGCTCGGCCACCATGCCTTATTCTAGCTTCATGGCTTTAGTAGCCCGGCGCTTGTAATGGATCCGTTGTCCCTTTCTGTTTCTCATATTAATGAATCTATTCATCTCTCTCTGTCGTTAATCCACAGGCCACCAGAGTTGGCGTACAAGTATGGCAACCTCAGCGAAGGAGCATGCAAGACGGGCTTCGCGGCAGCCAAGATGACCACCATCTATCCTAAGTGAGAAGAAACCGCCTCTTTGCTTCTTTGTTGTTGTTTTTGAAGTGCAACCACTCCTGTAGAGCTGTGTGTGTGGCTGTGTCCCCGGTGTCCCAGTGTCCCCCCGGGTCTCTGGGTCCCTGTGTCCCCTGTGTCCCCTGGGTCTCTGTCCCTGTGTCCCTGTGTCCCTGTGTCCCCTGGGTCTCTGTCCCTGGGTCTCTGTGTCCCTGTGTCCCCTGGGTCTCTGTCCCTGGGTCTCTGTGTCCCTGCGTCCCTGGGTCTCTGTGTCCCTGTGCCCCTGTGTCCCCCGTGTCTCTGGGTCCCTGTGTCCCCTGTGTCCCCTGTGTCCCCGTGTCCGTGCCCCCTGTGTCTCTGTCCCCTGTGTCCCTGTGTCTCTGTCCCCTGTGTCCCTGTGTCTCTGTCCTCTGTGTCCCTGTGTCCCCTGTGTCGCTGTCCCTGTGTCCCTGTGTCCCTGTGTCCCTGTGTCTCTGTCCCCTGTGTCCCCTGTGTCCCCTGTGTCCCTGCGTCCCTGCGTCCCTGTGTCCCTGCGGCCCTGCGGCCCTGCGGCCCTGTGTCCCTGTGTCCCTGTGTCCCTGCGTCTCTGCGTCTCTGTGTCTCTGTGTCCCTGTGTCCCTGTGTCTCTGCGTCCCTGTGTACCTGTGTCTCTGTATACCTGTGTCCCTGCGTCCCTGGGTCCGAGCACGAAAATAGCGTTTGTTCACCACCAATTGTCACTGTTGCACATACTAACACACAGACACACACACAGGCCAGGGAGGAGGGCTTGTACAGTACAGTACAGTACAGTACAGTACAGTACAGTACAGTACAGTACAGTACAGTACAGTACAGCACAGCACAGCACAGCACCACTCACTTCAGACGGGTCTGATCTTTAGTTATTTTGCGGGATTCCATGGGATGACCATGTCCTAATTTATCCTCGATTTAAAAAAAAAAAAAAAAAAAAAAAAAAAAAAAAAAACGAACGTGGCCAATTCCTTCACACGCGGCATAAGCATGTCGACCATCTACACACACACACAGGCATTGGGCAGATAAGCTCCGTAAGACAAGTCGATTGAATCGAGTGTCGATATAAGAAATGGTGGCATTGGGAGGGAGAAAACGCTGTCACCAGATGAGCCAGCTTGGCCTCCGGGTGGTGTGGTGGGGTCAAGAGTCAGAACAGAGGAGCTCACTACATTCCCACGCAATCCTCAAGAGTTGTCAGTCCATGTCGGGAGTCAGTCGTTCTCTAACCCCCCCCCCCCCCCCCCCCCCCCACCACCACCACCACCACAAAACACAGGACTTTGTCCTTGGCGAGTTCCACACATCACACAAAAGAACTCTCTGTCACGAGAATACAAAAGTGACATCTCGTCCCACTCATGTCCTTGAGGCCTCGGAGGCTCTATCCCTGTGAGAGAGGCACCGAGCGACTTCCTGTGACTCATCATCCACTTCCTGGTCCCCCTCTCGGCTCCCCACCACCACCACCACACGCAATCCACGGAACACTCGCCGGTCCCTCTATGATGTCACTGCCTTCCCTTTGATCTGGCATGCGGGCTCCCCTCTTTGCCACCCGCATCCCGCCTCAATCTATAGGACATTGTCCCCATTTAGCATTCTTGGAACTATAGCTAACCCATTTAGGCCTGGACGTCAAAATTTAAAAAAAAATATGTCTTCTAAATTCTGACAGTTTTCTGAAATACCTATGATTCTGTATCGGTGGTGCTCAATATTTCATGTCAAGGACCCCAAAAATGTATATGTAATCGGCCGCCGACCCCCCCCCCCCCCCCCCCCCCCCCCCCCCCCCCCCCCCCATCTGAAAATATGTTGTTCCAGGAACCCCCTCAGAAGCAAAGATTTGAGTTAAAAAACGTTCACGCTGAAAGAATATATTCAAAGATTTGTGCCACATTTTCACGATTTTTCAAAAAAATAGCAGACCTACAAGTTCATAGCGCGGCACTCGGTGCCGCGCTATGAGCTTGTAGATCTGCTATTTTTCAATAGCTAAAGTATAACAATGCTTAAAACGCCAAGAGTGGTTCCCGCCCAAAATGGGCTAATCCTCTATTAGCCCATTTTGGGCAATTTTCCGCATTGCTGGACAATGGCCCGTGGCAGTGCTGTACATGGCTCTTCTTGGTCTATTTATGGGACAAGAACCACTGACGCTCTCAATTCTCCACAACCATCTTCCCCAAGCACAAGTCATTTATACGTTGTTTCCAAGATGTACAGTACATTTATATTCGTGGTGAGGTGACCCAAAAAAGCTGTGTTATGACCTCTTGTACTATTATCAAGCAATCTTAACCATTTCCGGGGAGTGGTAAACCCTTGATAGTCGCAGTTAATCCGTTCGGGGCGGGAACCCCTTTCAGATCTACAAGCTCGTAGCGAGCTACGAGCTTGTAGATCTTCCATTTTTGAAAAATGCCGCAAATGTGGTGCACATCTTTGAATATATATTCTTTCAGAGCGAGCGTTTTTAACTCAAATATTTGCTTCTGGGTGGGGGGGTCCCTGGAACAACATATTTTCAGATGGGGGGGTCCTCAGCCAAATACAGATAATTCCGGGAGTCCTTGACATGAAAAAGGTTGAGCACCACTGGCATAGAAACATGGGTTTTTCAGAAAACTTTTAGGATTTAGAAGCCTCTTTTTTTTTTTTTTTTTTTTGCCTCAGTCCTAAATTAGCTAAAACAGAGTTACAGGGCCTCCAAGTCGTGCTGCATAAAATAGTCGATGCTTGACTCTTACAATGCCCTTTGACCTTTTGGAATCCCTTACACATACTCACGCATGTGTGTGTGTGTGTGTGTGTGTGTGTGTGTGTGTGTGTGTATGTACACTCGCACACACAGCCAACTTCTTGGACATTGCTTGTGGTAAATCTGTGGTTAAGGACGAGGAGCATTGTGGGTTTTTTCTAGAGCTGGCCTCTGCACCACCTGAGAGGCTATACGTGTTAACGATGTACCCCTCTCCCCTTTCGCCTAACGACTTCCTCTAATCAGCCGCACGTGTCGGATCAAAGTTGTGTACAACACAGAACCCCCCCCCCCCCCCCCCCCAGTGGGAAACCACTGATTACTACCACCCTCACCTCGGTTTCACACAGGGTCAATTAGTGCCATTCATACCTCAAAGCGACATCGTTTGTGTGTCCATCGGCGGCAAGCAGTGGATGGACTTGTGTGTGTGTGTGTGTGTGTGTGTGTGTGTGTGTGTGTGTGTGTGTGTGTGTGTGTGTGTGTGTGTGTGTGTGTGTGTGTGTGTGTGTGTGTGTGTGTGTGTGTGTGTGTGTGTGTGTGAACCCATCAGGGCGGGAACTCCTTTTGGTGTTTCTAGCATTATGTTATACTTTAGCTATTGAAAAATAAAAAAAGTGCCGCGCTACGAGCTTGTAGATCTGCTATTTTTGAAAATGTTTGCCCAAATGTTTGAATATATTCTTTCAGAGCGTTCGTTTTTAGCTCAAATCTTTGCTTCTTGGGGGTGGTCCCTGGAACAACATTTTCAGATGGAGTGTCGGCGGCCAATTACATATAATATCTGGGGCTCCTTGACATGAAATAGTTTGAGAACCACTGACATATAGAAACATGGGTTGTACAGAAAACTGTCAGGATTTAGAAGGCTTTCGTAGAATCGTCCTCGGGTCTAAATGGGTAAATAAATAGCGGTAGGTGTATGTCTGTGTTGTACATGCTTGACGCTTGCCATTCGTTCTGCAAATGAAGGTTATGTCTAATGTGACGTATGTTTTGTCTACATATCAGGGGTTGTGTTAAAAAACAAAAGAAGAAGGTTTTTGATTATACCAATAAGCTACTCTGGCTGTTACGGTAACCCCAAACCACCACCATTCAACTTTTCCCCCGATTCCTTTTCATTTCCATTCCTGGGCTAAACGAGGCTAAGCAAATTGTCTTTAAGACGTATAGACGACGTCTCTCTTTGTCTGCCGCGTTTCCGTTTTGTCATTAATGTCATTGTTTTTTTTTTTAAAACCGTGCCGCTAGGTGTAGCCTCGGCGTTTGGCTATGCTAGAGAAATCCCTCTTAACCTCTTAGCGGTGAGGTTGGCCCCGTTGGCCCTTCCCTCTAATCATCGCCTGCTTCCTCCGTGTTTGTCCTCTCCTCACGGGGCCATGCCCCCCCCCCCCCCCCCCCCCCCCCCCCCGCGCAATCCAATTTATTTTCAACACCTCCCCCTCCTCTCCTCTCCGCTCTACCCAAACTGTTTGTATTGGAGCCCTAAATCATGCGTTGGCAGTGAACTTGAGCTCGGCCGCGGTTATGAAAATAAGGGCTCCGAGTGATAGACCTCTAGCTAGGAGGAAATGAGCACAATGCAATCCCCCCGGCCCGGCCCTGCTGCTGCTGTCCATTTTGGAAGACTCATCTTTTACCTTTTTTTCGTTTTTTTTGTTTTTTTGTTGGTATTCTTGATTTTTAACGACAAGCAGCCTCGTCTCGTCTCCGTTCTGTGGAGGTCTGTGACTTTCTGTCGATGTGAGTGAGCTCTGCGACTCTCTCTGGACTCTAGTCCCTGTGTTATTTATAGTCATGTTTGGCCCCCTGAAGCTTCAAGTCTAATGAATCTCAGTTTGTTTTGGCAGGACAGGAGTCGCTGAGTGTCTGTGTGCTTCTGTCAGGTGATGTGAGGAGGAGGAAAAAAGGGAGCCGGACGTGACTGTTTCTCCTCCAGATCCCCTCCTCTCTCTTCCCCCCCCCCCTCTTCCTCTGCGACTGGTGGGGGGGGGGGGGGGGGGGGGGGGTGGCGAGTGCGTTCAAAGAGAGATTAGTTGGGGGGGGGGGGGGAGAGAGGCAAGCTGGCCGCTTGCTAACCGGAGGGGCCTTCCATCTGTGTTGGCCATGTTTGGTCATTGTGCATAAGGATGCACAATGACCATTTTATTTTATTTGTATTTGTTTTTGGCCCCACTCTTGTTTGACCGCAAAGGTGCAAAGTACACCACACACTGTGTGTGTGTGTGTGTGTGTGTGTGTGTGTGTGTGTGTGTGTGTGTGTGTGTGTGTGTGTGTGTGTGTGTGTGTGTGTGTGTGTGTGTGTGTGTGTGTGTGTGTGTGTGTGTGTGTGTGTGTGTGTGTGTGTGTGTGTGTGTGTGTGTGTGTGTGTGTGTGTGTGTGTGTGTGTGTGTGTGTGTGTGTGTGTGTGTGTGTGTGTGTGTGTGTGGCCAAGTAACACTGTACAGTTACATTATTCATGAACTGATGTGGTTTGGGTTTCAAATGCATTCTCTTTCTAGCTGTTAACCCATTTAGACCTGAGGACGATTCTACAAAAATGTCTTCTAAATCATGACAGTCGTTCTCAAACATTTTCATGTCAAGGACCCCCAGAAATGTATGTAATTGGCCGCCGACCCCAATCTGAAAATATGTAGTTCACTCTGAAAGAATATTTATTCAAAGATTTGCGGCACATTTTGACGATTTTTCAAAAATAGCAGATCTACAAGCTTGTAGCGCGGCACTCGGTGCCGTGCTATGAGCTTGTAGATCTGCTTTTTTTTTTCAATAGCTAAAGTATAACTATGCTAAAAACGGCAAGAGGGGTTCCCGTCCAGAATGGGTTAAATAGTGTCTGCTTGCTCATGGGCCATCTGCTGTGGTGTTTATTTATTTATTGATCTGTTGCACACTGACATGACAGGGACCACAAGGCAACATGATTTAATGTGATTAATGATGTAGTTTAGGGAAGTTATTGTTGGTTTGCATGGTTTGTGTGTGTCCCTCGGTCAATTGACCGGTGGCGATGTATGTTGGTATGGTCAGTCAGAGATGAAACGGAGTCGGACTTTGTTGTTGGGGAAATCTCTCACTGTAAAGTACACAGACTATACACTAGTGTTCGTTGTAAATGGTGCATTTATATAGAGCCTTTTATCCAAGGTGCTTTACATGGATTGTGCATTACATTCACCCATTCACACACACGCATTCATACACCGATGGCGGCGGAAACCATGCAAGGCACCAACCAGCACATCAGGAGCAATTGATGGGGTTCAGTGTCTTGCTCAAGGACACTTAACTCTGACTAACACTAACTTGAATTTGGGGTCATTATGAGCTGTAGTTTATGGCGCTAAATGCTAGCTGAGATGGCTTATATACACGGCAGGACATTTTTCCACCGAGCGTTTGGTTGCTTTTCTGTAACTTTTATTACGATACTCGTAAAAATGAAACCGCTCCCATTTGTCCCAGGCTTTCAGTATTCAGTGACCATCTAGTGTGTCGGCAGTGAAAACCATCACTGTGCGTTGTAAAATTATACTGGGTGGAGCAGCAGGCTTGTTAACCCATTTTGGGCGGGAAACCCCTATTGGGGTTTTAAACATGATGCCATATACTTTAGCTATTGAAAAATAGCAGATCTACAAGCTCATAGCGCGGCACCGAGTGCCGCGCTATGAGCTTGTAGGTCTGCTATTTTTGAAAAACCCTGAAACTGTGGCACAAATCTTTGAATATATACGTATATTCTTTCAGAGCAAACGTTTTTAACTCATATTTTCTTTGTTTTAAACATATTTTCAGATGGGGGGTCCGCGGGCATATACAGATACTTCCTGGGGGTCCTTGACATGGAAAAAGGTTGAGCACCTCTGACATAGAAACGTACTGTAGGTATTTCAGAAAATTGTCAGAATTTAGAAGACATTTTTCACCCATTTTGAGCGGGAACCCCTTTTGGTGTTTTAAGCATTATGTTATGCTTTAGCTATCGGAAAAATAGCAGATCTACAAGCTCATAGCGCGGCACTCGCAAATCTTTGAATATATATTCTTTCAGAGTGAACGTTTTTAACTCAAATCGTTGCTTCTAGGGGGGTCCCTGGAACAACATATTTTCAGATGAGGGTCGGCGGCCAAATACATATATATTTTTTGGGAGTCCTTGACATGAAAATGTTTGAGAATGACTGACACAGAAACAAAGGTTTTTCAAGAAAACGGTCAGGATTTAGAAGAACATTTTGTAGAATCGTCCTCGGGTCTAAACGGGTTAAAACCAGAGGAGCCCTGGCCAGCTCTCCTCTCCTCTCCTGTCCCGCCCCGTCCCCCCGTCCCTCCCGTCCCCCCACAGCGAGACAGCAGGTCACGAAAACACACATCCATCGCACGGCCACGCTCCCAGAAGCAGCACGTAGCCGCCCCGGCACACCCGGTGGCCCGGCCCCTGGCCCGAAGGGGGGGAAGTGGGATCCTCTTTTTGATATGCGGAGCGGTGCTTTATCAAAAAGGACACACGCAGGGAGGAGGCAGAGAGAGACGATGATGGAAGTCACAGTTCAACCAAACATTAACCCCTTTAGGCCTGAGCACGATTCTACAAATGCCTTCTAAATTGAAAGGGTTTTCTGGAAAAAAAGAAAAAGAAAAACATGTTTCCATGTCAGTGGTTCTCAAAAATGTTCACGACAAGGACGCCCCAAAAATATATGTAATTGGCCGCCGACCCTCATCTGAAAATATGATGTTCCAAGGACCACCCAGAAGCAAAGACGTTCGCTCTAAAAGAATATATTTTTTTTTGCGTCACATTTTCACGATTTAAAAAAAAAAATAGCAGACCTACAAGCTCGTAGCGCGGCACCGAGTGCCGCGCTACGAGCTTGTAGAGCTGCTATTTTTCAATAGCTTAAAGTATAACATAATGTTTTAAAACACCAAAAGGGGGTTCCCGCCCAGAATGGGTTAAAAACATAGTCGTCGGTCACAGTGTGTTTTTCTGTGTAAACCCATCTCGGATTTGTTTCTCGGGCTGGAGGAAGCGACGTTGTCCAATATGCTGCCACGCTGCCGACACGCTTTGGTACACTTTGTCTTGGATTTTGTTGACCCAAAGAAACACCCCTTACAGTCCCACATTAACCCATTTTGGGCGGGAACACCCTTTCGGTGTTTTAAGCATTACGTTATACTTTAGCTATTGAAAAATAGCAGCGAGCTTGTAGGTCTGCTATTTTTTGAAAAATCGTGAAAATGTGGCCCAAATGTTTGAATATATTCTTTCAGAGCGAACGTTTTTTACTCAAATCTTACTCCCTGGAACGACTTGACATGGAAACATGGGTTTTTCTGAAAACTGTCAGGAGTTAGAAGACATTTGTAGAATCGTCCTCAGGTCTAAAAGGGATAAATAACCTTTGTTCTGATCATACAGGATGCTAGTATACAGTATCCTCTGGCACGCTGGGTCACTTTACAGTTGGTGGTGGAGCCCAAATAATTTGAGGAAAAACATTCTGGCATCGATACATCGTCGAAGGCACAATTACCAAAAACGGTGTGTCAGCTGTGATTTAGGCGTTCGTTACCCTGGGAAAGAAATTGGCTGTTGATGGGTTATGTGTTGCAGGCGCCCCTGAACTCTGCTCTACTCCATTTTTAACACTCTCTCTGCCTCTCGCCTCCCTTTTTTTGTTTCTTTACGTGTGTGTGTGTGTGTGTGTGTGTCCGTGTGTGTGTGTGTGTGTGTGTGTCACAATGAGCTGGCTAACATGTGTGTCTGCGCGGGTCACAGTTGTTTTCTGGAGGAGCTGTGGTGAGGACGTAGTTAGATTGATGACAAGGGAACAAGCAAGCCTCTCCTTTTACAGCCCCCCCCCCCAATGTCTTTAACTTCAGCGAGAACTTCTTTAACCCATTCAGTTCCGACGTCGAAATTTTAAAAAAGTTTTCTGAAAAACCTTATGTTTCTGTATCAGTGGTGCTCATTATTTCATGTCAAGGACCCCTAGAATTATATGTAATATGCCTCCGCCCCCCCATCTGAAAATATTTTGTTCCAGGGACCCCCCCCCCCCCCCCCCCCCCAGAAGCAAAGATTTTCAAAAATAGCAGACCTACAAGTGCCGCGCTATGAGCTTGTGGATCTGCTTTTTTTTCAATAGCTAAATTATAACCTAATGCTTTAAAACACCGAAAGAGGTTCCCGCCCAAAGTGGGTTAAAATTCGGTTAACCGAAGTCAGAGCTGGGAAGACATTACACCGGGGCTCCACCGGGCGCGTCAGCGTCGCGTCTCCGTCACCGTCGCGTCTCCGTCACCGTCAGGGAATGTTCCCTTTTTATTCAATGAAGGGTGGCTCCACTGCCCGCGTTGCGTTGCGTTGACGGAGACGCGACGCTTGCATTCAAATTGAACCGGTGCGTTTTTTGACGCACGCGACGGAGACGCAACGCGTCCTGTGGAGCCCTGGCTCTATTCTCTGGGGGGGCGAAAGAGACACAAACTCACACCTGTCGACTCGGTGTCTTAATTAGTGTCCAGAATGTGTCATTTTGAGAGTGCGACTGTGTATGCCTGCTGTGACGTTTCACAGCATTCTGTCTTGTTACCTCTACTGGATGGTACTACTGTCACTTGATTAACTCTATAATTGCTGTTGGCATAAACCCCAGCTCCAGGGGGCATCGCATACGTTCACTTTGAATAGACGGTGTTTGCCCGCCCCGCCCCTCCCCCCACACACACACACACACTCGCTACAAACACAAACGCAGCATTGGAACACACACACACACACACAAGCTCCTTACCTCTCGTCAGAAGCTTTGACATGGCGCCAGAATCGCGGTACAAAGGCGCAAGTTAAATCCGAAATGTGGATGGCAGAAAACCCACCAAGGACAGCGATTTTAGAAGAAGAGTTATGACTGTTTGAAGATCTTCCCTTCCACTGCTGTGCACTGAGAATATAATATGCAATCCCATAGTTGGAACGGCGGGGCGTCGCTATGGGAACCGGACCAATGTTAAAGGCTTCCGTAGGCATCAACCATTATATAGACGAGTCCACGTCGACGTGTGTGTGTGTGTGTGTGTGTGTGTGTGTGTGTGTGTGTGTGTGTGTGTGTGTGTGTGTGTGTGTGTGTGTGTGTGTGTGTGTGTGTGTGTGTGTGTGTGTGTGTGTGTGTGTGTGTGTGTGTGTGTGTGTGTGTGTGTGTGTGTGTGTGTGTGTGTGTGTGTGTGTGTGTGTGTGTGTGTGTGTGTGTGTGTGTGTGTGTGTGTATACGGACTTGGGAAAGAAATAATTAAAGTTCTCAGTCGCCACGACTGATTTCAGAGAAGCCAAGCTGTGTCTTCTGTGAAAGCAATGCTGCGCTACAGAAAAAATAGCCGATCTACAAGCCTCACAACAGTATTTGAGGTGATCAAACTAGCAAAAGGAATACAAGTTTAGAAGCATCATCCAAGAAACATGAATGGTCTCAGAAATGACATGATGTTGCTGGTTGGCCTAAAAAATCATCTTTACATGAGCTATTTAGTTTTTTGCTTTATTCCATGGGTAAAGGTCAACTAATGCTTTGGGTGACAATTTAAAAGTGTTGAATTATGACTTACTAGCCCTTACCCGTTGTGTGTTATTGCCCCCCCCCCCCCCCCCCCACTGTGCCCTGGGTGCGATTTCGCATTTTTAATTCACTAATAAATTCATTATTAATTTATAATTTGTTAAATTGGAAAAAGGGCTTCGTTAAGACCTCCATATTATTATGATCAATGCCTGTGTGAAAAGTGGGAGCGATTGGTGCAGGCAGTGAGGAGCTACGGCGGTGTTTCTGACACACATTCAGACATTCAGACAGTAGTAGTATAGTATGATGATGATGATGATGATGATGATGATCGCACAATGAAAGTCACTTCAACATGGTCACCCTGTGCATAGGAACATTGCAGAGGTGTCACCTACCAACATTATCCCATTCTGGGGGGGGAACCCCTTTTGGTGTTTTAAACATGTTATAATTTAGCTATTGAAAAATAGCAGGTCTGCTATTTTTGAAAAATCGTGAAAATATTTATTTCAGAAAACTGGAGGATTTAGAAGGATTTCGAGGTCAGGCTTTGATTGAATTGATTGCAAAATGTATTTACAGTTTGCAGAATTACAGTACATTTCAAGCACAAACTCAATACAAAGGCTGTTAACTGTGAGTGGACGACCCAATTAAGCATTACACTTGTTTACAACAGGGTCCACCATGTTCAATTCATCAAAACATTTAGAGACGTGCCCTTTGAGAGCGGTTTTGAAGGAGTCAAGGGATTCGCATGTCTTAATGACTGTTGGTAGGGCGTTCCACATTTTGGTGGCATAGGAGCGAAAAGAATTTAGTCCCTTGTTTGTGCCGAATCTAGGTTGTACATGGTTCGTTGCACTCCCTCTGGTGTTGTGGGTGTGGACTTCGTTAACATTAAGGAAGTATCTACACAGGTACAGCTACAACGGGAGGTATGATTAATTCTAACGCGACTAGCGACGGGACCGCGGTGGGCCGTCTGACACATAATCTTTTTTTTTTTTTAATGTTTTTTTTTTTGTGGCTTTCACCTTTTTATTTTTTATTTTTTTATGGAGGGACAGACAGTAGGCTGACAGGAAATGGGGAGAGAGATGGGGGGGGGAAGACATGCAGTAAAGGCCGTCGGGATCGGGAGTCGAACCGGCGGCACACTGCCAGACTGAATTGCCAGCCAAAGTGCCTGGACCACTGAGCCATGGCCCAGACCCTAACACATAATCTTTGCTTAGAATTGGATGAAATGATTTAGATCAAGAGTTATTCACGTTTTAAGATTTTACATCTCGTCTGCTAAACGGGGGGGGGGTCATATTTTCGATGACAGGCAGACGCTCCCAGCCTGTGGAGCGATGCGATCGGTTTTGATATCAATAATCTCCGTCCTTTTGATCAATCTCCGTCTTGAGCGCTGGGCGTTACTAATTGATAGGTCCTCCTGTGCGCTCAGGGTGTTAACTTACAGTAACTGGATACTCTAAACTTCTGTTATGGATGGTACTGTCACTCAAGATAATATTGGTATCAAAACTTTGTCTTGTACATTGTTTTTGATTAGTTTTGTTCTTTTTCTCTGTGCTCTTATCTACTCTTTCCCTCACTTTGCAGGTTCATGAAACCAGCTCCGATGTTCCTGGACCGCAATTTCAAACGGCTAGCGAAAGTCAGCAATTATTTACCTCCGTTTGGCTTCAAAACGCAAGGTGAGGTTCCCCGTGTGCCTGGATGCTGGTGCTGTTGGAGAGGTGCCATGTATTGAGTCTTGTCTTGTCAAAAGGTTTTGTCAATGCATGATGTACTATAATCCAAATAGGAATGCCTTTGCATTGTCTACAGTTCTGTTCTGAAAAGGTACATTTTTTAAGGAGCATTCGGTGATTTGGGTGATTTGGAAAACCCCCCCTGGTCCCCCCCGGTAACAAGATGTGCACATGCACGCTCTACAGTGGGCGCGACAGGCCAACAGCACGCACACCAAGGCCCGCCCTCGCTCGATCATGATTGGCGGAAGGCCCCTCTCTATCCTGATTGGATGAAGGCTGGGCCACCTAGCCAAAACCGAAACCTAAGGTTTTTTGACCCCCAGGTGTTAACTGGGCAGAGGGAGGAACTCCTTATATGGTCAGCACACTCTATAGTAGTACTAAAAACAGAAACCATTAGGTTTCTGTTTTTAGTTAGGAAATATCCAACGTGCACACAAATCTTTATTGCTTTTATTTTTAAGCTTAGACTGAAGCTTACATTTGGCATACATTTGGCTGTATGCTACTTCAGGTCTGCACAATGAGTATGTTGAACCCTGACCCGTGGGACACAGCAGTAGTGAATGTTGAATAATACAGTACATTTTTTACACAAGACGCGCCAACGCGGGAAGCGAACGCAGCTCGTCAATTAACAATTAGAATAAATTATGTACTTTTTATTATTTATTTTTTTTCTTTTTAAGTTTTTTTCTCTCTTTTTTAAAGTTTTCTTTTTAAGGTTTTTTTTCCCTCTTTTAAAAAAAAAAGTTTTCTACTGTGTGGGTGCGTGCGTGCGTGTGTTTTTTTTTTGTGTGTGATACAGCTGCGCCCTCTGGTGGCGGGTGGGTGGTGTCACAGCGTGACAGACAGACAGACAGTTCTGCCTGGGTTACATAGTAATCGCTCATTGCGTTCGCAATTATTGTCTCAAGGTATAGGAAAGCTACATTACTCATACAACAAGCTTTGTTGTTGGCTACACTCTGGTCAAATTATATAGTCCCACATCGACAACCATTCTCTACCCTATTGCTAAACATAGCCGCAAGCACGGGAGCAGCACAGTTGGAGCGCTATAGAGCACCGAAGTCCTGACATCACTGCCCTCTACTGTCAGTAGAGGGCGTCAGTCCACAGGTACATGTACTTTTTATTTGCATTGTAATCTCCATAGGGGGATTTTACATCGCCTCATATAAGAACTGTGTTTGAAAAATAAACCGATCACCCGGCCTTTTCACTCATATGGATATGAAGCATCGACTGAAGGTGGAAATGTACAAATATACCCAAAGAGTAACAAAATAAGCGTTAGAAACGAGCAATGTGTTGACAGCTGGGAGTGACGTATATTAGCAGCGACATTGCCTTCATATGTAGTTTCAAGGCTTTTGCGGCCACATTAATTCCATTTTCTCCAGAAACTGGCTGTATCAAATATGAATGGACATCATTAACGACGCACAGCCACTCCCCTGACAGAAAGGCCGGGGTGGTCGGTTTATTTTTCAAACACAGTTCTTATATGAAGCGACCTAAAATCCCCCTATGGAGATTACAATGCAAATAAAAAAATACATGAACCTGTGTGTTGGTGCCCTCTACTGAAAGTGACGTCAGACTTCGGTGCTCTATAGTCCGACCATTGTTTCCGCATGGCGGACTGTTGGTGTGTCTAATCTTTAGTGGGCATCCCCATCTTAACAAGCCCTCTCAAAAGGCAATTTTTTTGAGTGGTGCAGCCACTCCCAAGGAACGGCAATGTCCGTCCCTATGTGTCTGTCTCTCTGTCTGTATGTTTAGGGTGCTAAAGTGGCGCTGTTGACCTAGACACGGAGAGAGTGTTGCACTGCTGCCTGCTAAGCAATACAGACACCCGCTAGTCGGACACCCACTAGTCAGACACCCACTAGTCGGACACCCACTAGTCACCCACTAGTCAGATACCCACTAGTCAGACACCCACTAGTCAGACACCCACTAGTCACCCACTAGTCAGACACGCACTAGTCAGACACCCACTAGTCACCCACCCACTAGTCAGACACCCACTAGTCAGACACTCACTAGTCACCCACTAGTCAGACACCCACTAGTCACCCACTAGTCACCCACTAGTCAGACACCCACTAGTCACCCACTAGTCAGACACCCACTAGTCAGACACCCACTAGTCAGACACCCACTAGTCAGACACCCACTAGTCACCCACTAGTCAGTCACCCACTAGTCAGACACCCACTAGTCAGACACCCACTAGTCAGACACCCACCAGTCAGACACCCACCAGTCAGACACCCACCAGTCAGACACCCACTAGTCAGACACCCACTAGTCAGACACCCACTAGTGACCCACTAGTCAGACACCCACTAGTCACCCACTAGTCAGACACCCAACGCGGGAAGCGAACGCAGCTCGTCAATTAACAATTAGAATAAATTATGTACTTTTTATTATTATTTTTTTTTCTTTTTAAGTTTTTTTCTCTTTTTTAAAGTTTTCTTTTTTTAAGTTTTTTTTCCCCTCTTTTTTAAAAAGTTTTCTACTGTGTGGGTGCGTGCGTGTGTTTTTTTTTGTGTGTGATACAGCTGCGCCCTCTGGTGGCGGGTGGGTGGTGTCACAGCGTGACAGACAGACAGACAGTTCTGCCTGGGTTACATAGTAATCGCTCATTGCGTTCGCAATTATTGTCTCAAGGTATAGGAAAGCTACATTACTCATACAACAAGCTTTGTTGTTGGCTACACTCTGGTCAAATTATATAGTCCCACATCGACAACCATTCTCTACCCTATTCCTAAACATAGCCGCAAGCACGGGAGCAGCACAGTTCGAGCGCTATAGAGCACCGAAGTCCTGACATCACTGCCCTCTACTGTCAGTAGAGGGCGTCAGTCCACAGGTACATGTACTTTTTATTTGCATTGTAATCTCCATAGGGGGATTTTAGATCGCCTCATATAAGAACTGTGTTTGAAAAATAAACCGATCACCCGGCCTTTTCACTCATATGGATATGAAGCATCGACTGAAGGTGGAAATGTACAAATATACCCAAAGAGTAACAAAATAAGCGTTAGAAACGAGCAATGTGTTGACAGCTGGGAGTGACGTATATTAGCAGCGACATTGCCTTCATATGTAGTTTCAAGGCTTTTGCGGCCACATTAATTCCATTTTCTCCAGAAACTGGCTGTATCAAATATGAATGGACATCATTAACCCTTAGAAGGTGAAAGACGCCAATTGGCGTCTTCATCAGAATTCCGTAAATGATCAATGACGCCAATTGGCGTCTTCGCCGTTTTTGATTAATCTAAACATATTAATATGCTCCGAAGCGCTGTTTAAATTCCTGAGCTTATATTCCAACTACATTACCCAGAAAACCCGTGTCACGTGACACACGTGTACGTGTTGCCATTGGAAGCTGGTCCCACCCCCTGTAAACAGTGGGGGCAGAGGGAGTCTTCATAGTTTTCAGTGTTTAGCCCGTTTGCCGTCTCTCCCGAGCGATTTTCTAGCAGAAAAAGTTGAAAGCAGTACTATTTATTTGAGCGAGTTTTGTGGTAGTAGTATTGATCCATACGCGTCCCAGTCGCCTTCTCCAGGCGGAGTAGCCCTGGTCCAGTGCTTACAGCGAGACTCGCTGCTCCCTCCCTCCTTTTTTCATTGTCTCCCCATCGTCGTCCGATGAGCTATACCGGGAAACCATTGAAGAAGACGATCAACCCGGAATGTTTTGAGGTAATCTTATTGTAGAAAATGCCCTTCTATAGTGATCAGAAATCATAAGATGATCGCTACAAATAGATGCTTGGATAATTACTACTACTAGTCAGATCATGACGCCAGAATGACTCACCACGATGGCCCCCAGCCATTAGCCAGCACCAAAGGTGCTGGCTAATGGTGTCGATCGGTTGGTCGGTGCAGTACAAATGTATCGTAGCAGGCATGCACGCATGGCAGTACAAGTATTTTATATTGTAGCGTGCCTTATAGGCGATCTGATCTTTAGAGTAATGTTCGCTCCTTTTATTTACTGTCTACAAAGACGGAGAACAAACATGCATCGTTTACTGAAGCAACGCGTCCCCCCGGAGGGGGGACGGGGAGTGAAGCTAACAGTAGCGTATTATATAAGATCTGTATGAGGTTTCATTGACGTCTGAGCTTGCATGATAATTGTATACTATCATGATTGTACATTGTTTAGTGTGTCTCCGTGTGATGATGATGATGACGATGATGTCAGATAGCCTACGTCCCCCCCCCCCCCAACTGGCTATTGGCCGGGCTGACTACAGCTAAATGTTTATTTTTATATATTTAGAACTGGCATCAGATGAGGAGGAGGAGGAGGATGATGATGATGATGATAAAGACGAAGAGTCAAGACTGCGATGGAGTTCTCCGACACTGAACCGGATGCATTCATTCATTTCAGTTGTTTTTTTTAAATTTAGCCTACACACACACACACACCGTCAAGAACAACTGGAATGCAGTGGTTTGGGGACACTGGGGAGTTTGGGGACAACTGTTTTGTATGTAGGCCTATTTATTTTCTGTAATATTTATTATAATTGTATTATGTTAGTAGTCATAAAAAATAAAAGACGCTTTTACAATGAGTTAGACCTGTCATGGCTATTTTGTTCACTATTCTGAGGTTTATGGTTTGACTAAGCGAGTTTCAACTGTGATTTACTCTGTAACGGTAGATGGTAAGAACCCAATTTTTTGTTATAATACAGTATACATTCAAGTCTATATTTTGATACATATCATGGGCACAAAGTCATATCAAAACTAGAAAAAGTGCCCTTCCGGGCACAGGTCTCCACCAGGAGGATAGGAGTGTGTGTGATGTTTGGCAAGGATGTTTAGGAGGATGTTTTTTTTTTTTTTTGATGATTTGAGGCATTTTGTTCCAAAAATGTGTTTTGCAAAAATCAACCTGTTGGTGGCGCTATAACAGGCCAATGTGAAAAGGGTGGGATATATTCCTCAGCCTAGTAAGAAAAAGTGTGAAAGTTTTCACGTAAATTGCATGCTGCGTTCATGATTTGAGGCTATTGTTCAAAACGGGGCAATCTTGCAAACTGTGAAAGCCAATTATAGCCAATTAGGATGGAATATGAAATATCGGACAGATCCAACTTGAGCACATGACCATAGAGATACTGTGTAACGATTTGTGAGATTTTTGGACAGAATCTGGAGGAGTAATATCAAAAAATGTGTTTTACAAAAGTCGGCCTCCTGGTGGCGCTATAAAAGGCAGATGCGGAAAATGCAGGTCAAAGGTTTGTCCTTGGCCTCTAGGGAGTGTGCATGCAACGTTTCACGCAGATCGGTGCAGTTGTAGGTCAAAAATGTGAAAAGCTGCCTCATGGTGGCGCTATAACTGGCCGTTCTGGAAAATGTGGGGCAGAGGTTCATCGTTGGCATCCAGGGAGTGTGTGTGCAAAGTTTGGCATCGGCCGGGTTAACGGTGCCGGAGATTAGCTGTACACAGACGGACGGAAGGACACACACACGGACGGACGGACACACACACGGACGGAGTGCAAAACATACTCTCTCCCCATGCCTTCGGCCTGGTGGAGACAACAATGTCCTTGGATGTGTTTTTTATCAAAACTGTTTCTTCACATCAGGTTTTTGAGATACATGCATGAATAGACAAGGTACTGGTAAGACTATGTAAACATGGTATATATCAAAATGTGCGTTAGAATGTCTAATTTTACCCCAAAAAAGAATTGAGTTTATATGATGTTCCATTTCAGAGCTAGGGGGACTTTTAGCTGGATAGGTCAGATTGATCATGACTGACCATGCTATTTATAGATGGCAAAATATCTACAGTGGTACATGTGAGAAACCTTTTATTTTATTTTAATTGAACTAGACAACTCACCCTTTAAAATGAGATATTGCATGGCTATGTACGCCCAGCAGAAAAAAAGTTATTTAGAAAATAAAACTTCAACCGGGCATAACTTTTTTTGTTGTCCTAGAAACACTACCCAGTGTAAATGCAGGCTCTTTTAAATGGCTTCCAACACAAAAACTAAACATTTTATCAACTCAGTTCATTTTTTTCCTGGAAGCAGACAAGCCAAGCTTTCTCTGAAGGTCTTTCGTTGTCACACATTCACAACAGAGAATTTTCAATAAATCATTCAAAAACGCCATTCTGCCATAGAGAAGTCTAAAAACTATATAGAAATCCTTGAAACTCTCAAAGAGTTAACGACGCACAGCCACTCCCCTGACAGAAAGGCCGGGGTGGTCGGTTTATTTTTCAAACACAGTTCTTATATGAAGCGACCTAAAATCCCCCTATGGAGATTACAATGCAAATAAAAAAATGCATGAACCTGTGTGTTGGTGCCCTCTACTGAAAGTGACGTCAGACTTCGGTGCTCTATAGTCCGACCATTGTTTCCGCATGGCGGACTGTTGGTGTGTCTAATCTTTAGTGGGCATCCCCATCTTAACAAGCCCTCTCAAAAGGCAATTTTTTTGAGTGGTGCAGCCACTCCCAAGGAACGGCAATGTCCGTCCCTATGTGTCTGTCTCTCTGTCTGTATGTTTAGGGTGCTAAAGTGGCGCTGTTGACCTAGACACGGAGAGAGTGTTGCACTGCTGCCTGCTAAGCAATACAGACACCCGCTAGTCGGACACCCACTAGTCAGACACCCACTAGTCGGACACCCACTAGTCACCCACTAGTCAGACACGCACTAGTCAGACACCCACTAGACACCCACTAGTCAGACACCCACTAGTCACCCACTAGTCAGACACCCACTAGTCACCCACTAGTCAGACACCCACTAGTCAGACACCCACTAGTCAGACACCCACTAGTCAGACACCCACTAGTCACCCACTAGTCAGTCACCCACTAGTCAGTCACCCACTAGTCAGACACCCACTAGTCAGACACCCACCAGTCAGACACCCACCAGTCAGACACCCACCAGTCAGACACCCACTAGTCAGACACCCACTAGTCAGACACCCACTAGTCAGACACCCACTAGTCAGACACCCACTAGTGACCCACTAGTCAGACACCCACTAGTCAGACACCCACTAGTCACCCACTAGTCAGACACCCACTAGTCAGACACCCACTAGTCAGACACCCACTAGTCAGACACCCACTAGTCACCCACTAGTCGGACACCCACTAGTCAGACACCCACTAGTCACCCACTAGTCGGACACCCACTAGTCACCCACTAGTCAGACACCCACTAGTCACCCACTAGTCAGACACCCACTAGTCACCCACTAGTCAGACACCCACTAGTCACCCACTAGTCAGACACCCACTAGTCACCCACTAGTCGGACACCCACTAGTCACCCACTAGTCAGACACCCACTAGTCACCCACTAGTCAGACACCCACTAGTCACCCACTAGTCGGACACCCACTAGTCAGACACCCACTAGTCACCCACTAGTCGGACACCCACTAGTCACCCACTAGTCGGACACCCACTAGTCAGACACCCACTAGTCACCCACTAGTCAGACACCCACTAGTCACCCACTAGTCACCCACTAGTCAGACACCCACTAGTCACCCACTAGTCAGACACCCACTAGTCACCCACTAGTCAGACACCCACTAGTCACCCACTAGTCAGACACCCACTAGTCACCCACTAGTCGGACACCCACTAGTCAGACACCCACTAGTCACCCACTAGTCGGACACCCACTAGTCAGACACCCACTAGTCAGACACCCACTAGTCAGACACCCACTAGTCAGACACCCACTAGTCGCCCACTAGTCGGACACCCACTAGCCAGACACCCACTAGTCAGACACCCACTAGTCACCCACTAGTCGGACACCCACTAGTCAGACACCCACTAGTCAGACACCCACTATTCACCCACTAGTCAGACACCCACTAGTCACCCACTATTCACCCACTAGTCAGACACCCACTAGTCAGACACCCACTAGTCACCCACTAGTCAGACACCCACTAGTCACCCACTAGTCAGACACCCACTAGTCAGACACCCACTAGTCACCCACTAGTCAGACACCCACTAGTCACCCACTAGTCAGACACCCACTAGTCACCCACTAGTCGGACACCCACTAGTCAGACCCACCAGTCGGACACCCACCAGTCAGACACCCACCAGTCAGACACCCACCAGTCAGACACCCACCAGTCAGACACCCACCAGTCAGACACCCACCAGTCAGACACCCACTAGTCAGACACCCACTTGTGAGACACCCACTAGTCAGACACCCACTAGTCAGACACCCACTAGTCAGACACCCACTAGTCAGACACCCACTAGTCAGACACCCACTAGTCGGACACCCACTAGCCAGACACCCACTAGCCAGACACCCACTAGTCGCCCACTAGTCACCCACTAGTCGGACACCCACTAGTCAAACACCCACTAGTCAGACACCCACTAGTCACCCACTAGTCACCCACTAGTCACCCACTAATCACCCACTAGTCAGACACCCACTAGTCAGACACCCACTAGTCAGACACCCACTAGTCGCCCACTAGTCACCCACTAGTCGGACACCCACTAGTCAAACACCCACTAGTCAGACACCCACTAGTCACCCACTAGTCACCCACTAATCACCCACTAGTCAGACACCCACTAGTCACCCACTAGTCAGACACCCACTAGTCACCCACTAGTCGAACACCCACTAGTCAGACACCCACTAGTCACCCACTAGTCAGACACCCACTAGTCAGACACCCACTAGTCACCCACTAGTCAGACACCCACTAGTCACCCACTAGTCAGACACCCACTAGTCAGACACCCACTAGTCACCCACTAGTCAGACACCCACTAGTCAGACACCCACTAGTCACCCACTAGTCAGACACCCACTAGTCACCCACTAGTCGGACACCCACTAGTCAGACCCACCAGTCGGACACCCACCAGTCAGACACCCACCAGTCAGACACCCACCAGTCAGACACCCACTAGTCAGACACCCACTAGTCAGACACCCACTAGTCAGACACCCACTAGTGAGACACCCACTAGTGAGACACCCACTAGTCAGACACCCACTAGTCACCCACTAGTCACCCACTAGTCAGTCACCCACTAGTCACCCACTAGTCACCCACTAGTCACCCACTAGTCGGACACCCACTAGTCAGACACCCACTAGTCGGACACCCACTAGTCAGTCAGACACCCACTAGTCACCAACTAGTCAGACACCCACTAGTCACCCACTAGTCAGACACCCACTAGTCACACACCTACTAGTCAGACACCCACTAGTCGGACACCCACTAGTCACCCACTAGTCAGACACCCACTAGTCACCCACTAGTCAGACACCCACTAGTCAGACACCCACTAGTCACCCACTAGTCAGACACCCACTAGTCAGACACCTACTAGTCGGACACCCCAACAGCACCACTCAGACTCTTGACACAACGTGTCAAGAGTCTGAGATTGCCTCTGTTTTTTTATATATACTTTTTTTGGGGGCTTTTTCTGCCTTTATTGCGAACGAAGTGATTGCGAACGAAGTGAGCACTAACTATAGAAGATGGACAAAACTGTCTGTCTGTGTGTGTGTGTCACGCTGTAACACCACCCGCCCGCCACCAGAGGGCAAAAGATTAGGAGCAGCAAAGGCCGTCGGGATCGGGAGTCGAACCCGCGGCACGCCGTCAGGCTGGCTCAGCAGCCTAGGTGCCCCCAGACAGTTGAGCTAACCGTCCGGGCCCTCTGTTGTGTGTGTTTTTGTCAGTTAAATTAGCTTTATTGTCCCCCCGCCAAGCAAACCCACGCTACGCCTGTGTGCCGTTGCCAGGCTATGCTTATCTTAGGTGAGGGGGAAACCCCCTGTGATCCAAGTGTTGCGTCTTCATGTACACAGTGCCCACACTTGTTTCCTAATCTTAACGTGCTCATCGAACATCAAGTAAACATGTCACGCCACGGGGATCGTAGAGATAGCGTTACTAAACAAAAGGTGACTACAAACGAAATAACTTTCCAATACTTTCCAAGTGTATGGAAAGGTACATTGAATGTTACCCTGTGTGCTCTGGTCAAGTGTCTTATCGCATGCACGTACATACATACGCACACACAGGCGCACACACTCGAGTCACACAGGGTGAAAGAAGCTCACCCCCGTATGAAAAGCTACACCTGGTTTCTGTTTTCTCCATGGAGTGTGTCTGTGTCGGGAGCGCTCCTTTTTAGCGGTGCTCATGTGGAGAGGTGATACGTGTGGTTTCTGAATAGAAACGCCACAAAGGATTTACAGAGCCAGCACCACAAGAGGGGGGCGAGAAGGAGAAGAAAATGACAAAGACGGGGAGGGGGGGGGGGGGGGGGGGGGGAAGCACGAACATGAACGTTTATTTATTTTGTACTTTTTGTATCTTCCCGTTGCACTGTGAGGTTCACCACAACCGTGATCTACAGTTTAACCCATTTAGACCTGAGGACGATTCTACAAATGGCTTCTAAATCAAGACAGTTTTCTGAAAAATCCCATGTTTCTATGTCAGTGGTGCTCAAACTATTTAATGTCGAGGACCCCCAGAATTGATATGTAATTGGCCGTGGACCCACCATCTCAATATGATGTTGCCGGGACCCCCCAGAAGCAAAGATTTGCAAAGAATATATATATATATTCAAAGATTTGCGCCACATTTTCAAGATCTTTCAAAAATTGCAGATCTACAAGCAAGAAAGAAAATCCCATGTTTCTATGTTTCTATGTCAGCGGTGCTCAACCTTTTTCATGTCACGGACCCCCAGAATTATCTGTAATTGGCCTCCGACCCCCATCTAAAAATATGTAGTTCCAGGGACCTCACCAGAAGCTAATATTTGAGTTCAAATCGTTCGCTCCGAAAGAATATATCCCAGGATTTCGCCACACATTTTCACGATTTTTCAAAAATAGCAGACCTACAAGCTCGTAGCACGGCACTCGCTGCCGCGCTACGAGCTTGTAGGTCTGCTATTTTTCAATAGCTAAAGTATAACATAATGCTTTAAAACACCAAAAGGTGGTTCCCGTCCTGAATAGGTTAAAACGTCCCCCAGAGACACAAAGATGGTCTCTTCGCTTTATTACCTCTCAACCGAGGAGAGCCCTCTGATTGTTCCAGAGTATAGTTTAGCACTTTGTCATTAGGGGCTAATTATGCAATTTAATTCTCGGGGGTCAGTTGATAATAAATCCCAGCAAGTATTCCGTTTTCACCTCCTGCCCAATCTTCACGGAGTAAACTAAACATGCCGTGACTTCCCCAAGTTACAGAGCCTCGCAAAACGCCGTTCTCTCGTCACGTGCCTCTTTACATTGTTTAGGCTGCACTCCACCCAACAATGTGTGTGTATATGTATTCAGTGACAACTTCAACCCTGCCGTCTATATTTCAACTACACTTTTTTTTTCTTTCCCCTTGCCCCCCCCCCCCACACACACACACACACTGGAAGAGCGGCTCGCTGTTACACTAGCCCCAAACGTCTTAACCCATTTTGACCTGAGATCAGATTCTAAAAAATCTTCTACATCCTGACAGTTTTCTGAAAAAGCTATGTTTCTATGTCGGTCGTTCTTCGATTTATCAAAAATAGCAGACCTACAAGCGCGTAGCGCGGCACTCGGTGCCTCGCTATGAGCTTGTAGATCTGCTATTTTTCAATGGCTAAAGCATAACATAATGCTAACACCGAGTGCCGCACTACGAGCTTGTAAAATGTGGCGCAAATCTTTGAATATATATTCTTTCGGAGCCAACGTTTTTAACTCATATCTTTGCTTCTGGAAGGTCCCTGGAACAACATGTTTTCAGATGGGGGGGGGGGGGGGGGGGTCGGCGGCCAATTACATATAATTCTAGGGGTTTCTTGACATGAAAATGTTTGAGAACCACCGACACGGAAACATGAGGTTTCTTTTCAGAAAACAATTTAGTAGAACGGTCCTCGGGTCTAAACGGGTTATCCCGTTGTGGCCATTCGTCTTGGTGCTCCACCTTGTAGACATGCTTGTCTGAAGTGTTTACCCCGTTGGTACTTTTATAACAATTAGCTCCCATGTTGTCCTCCTTGCCCCGGCCGTCGTGACGTTTCACTTTTCACCCTCTTCTTGGGGTCCAGGTGTGGTCCGCCCGCCGTGCGGCTTTGTGTGTTTACACGCCTGCACACACAGGGTGATGCTTGATGCCAGACATCCACACCACATCCAAACAATAAAGCTGCCGCCGCTGCTCTGCCTCTCTGGTCTCTTCTTCTTCTTCTTCTTCTTCTTCTCTCGCTTCAGTCTTCTTGGGCAGGGGTTCTCAACCCGTGGGTCGCGACCTCTCGGGGGGTCGCCAAATTATTTTAAGGGGTCCCCAAATGATTTAAAAAAAAAAAAAAAAAAAAAAAAGATTTATTTTTTTAAAGATTTTCACGATTTTTCAAAAATAGCAGACCTACAAGCTCGTAGTGCGCCACTCGGTGGTGTTTCAAGCATTCTGTTCTACTTCAGCTGTTGAAAAATAGCAGATCTACAAGCTCGTAGCGCGGCACCCGAGTGCCGCGCTACGAAGCTTGTAGATCTGCTATTTTTGATACAGATACAGATAATTCTGGGGGTCTCTGACAGGACAAAAAGTTTGAGAACCACAGATTTTTCAGGATTTAGAAGGCGTTTTTAATAGAATCCTAAATCCTAAATGGGTTAACTTTGGTGGGCCTAATAAAAATGCTAAGTACGGATGAGTTGTGATTTTTATGACTATGGGATGAGGGTAAGGGCCCAGACGTTAAGCCTGCTCGTAGCACCTCACCAATCCCACTATGGCAGTCCAATGTCAGGACATGCGTAACGTCCGTATAAGTCGAGGATACTTTTGCGAGTTTGCCAAAGATGGAAGATGAGCTCGAAAAGCTTCCGACTGAAGCTCAGAATAAACCAGGCCTTTAAAAAAAAAGCTTATGGCAAACAAGTGTCTTCTTAATACAGGATGCATGACTCCACCACCATAACACCCTGCGGAATATGGCAGGAATGTGCGCTATGGCTAAACAGCCTCGTTTCTCACTCCACCAACCGGAGGTGTGCCTTCCTGGCCGCCCGCACATTGCCCACTTCACCGGGAGAATGTGCTTGTTTGAAAATGGCATTCCTCCCCTGAGTGCTTTTTATGGGTTTGTCTGCCTCCCGGAGCAACAGACACTATATATATATATATACTCTTCTGACTTCTAGCAGGTCTGTTTCTCCACCAACTAAGCACAGAAAGTTCCCCTCCCTCCAAGCTCTGCTGCTGTCACCACCTTGGTTTTGGCGGTCAATCGTTTGTGTCTCCTTATCTATAATTGAATAAACGGAGAGATGTTCTCTATACTCCACTTCTGCCTTAAGACCACCTAGTCTGCCGCGTCTTTATCTGTGCTGCGAGAAGTCCTTGACAATTTGTTATTAAATGAATCCCTCTTAATCTCTTTTTTTTCCAAAGGCGAATACAGCTGAGTTTCAACTTTGAGATATCGTATTCGTATAGCCCCCGTAGGGCTTTTCAATCGGGGATTACCCAACATTAACATTACTAGTGGCTCCTATAGCTAGAAACGACGATCCTAGCCTCCTCGTATTGGATGTGAAACTGGTTTACTTGCTTTTGTAGAGAGAAATGTTTGTAACCACATAAACCCTCGCATCCATATTCTGGGCATATCATAATAGGCAAAAATAGGTACAAATTTGGGTGACAATTAACAGATCTACAAGCTCTCAGCGTGTTGAATGCATCAAGTGTTTTTGGCAGCAAATTTTGATTTTAGTTTTGGTCAAACTCTCTTGAATAGTTTTCACTTGGTTTTAGTCACATTTTAGTCACCCGGAATGTTTTAGTGTTAGTCTAGTTTTAGTCGACTAAAAATCGTGAGATTTTAGTCGACTAAAACTGCAGTTGATTTAGTCGACTAAAATGTATTTTGGCGGGCCTTGATGCCGTCGTAATGACTGTTCTTTTCACTTGCTGAAAATAGTTGATCTACAAGCCCACAACGCGTCGTGAGCTTGTAGATCTGCTATTTTCAGCATGCAACCAAGTGTAAAATGACTTCTACTGGATCTCTTGTCCACTAGTCCCTTCCTAACCATAGCTTATATTTCGTTATAGTTTCCATTTAGTTTTCGTGGGTGAAAAAAGGTAGTCGACGGACATTTTTCGTCTTAGTTTTAGTCGACAAAATCAACACTGGAATGCATCAGTTAATTTGGGCGAAGAGATTTGGTATAGAGGGCGGGGGAAAGAAGGGACCCCAGGTATAGACCCTTGAGGGACCCCAGTCAACAAAGTACCGTATATGTGGTTTTTCTATAGGTGTTTTTGTCAATTCAAATACTCATTTTGCTCATCTTTACACTTCATTGACACCTCTCCTTCTTGTCCTTGTATTTTCCTCTGCAGAGCGAATTATAGACATCATTTTAACAGCCACCAAAAACTATGGGCTTGGAGAAGATCTGGACAGGTAATTACCACTAGTAATTTGCTTTTGTATACATTTGCATTAGTGGTCTCTCTCACACACCCATATACCCACATTAATATAATTTAAAACCAGCACACTCTTTAACACATTTTGTGCCCAAAACGTCTGTGGACGTCCTGGGTATTACCGCACGTGCATAGCCCAAGACGTCTGTGGACGTCTTTCAAAAAACAAAAACAAAATATTTTTTAATTTTTTTTATTTATTTGTTTTTATTTAATTAAAAAAAATCAGAAAAATCAAAACACTTTTTTTTTTAACACGTGGTCACTGGTGCCAAAGTTTGTGTTTTCGCCATTGAGAATGCATTTGGCGTTTAAATGAAATAACTCAGAAACTATAAAACATTTCAAAGTAAAAAGTTCCAGCATGTGTCTCCACAGTCAGCTGAATTATAAAAAATGTGAATGGATTTTCTAGGTGAAAGTGATTTTGGGCAGTATTGCGTGGGCTCTCAATGTGTTAAGAAGGTATTAAGAAGATGCCAAAATAGAAAGATGATAAACCAGAAGCCAGGGCCCACACTCTTCAGTGTCTATGATGACGGTGCAGGGAGGAGAGAGAGAGAGAGAGTTGAGTAGGATAGAATACTCCTCATAGCATTTTAATGTCTCCATGCAGATTCATAGTTGAGACAGATCAAACTCCTTAAAGGACCACTTCACCACTTTTCAACTTCTCTTCCTATAATTGGTCCTAACTAATGTTCATGATAAAATACCAAAAAAAAAATCTACTCAGTCTGTGTCTCATAGGAAGGCTGTGGGCAGTTCAGAAACCCGTCCACCAGTGACATCATCGATGGTGAATCCAAGCTAATAGAAAGGGCAGCCTTTCTTTTCCTGAAAAGTTGCAATGCAAAAGTTGAAGCCATCGTTCTCACGATAATACAAATCTAAATATATTTTAAAACAAATCTTGTTTAAAAAAAAAATCTGCCTAATGATGATGTCACTGGTGGACGGGTGTCCGAACTGCCCACAGCCCTCCTATGAGACACAGACTGAGTAGGAAAAAATGGTGGTGTTTTATCATGAACATTAGTGAGGACCAATTATATGAAGAGATGTTGAAAAGTGGTGAAGTGGTCCTTTAACTAAAACTGATTAAACTCTGACTAAAGGGCCTTGCAAACGGGGAGCGATAAAACGTGCCTATAGTTTATTTTCAATGAGACCTGCGTTTTTGCTCGGGAGAAGTCGCGGTGCGACAACGCAAGCGTTATTTACGTGAGCGCGGGCCCGTGAATTTGTTGCGCGCGTGCCCGTTACATCAGGGGTTCTCAACGTTTTTGGCCGGGGACCCCCGGAAATGCTTTGGCAATGTCTCGGGACCCCCGCCCCGCCCCCTCCCGACCCCCAATATAAATTGACTGCTACAATAACCTTAAACCATTTTGGGCGGGAACCCCTTTTGATGTTTTAAGCATTGTTATAATTTAGCTATTGAAAAATAGCAGATCTACAAGCTCATAGCGCGCCACCGAGTGGCGCGCTATGAACTTGTAGGTCTGCTATTTTTGAAAAATCGTGAAAATAAAATTTAAAAAAAACTTTTTTTTTAAAATATTTTGGGGACCCCCCAAAATAATTTGGCGACCCCCCCGAGGGGTCGCGACCCACGGGTTGAGAACCCCTGCGTTACGTGCACACGCACCGCGACTCACCAGACCTGGATTCTGTTTAGCTTGCCTTTTTTTTTTACGCTTGCGTTGTTGCGCCTCCTCTTCAACAGACCTGGAGGAGACCTGTGTTGATCCAGGCAACAACGCATGCGTTCCTCGCGTCACGTTTGCAAGGCCCTTAACACAATCAGTGCCGGAAGTCCTTCAAAATAGGAGCTCTGGGGTGCCGGAAAGACATGGCCGCTTTTACTCGGAAACCCACGACCCGGAAACAATCCACTAAAAAAAGTTTACTTTACATAGCTAGCTTATATTGCGATCGTTTTAGTTTATACGATCTATGATCCAAAACGCGTTCATATTTTGCGGGAGAGACTGATGAGGAGCAGAAATGAAGCGCCAGTATATCGATCCGTTCAACACCACGGAGAGCGCCCTGGATTAGGAGAGACGAGTCATTCTTTCCGCCGCGCTAACAGCTAAGTCAATGATAAGCTAACAATTGCCTTGAGTGTAGCATACGGTAGCCGAAAGGCGAACTGACAAATAAAAAAAAAGGAACAAATTCAGAATATTCTTATCTCGCCCTGTATCATTGAGGATGCGCTAGGACGTCCTCAGACGTCCTATGTACGCGTCGATTGGGACCCCTAGGACGTGTGGCGACGTCCTATGTACGGAAACGGTTAATGCATCTTGATCACATGATCCCAGAGATAATGTGTACTGATTTGTGAGTTTTTGGGCAAAATCTCTAGGAGTAGTTGCAAAAAGTGTAGAAAATGTAAAACAAATGCGGCCTATGTACAGTCGTGATCCAAGATATCCAGGGGGGGGGGGGGGGGGGGGAGATGTTCGCTGTACGCCCTACGGTTCAAGAGTTGAAAGCCAAAATGTTAAGTGGGCTGTGTTTGCGCCACCATGAGATGCGCATGCATAAAGTGAATGGCAGATCGAGTGGCAAAGTGAATTTAATTTTGTTTAAAGTCATTTAATGCAATCAAATAGGACTTTTCTGTGTGGATGTATGGGCTGTCAAGGCCAGAAAGTAGTGTTTTGCCACTCGGTAGGCGTTCCTGCATAACGTCCAGTTATGATGATGATGTCATACCCTCCTATATGAAAAAATTGGACAAATCCGTTGTGATCGGTGTGCGTACACCGTTTCACGTCCACCGGTAGCTGAGCGCGCAGACAGATCGGTCGGAAACCAAAGTCTCGGCCCCACGCCTTTGGCCTGGCGGAGACAACAAAATGAAATGATTTGAGCACAAAGAAGCAAAAACGAGGCACTTTGAATGACTTTGCGTTTACTGTTGTCTCTTCTGCTCGGGATTTCTTGAGCCTTCTTCTTCTAACCTCTTGCCTTCTCTCCTGACTTCCAGTTTGAGTTGTAAGAGATGCATCATTGTGGGAAACGGCGGAATCCTGGCCAACAAGTCTCTGGGCTCCAGAATAGATGATTATGACGTTGTAGTGAGGTGAGACCTTCTCCTCCAATGCAGCACAGCAACGCAGAACACCTCCGCCACACACACACACACACACACACACACACACACACACACACACACACACACACACACACACACACACACACACACACACACACACCAGCATTAAAATGAGTATCCTTCGTCAATACGATATAGAAAATCAAGTCTGACGCAAACCATATCCCAAATGTGCCCACATTTACATTTAAATATATTATTTTTGTCAGACTCACTTCCTAAGTGAGAAGAACATTTGCTGTGCCAAAGTGAGCAACTTCAATGGTATCATTAACCCATTTAGACCCGAGTTAAAAACATTCACTTTGAAAGAATATATATTCAAAGATTTGCGCCACATTTTTACGATTTTTCAAAAATAGCGGACCTACAAGCTCGTAGCGCGCCACTCGGTGGCGCGCTATGAGCTTGTAGATCTGCTATTTGTCAATAGCTAAATTATAACAATGTTTAAAACACCAAAAGGGGTTCCCGCCCAAAATGTGTTAAAGGCTTTACCGTGAATTTTAGAGATGCCTTTCCACCAAAAGAGATTTCACACACTTTGCTGTTCTACAGCCCCAAATGTGTCTCGGCCAGGTAGATCTGTACCCACTCCTCCTCCTCACTGCCAAACAGAGTTGAAATAGGGAGTTTTCCTCCTAGTTCTTGTGAACATGAAGTCCTTGAAATCCCTGCTGGTATTTCACAGAGAATCTGTTTGCTTGTGATTGATGTGCAAGCTATATACTTCAGTCTGTCAGACCCACGTTTTGCCATTGAAATGGCTGTATTTGAGGACAAACTCTGCCAGACATTCTGTATTCTCAATTCTGTCCCTAGCATCATTCCAGTGTATGTGCCGTGTATCTATAACCTATGGCCAATCAGCGGCAGCTAGAGGCGGGATCAAGGCATACACAGTGCTGCCTTGATCCCGCCTCTAGCTGCCGCTGATTGGCCAGGCCGTTTTGTGGCCGGGCATCAAGTCTGCCTGAGAGTTCCCAGATGGGAGCAGGAGGGGGGAACCCAGTGTACTCTCTGCTGCCCCATCTGGCGGAGTCAGGTTAGTGTATCTACGTATCCCTGTGAAAGCTCATTCTGCCATGGGGAATAATAAAAACCTAAGCGATGTTCCTGTGTAACTATCAGCCATTTTGGCAGACAGTCTCAGCTACCACTGAGCAACAACCAGATCTGAAAGGATGTGTAAAAAAAAAATAGTGCAGACTAGAGACTATGTTTAACCCATTTTGACCTGAGATCAGATTCTAAAAATGTCTTCTACATCCTGACAGTTTTCTGAAAAAGCTATGTTTCTATGTCAGTCGTTCTTCGATTTTTCAAAAATAGCAGACCTACAAGCTCGTAGCGCGCCACTCGGTGGCGCGCTATGAGCTTGTAGATCTGCTATTTTTCAATAGCTAAAGCATAACATAATGCTAACACCAAAATGGATTAATCAACTTCTCCATGTTTATTCATCCACACATTATTTGTATTTAACAAATAAATAATGTACATTATACCACGGGTCGCTTCGAGGAAGCAATCTGATTGGTTGAAACAGCCTTCTAGCCGTGGGTTAAACCAGCACCATTCACCACCTAATCAAAACAAAGAATCCAGCTGCTCTGTTCTCCCAGAGCACTAGCAAACTCGGTGGCTAGGCTAGCTAGTTTCTTGGGACATTTGTGGTCGTAGTGACTACATCTGTCATTAAAATATTCTTTCAGCGATTTTCTTAGTTTTAAGGGTAACTGTTGTATAATTGCAATATTACACTCGAGGGTGTGGTTTAACGTGATTATTCCTACTTCAGTGATGCTTGCGGAACTCGACTACGTCTCGTTCCTGACCGCATCCCTGTCGTGGCAATAATCATGTTAACCCACACCCTCTTGTGTAATATTGCTTAATTGTTTGATGCAGGAAGGCAATAAAATCAATGGTAAGGCATATTTTCCACAGCAGTAAAGAGAATAGAATTTGTAATATGTTTCAGCCCTTTTGCCATCTTTTGTTTTCGTTTTAACCCATTTTGTGCGGGAACCCCTTTTGGTGTTTTAAACATTGTTATAATTTAGCTATTGAAAAATAGCAGATCTACAAGCTTATAGCGCGCCACCGAGTGGCGCGCTACAAGCTTGTAGGTCTGCTATTTTTGAAAAATCGAAGAACCACTGACATAGAAACATAGCTTTTTCCGAAAACTGTCAGGATGTGGAAGACATTTTTAGAATCTGATCTCAGGTCAAAATGGGTTAAATGTGGCCCTCCTGGCCATTTCAATCTTGATGAAAGAGAAGGTGGATTAGCAGCGGATAATAAGGGCTAGACAGCAGAGAGGAGTGAAAGTGGGACAGGTCATTTGTCACACCCGTCACAACTCGAGGCTCGAGTTCTCAATCACTTTCCCTACCTCTGTGTGGTGCTTGTGTGACAGGCTCAACGAGGCTCCGGTGACTGGCTACGGCAGGGACGTAGGGACCAAAACCACCATTAGGATCACCTATCCGGAAGGAGCCATCCAGAAACCGGAGCGCTACGAGAAGGACTCGCTCTTTGTCTTCTCGGCGTTCAAACCCCTGGACTTCAAGTGGCTCCGGCAGATGGTGTTCAAGGAGAAGCTGGTAAGGAGTAGGAATGTTTGTAGTTCAAAGCTCTAAAGCCAAAAAACCACACCAATAGAGCACCGTCGAATTCTGACGTCGATATCGGTAGAGGGTGCAAATGCACGGGTTCATGTACTTTTTATTTGCATTGTAATCCCCATAGGGGGATTTTTAGATCGCCTCATATTATAACTGTTTGAAAAATAAACAAATCATCCAGGGCGCTTCACTCATATGGATATGAAGAATCAACTGACTGAGAGAAAATGCTATTGTTACTGCTGCTGAATTAGTTACATTTTCGCTATAAGCAGACTGTATCATGTATGAGTGACTGACTGTCGCAAACGATACAGAGACACCTCCCTGACAATAACGCCGAGACAGCTTGTTTATTTTTGGACCACAATGCTTATATGAAACGATTTTAAGATGACCCCATGTTATTCTCCATATAGAAATAGGGGAATCGAGGGGATGCGCGAGTGACGTCAGGACTTTAGCGTTCGTCCCAGACTCCCAGCGGTGTGATATGTCCTTTTGCACGTCGGCGCGTTGTGGCGCATGTCGATGCAAGTCGACCCAAGCAATTCAATTGGTTCAATTCAATGTTTGCTTGCAACTACATGGGTCTACATACGTCTACTCTCAACCGATTGGTTCTAAGCAAAGTTCTCTAACTCTGCCCCGAACCCGACCTGGCCCGACCGGTACCGACCCGACGTTTTCGGGCCGAGCCAGGCCCAAACATTATGCTAATTAGTCCGGCCGGGCCGAGCCTCGGGCTCAGTGATTTTCTGTGATTTTTTTTTCCTTTTTTTCTTTCTTTTTCCCCCCCTTTTTTCTAAGAATGTTATTATAATAAAAATAGCAATTCTGTTATTTGTGTATAATGTGTAGGCTATAGCCTGTATGTATTCATTATGAAGAGGGCATAGGCGATTCACTTGTGAGTTGTGACAGGAGGAGGACGAGTGGAGGCGGGGGGCGCATCGCACTGGCATGGCATTTCAGACTCAGAGCAGCAGCGCACTGCACACTGGCATGGCATTTCAGACTCAGAGCAGCAGTGCACTGCACACTGGCATGGCATTTCAGACTCAGAGCAGCAGCGCACTGCACACAGGCAGTACATTTCAGACTCAGAGCAGCAGCGCACTGCACACTGGCAGTACAGCAGAGAGAAGTGAACGGTGGTTGTTTATACCGCTGGCTGGCCTCTGGTTTACCCACCAAATGAGTTCTAACCAGTTAAACTTGCTATAATATGGCAAGTTATATGGCAGTGCCATATGCTTAAATGTTTCATAAGATCAATCGGATTATCACACGATAGCTGAAGCGTCAGGTTTTCGTCACGTTGCACTGAGCTATCTCGTTAACCCAGCTGGCTGCGATGAATAACCTAATCATTAATCAACGTCACCATGCAGTCACCAAACCAAACGATAAATGATTTAACTCTGTAACGGGTAAGGGCTAGTAGCTTTCAAACGAGAGGGTTTCCTCTGTTGTCCACTTCGGATGCCATCTCCGCACGTTCACGCGTGGTTGTTTTATTCAGTCGACTATGACAAAGTAGCTTTCTTGCTTCTAAGGTTGTATTGATGTGGGCGGCGGTGGCTCAGGGGTAGAGTGGCCAGATCGTAACCGCAAGGTTGCCAGTTCGAACCCTGTGGGCTCCCCCAGAGTTGGTGTCGAAGTGTCCTTGAGCAAGACACTGAACCCCTAATTGCTACCGATGTGCTGGTTGGTTCCTTGCATGGTTTCCGCCGCCATCGGTGTATGAATGTGTGGGTGAATGGGTGAATGTAATGCACATGTAATGCATCTGTATAGCGCCTTGGATGAAGTTCTACGCACAATTAACCGCAACGGTGTGTATTAATGTTGGGAAAACGTGGTTTGGCCATATATATCTCAAAGCTATCGGAGGAGGAATACCTGTAGAGCTCAACACTTGCATGTCCTTCCTCCTCTCCAGCAAACCGGAACTGTAGGCGTTGAAATGAGTTTGAATCTTTAGAGGAATGTGTTTTTTGTTTCCTTTTTTTTTATTGAGGGTCTAAGAGGCCAATATGCATTTGAATGCCACACTGTATAGGGCAGGGTTCCCCAATAGGCGGCCCGCGGGCCA